>NW_024962305.1:653948-990816 GCF_019238085.1 Lagopus leucura | reverse complement strand
CTCTTTTGAGCAGCTCTCAGATCACAAGTGCTCAAAAAAAAAATGAAAGAACTATTTTCAAATCTCTTTTATAGAAGGTGCCACTCTTTCCAAAGCCCTGCTGAGAAATCAAACTGGAGCAAATGGCTTCCAAACCTCCTGAACTCTTTACACTCTCCAAAGTTGCAGAAAGCCACTTTTCCATCCATCTCAATTTCATTCAGGCTGAAATGTGTGAAGTTTACACATTTTCTACCTGTTTATACCTTAAGAGTCATGAAAACCTGTGGTCACATTGGATATAAATAAACCAGCCACGTTACTCCACATCTTTACTCGTGGGGGAAGGCACCTTATGGCTCATTCACAAAAGCATCAAACAATCATTGATGATAAAAACTGAAGCAGAACATCACCCACAGCACTGCAATGCTACTACAAGCCAGAAGCCTATTCTCTCTCTCCTATTCAAGCTCAGTACTTGAATAGCATATTCATGGGTTCATGTACTAAATCCAAGCTACCAGTCACCCCAGACCTACAGTACAACCTCCCATATAACTTAGGTTACAGAACGCCTTCCTGTTTTGTGTCCACCAACCTGTGAACATGAAGATGAAGTTTCTTGCAAGAGCTGATTCTCTGGAAAGAGAAGTTATTCAGCAAAGATTTATGAATTGCAGACGACGCCATCAGGATCAACTTGCAAATGATTTACTAAACAGAAACAGGGCCGAGTTCATAACGGATGTTACTCCAAACATCCAGTTTGACTGGTGCTATATATTTCATCTATTGGACATAAAAAGGCATTTGCTGTAATGCAGGGAAATACAAGTGTTAAATATACTTTCTCTTTTTCCCCCACACGCACTTGTGCTTAAGAATTCTTCTCAGCTGCTGGGACTGAGATTGATAGCAGCCTTGCTGACAGCTTCACTAACACCAATTCAGAGTTGGGCAAATTTGCTTTGGAGTACGCCTGTCTTGAACAAATACAGTTTGGGGTCCATTAGAACTGTTAGCAAATTTGAGTTTGAAGCCTTCAGCAGTGTCAGCGACTCCAGAGCTTTTGGAAAGATTGGTTCCAGCATCTGCTGGTTCACAGCTCCTGAACTACCAACTGCTGGGAGTGGGCAGAGGATAACTGGGAAGAGGATTTTACCCTGCTGGTGGCCAGTGCTGGAGACAGGATGCCAAGCCTGCAAAGCTGGTCCTACAGCTTAGTTCATGTATTGAAGCAAACAGACTTTGCATCAAGCATCCCACTACTCAGTGCAGGCCCACCCCAAACCCAGTCTCCAACAGCCCCCTCCCTACCAGAGGCTGGCAGGTCCTTTCTTTCTTTACGCCACTCATATATCCACGTGGGCATATCGCAGACCATCCATTAATTGCTGCTTTAAATATTTTGTTGGTGAAAAGATGCTTTATTTAAAAATTTCTTGTAGTCAGCCCTGTGTTTCTGACAGTCTCAGCCTCTTGGGGGAATACAAAAAGGAATGCAGAACCTCTGATGCTGTGGACATAACTATTTTTTATTATTCAACCTCGTACAAAAATAAGACTGTACCAGAAACATGATGGGCTGCTTAAATGACACCTGGGATGGCTGTACCCTTGCCTGATCACATCCAGCTGACATTTAATGCCACGTCACTGAAGGAAACAGCATTTTTAACAGCCATGCACAATATCACAACTCCAGGTTTGGCCCCCAACCTGGAAAGTGAGAAAAGGAGGCGGTTCTGCATGAGAATGAGAAACTAATCAGCTAATAATTTCCAATTGCCAAAGGAAAGTGAATATCACTAGCTATCATTATGTTGGGTTTGAAAGCCCTTCTTTAGTGTATAAAGCACATTAAAATGACTTCATGATCCATCATGCCATATGGTTTCCATGGCGTAAAAGAGGAATTATTGGCAATCACAAAGCACACAATGACCATCACTTAGCCCTGTCATTAGCTGCAGCACTTATTGAAGCAAACTGTGGCTGCAAACAAAGAACAGCTTGCTCTTATATTCAGTCTCCAGCGGTCAGCCACATCACCCAGCAACCACTCATGGCATCTGACAGGAGGACTCAGCTCCATCCCCAGGCACTTTGCTGCCTTTCCACCTTGCAGGAATGGATGCAAAGCACCCACAGGTGCTTCTGTCAGACAGCCACACACAGGGCACCTGAGCAGTCTGCATCCGTGCTCATGAAACAGCTGACACTGTGCCAAGCTTTGGAGCCTACTGTCTTCAGTAACACAGGGCCAAGTACCATCAATGACAGAGTTTCTTTTGGGATTGCAAATACAAAACAAACAAACAAACAAACAAAAAACACAAAAAACCAACACAACAAAACAGTGCAATGGGCAAGAAACAAAGGATAAACAAGAAAGAAAAAAAAAAAAAAGAAGGTCAACAATTGCTGCAAAAAGCCTACAGGCAACACAGGTCCCCTCTGCTTCCAACACCAGCTGTAAGCTGACGTTCAGGAGGGCGAAGGCAGCAGAAGATTCCTCTACAAACAGCAGACAGAATAAATCACAGCTTCCACTGAGCTGGGTGCAAGCAGAGTCAGCGAGCAGCCCCACACCCAGACCCAAAAATGCTGGGAGCTGAGTGCTGCTTTTGCAGCTGAACAAGCCAGTAATTCTTAACTCAGGTTGTTGGTCCAGAGAGACTTCTTGCTCTCCCTTTGTACAAGCACTGACGGTCAGTGCGGCTGTTGGCTCCTTTGGGTTGGTGAATGATGCCGAAGTCTCAGCAGAAGCAAAGTCACAGTGACCCAGGAGTGAGGGACAGGATAGGGATGCAGCTCCCACAGCCACAGCTTTGAGGCTGATTTAGTGATAAGCCTTGAAGGGAGAGCTAAGCCCTCAACTCATGGAACAACCATGGACAAACCTGGCACACCATCCCATAAATCTGTGCTACTGAGAGACCTAAGAGGAGTACTGCAAACATCTCAAGGTCAGCAATGCTCTTCCGCAGCCCTATTTTTTTTCTACTGCATCTTTTAACTATATTAAAATGTACTAGAAGGCATTTATGGAGGAACTAGAGAAATTCTAAGTTCTGTCTTTTTCTATCACTGCAGCTCTAATGACTTCTCAGGAGTTGCACCAAGCATACTAGTGTACTTCTCCCGTACAAAGAAAGCAAACCTAAAGCCATAATTATGCAAATCAAAGAGGAAAAAGAGCAATTTGCCTTCCTTAAGGAGAAATCAGCCTTACACAGCATGCCTTGGAGAATGAACCAGGAGCTAGACAGGCAGCACCTTTACAGCCTTATACTGCTTTGGGTCCCATTAAACAGGGGAGGGCTGCAGCTGGGACAAGCATGGGGATGTTGCTCAGGTGCTGAGACTGGATGGTTAAAGTGGTAACACCTGGTCAGTTCTGCATCACACTGGCAGGGATGAAACTTCTCTTTCGGATCTTGCAGTTGCAAAATGAAGGTATGACCACAGATCAGTTGAAAAGTCTGCATCAAGTTTTCTCTATGTCCTCCTCCTTTTCTCTGCAAACCTCCGAAGGAAAGTCCTCACATCTCCCAGCTGAAGCTCCGTTTCTCAGTGCTAACAGTTTGTTTAACTAGGCACAGTGCCTATTGTTGCCCCACACATGGGAGGAATTTGCTAATGGGGAACTTGCATGGAGTCACAGAATGGTTTGGGCTGGAGTCATCACTTTGTGTCCTGGGAGCATGCAGAACGTGTGGGGATGCTGGAAACAGACCCTCTGCCAGCACACAGTGGTTTGTGCTTCCACAGAATCATTAAGGCTGGAAAAGATCTCTAAGATCATCAAGTCCAACCCTAACCCACCCCACCATGCCCAGTGACCATGTCCCTCAATGCCACATCTCCACATTCCTTGAATACCCCCAGGGACAGTGACTCCCCCATCCCTTGGGCAGTCTGCACCAATGCATCACCACCCTTCCTCAGACAAAATTCTGAATATCCAACCTGAATCTTCCCTGGAGCAACTTGAGGCTGTTACCTGTGCCTGCAGGTGAGGACACTTGAATGTGTCCCATGGGTAGAAGGGGTAGCACCAGGCTGCAGACATGGAAAAGAGAGGAGGCGGAGGCTGGGAGGGGAATTCACCCCCATGTCAGTGTCTGAGTCCACATAAGTGATGCTGCAGAGCCTTCAGCTGCAGTAAGGATGAAAGCTCTGAGACCTGCACCCACTCTGCTGCCTGCTAGGAGCACTGCTAGGGATCTTCTTTGTCTCTTGCACTGTTTCTGAGCTGTTTCTCCCCTCCAAATGTTAAAACTCAGACTTTCAAAGATGTTCTGGCTCCACAGCGGATCTAAAGACCTGGCCCAGGGCCTTCAGTGTGGAGGTACCAGAGGCAAGAAGAGGAAAATCAGTTCTTTCAGCAGAAGATGAAAACAAATCACCTTGTATTTGCTGCACTCTTCTGAGTGAATGAACTGGAGGGAAGAAGGGGGGAGGAGTGGGCAGCTGAGTGGTGCTGTTCGAATGCTGGATCCCAAAGGCAAAACACAACCGTAGGCTCTGTTTTGGGCCATGGTTAGTGGGCATGGTTGGGGTGGTTTGGGATTGGACTTGGTGATCTTAGAGGTCTTTTCCAACCTTAATGATGCTATGATTCTATGAAATGTCTAGTGAGGAAGAACATGCACGATGACTGGATGCAGCTGCATTTTAACAGATTTCTCCCAGACATAATTTTTGCACGGCGCTGACAGATTTGCTTTTCTTGTCAGACACAGGAACAACAAAACAGCTCTGGGAACGGCCCCAGCTCCAGGCATTGCTGCCCTCTGGCTCACATCACTGATCCCAGGAGCACCTCTGCTGTTTCAGCCTCAGTGGTGATGCCTGTGTGGTAAAGCAAAACTGCCAAATGGTTTTGCTTTTTCATCAGAGAAGAATATCTATATTTCTAATTAATAACTTCAATTTTCTGTTAGCATGTATGTACCAGGTGTCTGCCTGGAAGAGCTTGATGTGGGTTCTGCTCTTCCTCCTCTCTCTCCTGCCTGGGATGCAGTCAGATACACTTTGGTTACGACGACTTTAATTTTGCTTCCATTCAAACCAGATGGAAACCCATCCCTAGAGGCTACTGGCAAGGGTAGAAATGGGATCCGCTAACAATTACATGGCATTTCCCAGCTAGTGGTTCCCATTTGCAGCACAGCCAACAAGCTCAGTGCTCAGGATGCTGCCTGGGCTGGGCAGTTGCCATTCCAAGCCTGGCCATCTCCTTTCTCTTTCGGTTGTTTGTTTGTTGAATGTTCATTGGGTCTGAACTCCAGGGATGAGCTGGGATTTTTGCTTGTTTGTGCTGGGGGGTTGTTTTCTTTCCTTTCTTTTTTTTTTTTTTTTTCTTTTCAGATTTCATCTCTAGGATTCAGTGTTTTCCCAAATGACAGCTTGCTTGTACATCAAAAGAGATTTATGGTGTAAAAAATCTCCACTCCACCACTCTGAATTTACGCTCTGTCTTTGGACTCAATACACCCAGACCAGCGAGCTCATTCTAAATATCTTTCACCCTTTCCTCTTGCTGAGTGTGGGAGAGGGAAAGAGCAATCAAATATTTATTCAGAAACCACTGATCTAACACAGGCTCCTCTGGTTTACCACAGGCTCTCAAAGCCCTTCTAAAATAAACTCCCAACCATTTTCTTTCTTTCTTCTTTTCCCCTTTGTTTGGGAAAAAAAAACACAGCACAGCTCTTATACCACTGGCACTTCCCAGGCTGTTTCTGACTGTTTACTCCCCCTATAAAGTTCCTCAGCAATGAGGGCATTATAAAACCTCTCTCCATCACTCCCCCACATCTCACCTCCCTTCACTTGCAGATGCCTCTGAACAAACCATCCATCATGCAGTTAGAGGCTTTGGGTCGTTAAAACCCAGATCTGGGATTGGTGCTGTGGGAAGCAAGAGCTTTCAACGCCACTCCAGAACGGGTTTTTATGGGTAATTGATGGGAAGCCACAGACGGCTGGTGACAGCGTGGAGAGATTAAGCAGTTTAGTGCAGGGGAAGCCTGGCCAGTGCATCCATGCTGCTTCAGTGGCCAATCTCTAAAGGAATAAATGATGCTCATAAACACATCGTTTTTCACCAAATCATTATGCACTTCCTCTCTCCTGTGTGGTCTGCACACAGAGCCAGATCCAACACCCACGGAACCCATGGGAGTCGTTTGTGCCAAACTGGAATTTACAGCCAGAATTCCTGATGAGTGTAGGGACCTGGGGAGGATCCCCGTGACAGGTAGACCTGCAAATGCAAACCTGCCATTACAAAATGCCAGATGTTCAACTTAACCCTCAGTGTGCTTGACCACAGTGTTCCCTGGGCAGCCAAAGTCGTGCCTCTGTGCTCCAGCATTAGCTCAGAGCTGGCTTTAGCCCCTTCTTAGTAGACATGGGAAAACATAGCTGGAGGAATAACTGTCCTCTTTTTTCAGGATACCCTACAGCAATGAACAGCTGCAGAATCAAATTCAAGATCATTTCAATGAAATTCTTACTGTATTTCTGACCACAGCCAGCAGCAGGGCAGAGGATGTTTTCATACATCCTTTTTTTTCTAGGGCAATGCTGTTCTGCAGAAACAGAATACAATAGAAGGAAGGGATGTCATCCAAAGGACAGGCTTGAAAAGTGGGTCCAACAAGAATGGGTCCACAATAGAGTCCAACCTAATGAGGTTCCACAAGGCCATGTGAAATGTGTTGGGTTGGTGAAATCCCAGATTCAAGTGCAGAATGGGGGAAGAACTCACTGAGAGCAGCCCTGCAGAGAAGGATGTTCTGGAGGGTGAAAAACTCAACATGACCTGACTTATTTATGTGTGGGGCTCATTGAGGACTTCCAGAAGTTGGGCCAAGAAAGAGGTTTAATAAACAAAGGTGACAAATTCAGTCTCTCCTATCCATTTTTGTCCTCTGATAAATATTGCCCTTGAATTTCATGGTATGCACTTCACCAGAAAGAAGCTAATGATCTAAGATATAAACATTTTATTGCTCATCTCCAAAGCTTGTATGTAACTTTAACTCTTGCGCATCAAGCTTCAGGAGCCGTCAAGAAAGCTTTTATGGGCTCAAGGGCAAAGTGCTGGCCCCATTAAAGTCAGTGGAACTTTTGCCATTACCTTGGGACATTTTGGGGGAAGTGAGGAAAGCACCAAGGACAGAAACATAGCTGTTATCGAATTATCTCACCAGGTCATGATATCCAAGACACCCAACTTGCAGCAACATCAAGACATGACATCCAAACTAAGCTATTTGTCAGGCATTTTGTACTAACAAATGAACAGTCCCAGAGGAGACAGACACTTTGGATGGAAGTGGGGGAGAGTTTAGTGGGCACTTTAATTGGTCACGTCTCTTTTTTCCTTGCAGTCAAAGAGACTACGTCTGGATGAAGGGGCTGTGCCACCAATCATGTCACCAGCTGCATGGAAAGGCTCTCCTTGGCCTTGGCCAAACGCCCCACCACTCAGTGGAGCCCCACAGGGTTCTGCTCCCACCCGTCCCCAGGCTTTCGAGGATTCTCAGCACGTTGGAGGTCTCAGCAGCTCACTGTGTGCACATCATTGCCATCCACGCTCCACCTTCCATTGTGTTACAAGAAAAGTCTGAGAGTGTGGGGGATGACAAATGAGCAGCCACGCACACATTAATTCATTCCCAATCATCATTAATAAAAGAAGAGGGGGTTGGAATGCCCTTGTATAATTTAAGCAACTGTTTGCTTAATGTCTCTGGTCATGACATGAAAGCATGTGATTGATAATTCTTCCTAGAAGCAGGATTATTTTTGACCTAATGTATTTCTTGCTTATTGTACAGTCTCTGAAGCACTGTGTCCTCCCCTGCACGTCTCATGTGGGTTCCTTGAAGAGAGGCAGCCCAAGCCATGATTGAACAGCAATTTGTTTTTGTTTATTTGGCCAATTAAGGTCAAGTTAATGAAGCATCGGGTGGAAAATAGCAGCTCCTGTTATGTTGCCTCAGCAGCAATTACAGTTCTCTTTAAAAAAGGTTAAGGAATTAATTGCAGTGGTTCTTTAGATGTAAAAAATTAGCAGGGGGTCTGTCTGAGCTGGTTTGAGAACTGAGTGACCCATCTGTTTCTATGGGCAATGTTTAATGGCAGTGCAGAGGAGTAAGTTCACTCTTGATTCATTCAGGCTCTGCAGTGTTTGAGGGAGGATCTGTGCTGGGAAAGCAGCAGCCCCCACTAAGACAAATCTAACAGCACTGGAACAGTGATGGATGAGGTTGGGGAGCTCCTGGCCCTCAGCTGCCCAAAGCTCAGCAAGATGGATGGCATGCTGAGTAAGGACAAGCTGAACCATTTCGGGACCAAACGTGGGACGGTTGTGTCCTTGCCCTTCGGTGATGGTCAACTGCTCAAGTGGAGCAAACAGAAGTAGAGCAACCAGTGGGGCTCAGCTCAGTCCTTCTTCATCCTTCTTTAAACCCCAGGTGGCTGCTGCTGCCCCACAGGAATTGTCACTGCAGGAGCCTGGCATGCAGGGTTGTGGTGCCTTGAGGAAGGAGCCCAGTTGTGCTGTAGGAGATTCCCTACAACTCACTAAAAGCCCCAAAATTAGCAGTGTGAGGCTGGCCCCATCAGACCCATCCACTCACCTGCTGCTGCAATGCCTGGGGGAGTTGTTTGCAATCAGCAATGAAAAATGTTGAGGAGAATCCCCCCCAAATGCTGAGTGAGGCAGCGAGAGGATCAAGCCACCTCATTTCAAACATTAAAAGCTCATTGCCTAACCTGGATGCTTTGCAAAACTCTTTGTAGTGATTGGCACCAGAAAATTTTAGCCTGCAGGTAGCTTTAGAAAGATGGAAAAGCCATGCTGTCAGCCCAAGCTGATGGTTTTCTTTTTCCATCAGCGAAGTCCCACGACAGCAGTTTTCCAGGGTCACTTAAAGCAAGCTGGATGGTTTTTCTCACAGAGAAAACTCAACAAAAGTGGATTGGTTTGGTTTCGGATTTCTTTGCTCTGGATGAAGCCAGCTCTAGAAAGATGGAAAGGACATTACTACTTGGAAAGAGCAAAGGATTCTTATGAATCCTACCTTAGAAGTAGTCCTTTTAAAAGGAATTTTAAAAGATTTGATGCCCCAAACTGCTAAACTGGTAGCTATGTACTAAACCCCAGCATTGTTGCTAATGCTGAGCTGCAGTCCAAAGACAGCTCCTGAATGAGCCATGCTACCACCACAATGATGGATGTGAGTTCCCTTTGCCCTATAAAGCATCCTCTTAAATATTTTCAGGTTGTTGTAAGGTCCCTCCTTGGGCTCTTCTTCCTGTAGCCCAAATCCTGGTCTGCATTTCTTTCACTCAGCACAAAATCCTGTGTTGTTATAACAGAACAAATGAAGCAAATGAAGAGCCATTGGGTCCGGTGACTTCATCCCAGGCCCTCTGCACCTATTGCAGCAGACAGTCATTAATTATATCATCATTTGCTATTTTTTCCTCTCATACTCTGACTCAGTGCACAAGATGAGCCCTGGGCAGTGGCGGAGGCTGCTGCCCGCAGGATTCTCTTGCATTAAAAGAAAAAATAAAAAGGGAAAAAAAAAAAGTTAAAAAAGACATGTTTGAAACGGAGGAGATATTTTTGAACAAGCGCAGACAATGTTCTCCCCTGCTTCCTCTTGCCACTCCGTGCATGATAAATGTGCTTCCTCCGCCAAATGGGTGGTGAAAGCAGAGCGAGTCCTGCTGAAACTAATGGCTGTGTGTTTTACCTTTTGTTTTTCAGACGGAGGCGGAAAGCAATCTATTTTTATATTAAATAGATAAAGCGACATCACTGAATTGGGATCAAATGCAGTGAAGAGAAGAGCACAGCACGGCCACCGAGCTGACCCTCGTCATTTCTTACGTCCACTCCATTTGGTTTTGATCTGACTTGGAGTGTGTTAAATATCTCCAGGTACGTCTGCAGTGACCTGCATGGCTGGAGATGTGTCAGTCACCTCCCAGCTTGCAGCCTTCCTCCCCTCTTCACAAGGAATTAACTTTCCGGGTAATTTATTCTTGATGAATTTCTTGGGGAATAAACCAAATATACGTTTTTCTGTTCCTGTTCTGGTCCTCATTTTTTCAAGATGAAAGTGAAAGAAAACCTTCCTCGGGATGGAATCTCAGAGCCAGCTCCATGTGCAGACATTGCTCTTTCAATCGGCATGGAAGTACCCCCCTAACATCCAGCTTCCAGTCTGACAAAGAATCACAGAATCTTAGATAAATATATAATTATACACAACACAATAAAACAACTTGGGTTGAAAGGGTCCTTGTCATAGGTAGTACCAATACCAAACCAAAACCATAAAGCCATGACAGTCTTTGAAGCCCACCCAGCTCTCATTTGAATTCCTTGGAGATCATGATCTGATCCCACATCCGGTCACTGCAGAAGATGTGGAGGTGCTATGGCTCTGCAACAGTGGGGCTCAGGAACTGAAAGCTCATCTGGAGGATTCTGATCCACCAGGAGCATGCAGGAATGAGTGAGAAAAGGAAGATGCACGGCAGAGGAATACGAGGAGCTCTAGCAGTGCAGTTTGTGGCTCCAAGGGAGGAGCAAAGGGCTGGCTGCAGTTCTGAGCTGTGTGTCTGGGACTTGGATGTGTCACCCCTCAGTACACGTCTCCCAGGCCCCTCCAATAGGAGCATGGAGCTCCAAGTGCTTGAGCTGTCTCACAGATCTCACCTCCCTCTTGCAAGTGAAAGCAGCCTCCCTTTCCCCACTGGCACATGCAGACCTACAAGCCCTTGGGGACCAGGAGTCTAGAAGTACCCACAAATAACACAGCCCCAGGTCTGTTAGGGACTTGGAGTGCTTCTGCCATTAGAGGCAGAAATGGCTCTGAGTGCTGCCAAGATGAGCCCCAGGGTGCACAAATCTACCCAGGGATGCATCATCCTCAGGCTTTTGCTGAGCAGGGACTGTGGAGCCGGATTAAGCAAACTGCAGGATGGTAAAACGCAGAGATGGAAGGAGAATATTTGAGTACATCTCCCCAGAGCTTCTGGAACAGATCAGAATAATACCACAAAGTGCAATTTTCCTTGCAGGAATGACTCTTCATGCAGTCCACAGGATCATTCTTGTGCCAAAACACACCCTGGTGCATAGTCTGCAGTGCATGCCAGCTTTCTTTGACCTTCCAAAAAAATGATATAATAAAAAGAAAACATATTTCGTATGATGGGAGCATTCCCCACTGCCGTCCCTTCCCATAAGTCAAGTATTCCCACTGGACAGCATAAATGTCCACTTCGTGTAGATTTAGTAGAAGTGGTCAATTTACCAGAAAAAAAAATATTCAATCTTCTGTTTTAAAAAAGTCTGAGAAACTGAAAAAAAAGAAACTAAAATGTAGTGGGGTTTGTTGTTGTTGTTGTTGTTGTTTTCCTAAGAGAAAATGTTAAAATACAAAGAATTCTGGGAATGAGGTGACTGGCCTTTAGAAGAGCCCGGGTGAAGTCTTCAAAAATACTGTTTTAGCAGAGCTCATACAATAATTAGGGCAAGAATATTATTTAGACAATAGGAAAACACAAATAATTTCCCTCTGAAATGTCTCCTGTTGTTTTTCCTACAGAAGAGTGTTGTCATTTTGTTTCTTTTCCCACTCAGTGCTCTCTGGTTGGACTGGCAACCTCCCTTGGGAGAAATCCCCTTCTGATGAGGTTGCACCCTGCTTCTGCCTCTGCTCTGGGCAAGTGGACCAATGGCCCTGGCATGTGGAGACAACATAGGTATCAGGGCTGCAGTGGTGTGGAGATGGTGAAGAGAATAAATATGCTTTCTATTCCACAGCAGCACTCTACTCTACTCCACTCCACTCTACCCTACCCTACTTCACCTTATCCAAGCCTACTCTGCCCTACCCTGCTCTACCCTACCCTGCTCCACAGTAGTCTACTCTATTTTCCCCTACTCTACTATACTGTACTCTACTCTCCCCTACCCTACTCTATGCCATTCCACTCTATTCTACTCTATCCTATCCTAGCAGTCCTATTCCATTCTACAAGTTCTACTCTGTTCTAGAATTCTGTTCCATTAGAACAGAAATAGGACCCAAATCGAACTTAAGTGTAATGCAGCTGTGCACTAAGGACACTCAGGTTGCTGAAATTCAGCATTTCAGTTCAGGTTTGGTGTCCCAGGTCTCCCATTGCTGGAGAGCAGGGGGATGGAGATTGGCAAGAAATATTCTTCACTTCCTCCTTCATGCTTGGAGGGTTATTTTACCTTCTTTCCTTATTGACCTTTCCCTTTCAGGGATGCTGGTCACAGGATTATATGAACAACCCCTTCCAGCTTCTCCCAGTTTGTTTTTGCCCCTTGCAATCCATTTCCCTTCACTAGGCTGCAGCCAAGAATTTACTACACTGACATTTTCCTGTTTGTTTGAATTTACTGCTCCAATCTGTTTGCACATCTCATTGTACGTAATGGCATGAGAGATTAGGAGAAGAGTTGACCAGATTTAGGTCCTCCCAGAATCTGCTGGAATGCTCTGGTGACTTCGGGGTGTTTGAAGTATGGATTTTAAAGGGCCATGCTAAGCAGTTTGCTCAAAATGTGTTTGCAATGCTGAGTTTACTTCAAAGCAAGCACGTCTGGAATTGCTGGATGCACGCAGCAGGGGACATGTGAAACCAGTGGGGAGCTGATGATCAACAGAGCCAGCCACAGCCACGCCTGCAGGCAAGATGGGCAGGTTCAGATGTCCTCATCAAACACAGAACAGACTTAGGGGTGTAAAAGTGAGCATGGAAGCAGCTGGGATCTGAGAAAGGACAGAGGTTGTAACGGCGGCTCTGCAGCGTTACAGGGATATTTAACACATTATCATAATTTGGAGATGGCGTGGGAAATTAATAAAACCATCAACATTTCTCATCCTGTAGGTTAGTCCATACCTGAAGAACGCTGGCTTCCATGATCTATTCCAAAATAAGCAGTTTTCACCAGGAGACAGCCTGACACTTGGACGATTTAATCAAGAGCTTCACGTCACTCCCACACTGCTTAGCTTTCTCTAAAAAAGCTTGTTTGCTTTACAGACTCCTTCTGCAGACCTTTTTCTTGGCTTGGAGAAATGTGCTGTAGCAGTGAGTAGAAAAGCAAGCATTTACAAACTCTTCACGTCTTCGAGCAGAGAGACAGTAGCTGGGGATGGCCAAAAAGCAAGTTTGTAAGAAATTCCTTTTTTTTTTTTTCCCCACTCTTTCGCTTGTTGATTTTGGTCCAAATTGTACTGAAACCAATACTATTTTTTTAAATATATCACTGAGTAGAAACTCCCACGGTTTTGAAGCCGTTGCTGTGAAGCTTCCGTCCCCGTTGGTAGAAGTGGGGATGGCACTGGAACACAGTAGGGAAGATCCTGCACACCACTGCCAGCCCCAAATCCCATCCCCACCTGGCTCCAGCTTTCACAGAAACTGGCCTTGGGTTTGGCAGAACCAATGTGAAGCTCAGAAGTGTTAAGTGAGATAATTAGTGCTGCATGCAATGGGGATTTTCATGAGGATGCTTGGTTCTAATGGAGAGTTTTTGTCTGGTCCTACTGTGGACAGCTGTGATGAGACTAAACTGGGCTTTGACAAGCTGCTCAAAACACCTCATTACCAGAAAGATTGGAGAGAGTTCAGAAAAAGAGGACGAAAAAAATAATTAAAGTATTGGTGGGAGCGAGTTAGGAGGAAGATTAAAAGAATGGAAAATCTATAGCATGCTTAAGCAACACACAGCGTGGAAAGGTGAGGAAAGAGACATTTCTGTGTGTGTTTGAAGACTGCACGTACTTAGACAGAAGATTTATTTGGGGTGGGAGAGGAAAAAAGGGGTGAAAGATGTAAGGGAGCTGCCCTTGCTGACAATGGATCCTGTCCTGCCCAAGTCAAACAACAGCAATCACACAGCAACAGACCACGGTAGTTGCTGGCTCTTGTTAAAGTCTGCAGGATGCACCAGGTCCCAGGGATATGTGGGAAAAAGGATTTGGGGTCAGCTCATCAGCAGTCCTGGAAAGAAGGGCCAACACCCTTCTGATTCTGCCTATGGGCACCAGCACTCGTGCAGAAAGCTCCCAGCACTGCTGCAGCTCCTTTGCTCATTAAACTGCTGTAGATTCGAACACAAAGAGAATGTGAGCATCATTAGCACTAAATATGTTTTCTTCCTTGGTTTTGTTTCCTAAGGGAGATGTTTGTGGGCTTGTATAACGAGGTGCTCGTTGGCAGAGCAGGTAGAGAATGGAAACGAGGCAAAGAGGTGTAAAAAGAGAATGGATCAATAAGCAGCACCCTCTCTGGACAGGAACAAAGCAATGTCCCCTCATACCTGTAATCCTAACAGTGACAATCACAGGAGGGCACACCAATCTGCCATACCTCGCAGGCCCCATTACTATAATGCCTGAGCATCTCCTGATTGCTAATGAACTCACCAGGGGCCTCAGTGCAATTAACTTGAGCCAAAGGAGAGCTGCAGAACAAAGGTCTGCAGAACAGCGACACATCTTTCTGTCTCGAGCAATAGCAAGAATGTGAATGAAATAAAATGCAATTCCTCCATTAAAAGGCTGCAACTTCTATTTCTGCTTTGCCTAAATAAACTGAGATATTGGACCAGAAAGCTTCCAATTAATCACCCAGAGACTCCTCATTTATGAGATGAAGTGCTTGGAGGACATCAGCGTTTTCCTCAAAACAGGTTTCAAGTCATGCAAGGCTCCAAATCTGCCTGGGTGTGCAAGCTGGGATTTATCAGTGTTGACCAAATGAATGAAAGGAAGTTCACTGAAAAATTCCTGGTGGCCACTACTGTCATTTCCATACGGCCACTCTCATTGCCAGGTGGCCACTGCCCTCATTTCCATGTGGCCACTCCATTTCCAGCCAGTGACTGCTGAACATCCTGCCATTTAAATGACTAAAGAAATGCAAAACATGGATAAAAATGCCCATATCCTTCCATTTCCTCCTGATACTCTGGTGCACCCTACGAGATGCCTTTGGTCATTCACAGCTAAAAGTCCCATTCAGAGAGATGGGAGATGGTGTGTGACCACCAGGAGCGATGTCAGCACTTCTGAGAGCCAAGCTCTGCACCAGATGCACGTGGAAGCGTGCAGAACAAATGGCAAGAACAAAAAATTGAATCGAGGCATTGCACTGTAAAACTTAATCTCCCATATAGAGACTTAGTCTATCATAAAAGAAACAGTGCTGGGGGTTGTAAGAAAACATGAGACCCTTGGGATGATTTAATGTCCTAAAGACATAAAGACATAAGCCACAGTGATGCAGAAATGAGCTCAGTAACACGGAGGCTGTTATATTTCAATTGGTTATGTGTACTCTACATAAAACACAATCAAAACACTTGTTTTTGAAGGATGTAAATGCCCTTCTCAGGCTGAGCTGGAGCACTGTTACAGATTTGGAATCTTAAATATCCTTTTTGGCTTTAAACTTGGGTGATTCTTCTCCATTAGGCCAAACTGCCCAGCATTTCCAACACCTCTTGCTGAATAAGTTGAGAACTCATTCTATAGCACAGCAATGTGACACGAAAAAGCATTTCAGGAAAAGAAGCTTCTTCTTCCAAAAAGGGAAGACTGAGGAATGCTTGGAAATGGGAATACTTTGAAGTCAAAATGCAGTGCTTCATTTCCACTTTCATGTTTGACTTAACTCTGGCTTTACCCTATTGTTTTAATGTAGCACAGAAAGGCGTAATAAGAATTTAAATTATATAGAATGTGATAAATATTTTACAGGTTTTTAATATTTATATATTACATTTGCTTTTTTTTTTTTCCAAATAATTCTGCTTTAGTATTAACAGAATGAAGTACTTCCAGAAGGAGGTTCTGACATTTCCAAAATGAAATTTCCGCTTGGTGAAATATTTCTAAATTCTGCCTTTCATTCAGATGTGAAGGGAAAATGAATTTCAACACCTTGAGCTTCCCCAAAGACAGGAAGATGATTTTCTCTCTCGTTTTTTTAACTCTCACCTTTTCCTGCAGCCTTTGAGAGGCTGTTCTCTGCATGATCAGGGTGTCATGAACACCTCTGGAGGGATAAGTCAGAAGATATTTAGTTATTTTACCCTTGGACACATGAGGCTTGCATTTCAACTCCTCTACCTTTCAATACAAGGAAGCTCAGCAACATTTTGGGGCGGTGCTAGCACAGGGTGATGAGATGAGGGCAGTGCTGGCTTTATTGGCCCCCAAGGTTTGTGCTGTGCAGCTGCAGGAAGCAGGAGGGTTTGCAGTCTCTCATCACAGAGCTCTGCCACCCTCTGCTGGGAACCAGGTCACAGCCAGGGCCTGGCTCCCTTGGGCTTTTTGAGCATCCCCCCTCTCCACCAGCTGCTGTCATTAAGGTGAAACCCTCCCTTGGTGTTGTCTTACCATTGCAGTGTGAGTTTGTGGTTCTGGGCTGCTACATGCTGCAGCTGCATGGTGGAATCATAGGGGCTGGAAAAAACCTCTCAGATGCCCAAGTTTAACACCAGCCCACCCCCACCATGCCCACTGACCGTGTCCCCAAGTGCCACATCTCCACAGTTCTGAACACTTCCAGGGACAGTAACCCCCCCACCCACCTGAGCAGCTGTGCCAATGCACAGCTCTTCAATTCTTCTCTCTCTGAGAAGAAATTGTTCCTAATATCCAACCTGAAGGGTGATCCCACACCCTGAGCACTGTCCCCATGCCAGCCCAGATGCCCTGGCTTTGGGATCATGGCTCAGGAGGATGTGGATAAAGTACAACATCCCACCACTGAACAAGCAGGTGTGTGAGGCTGCACATCATAGATGGCACCCAAATCCCCTTAAATCTGCCTCATGGAAGCACCAGCTCCCTCACAGCTCCTGGCCTGGCTGTCCATCCTCAGCACTGCAAATCACAGAATCTCAGTATGATTTAGTTGGAAGGGCCTTCTGTACAGCAAACACCTGGGTGTGTGTTCTGAAGACACTACAGGTTCCAGGGACGGTGGGATCCTCTTCATGAATGGCCTCAAAGGATTCCTCCAACTGCTAGCAATAGTAGATTTGTTTACGCAGAAAAATGAAAAATTTACAGGATTTAGCCAAATCTGAGGTCCAGCAGTGGAGATGTCTGTAACAGAGGATGCTTAGAGATGCTTTACTTGAAGAAATACTCTTCTTGAAGAAATTGGTTACTTCCATGGCTGGAATTACACGTCTGTTTGGAGGAGCTGCTCACTCTGCTTTGCTTTGCTTTGTACACAACTCATGGTCTCCGGAAGTAAATGCTCTTTGAAAACCTTTTATCCCAATTTACATCAGGCAAATATTTGATTTCTTTCTTTTGAGAGGCAACAAAATGCATTAGCACATGTGGGGGAAGACAGGGGAGGACCACAATGGAGCAGTAAATCGATGGGTGCGCTCAGAGAATGGGAATGACAAAACTGCATTTAGGAGCAGATACAGATCCTGGTTGTGCTGGAAGGGAGCTCATTTGTGTTTATCTATTTTTTGGATGCTTTGTGGTATTTTGAAGAGTTTTATATTCATCAGTTTCCAGGCAAGTGAGAGATATGAAGAAAGGGAGGATAACGTCAATCATGAATTTGGGATTTCAGCTTTTCATTTTTCTAAGTACAGAAAGTAGAAACCAATCCTTCCCTTTTCAAGCCTCAAGACATGCTTTAGGATATTTTCTATTGTTTTTCTTGATAGAAAAGGGACATTTCAGCATTTCTAGACCAAAGAATCTGCTGCTGAATATAGTCTGCTTAGGGCTGCCCATCTGCCTACAACTAGCCATGATCAACACCAACTTCTTTTCTTTTCTGTGCTTTGTTTTGTTTTGTTTTGTTTTGTTTTGTTTTTCCCCAGAAGAAAACAGGAAAAGGATTTGGTTGTCTTGTTATTAATCATGTTTGTTTTGAGAATGCCTAAGGACTGATCAGGGTTATGTCCCTGTTGTGCTCAGTGTTGTATGAGCACAGAGGTGTAAGAATGGTTACTGCAGAAATACATCATGCATTACTAGTGGCCCAAGCTGCATGAAAGAGCTTTGAGGCAGGACAAGAAGCACTTGGCCTTTATTTCTAACAAGGGAGATCTTGGTTAGACACTGGGCAAAACTGTTTTAGTAATGAGGCCAATTAAATACCAAAATGAATTGCCTGGAAAGGTGCAGCATTGCCATCGCTGGAGTTGGGTGGAATGGATTAGACACACTTCCAGCAACCAATGGTTCTGCCCTCATCCTGAACTGGCTTCTTGACATTGAGAAGCAGCCAGTCCCAGTAGAATCATCTCCAGCCTTCTCTGTGGGTCTGCCCATGAAGCAGTACAGCACAAACCTCACAGCTTTGCTACCTCTGCAGCGTATTAAGCATATCCTGGTGTGTGCTTATAGCCTGCTTTCTTACACCTGTGTTCCAGGTCATGCTGGTGGAAAACTCCCCAACCCTGGCCCTCACTGAGTGTCTGTGGACAAACCCATCAATGTTTAGGGGCAAAGACCTGCTGGCACAACAGATGTCCCCACCTTTTTGGAAAAATAATCAGTCCGAGCTCCTCTTGTTTGTGTTCCTGTGCTGGGATGCTCTGTTCCCTGCACAACAGCCATAAGAAAAGTATTAATACTCCAGCATTGCAATAAGCACCAGAGTGGCTTTAAAATCCTTTTTTTTTGTTCTTTTTTTTTTTTTCCCCTGATCTTGAGTCAAAGAAATGAGGCTGTAGAAGAAATTACCAGGTCAGAATTTATGACAGTTAATGGGCCGATGAATCTGCAGGATTGCTGAACATCTGGATTCAGGAAGTGCCTAATGCCAAGCAAATAAAAGTGATCCCTGAGGAGTATGAACCTGTGGACCACAATGTCAGCCTGGCTATTTGAAGGCACTGACCTTGCATGTTTCATAGCGTGGATGAGAGCAATTTCTGTGCCAGCAGCTGTGCAAAATTGCACAGAGAGAACAGGCAGGGATCCTACCTGCTAACACAGCTGGTGTGATGCTCTGAGCCAAGCAGGTGTGTCCTGCAGACATCCATGGAGCTGTGCTTGCCAGATGGGCTGGGCTGTTTGAAGCATGGCTCTGCCAAAGCCTCTGCTCTGCTCCCAGGAGACTTATTGAAATCCAAAAGGAAAAAAATCTGTATTTCAGCCCTGAGATGCAGAATGTGAAGAAGTAAGTGGCCTCCTGTGGCTCAGCTCTCAAAACCTCAGCTCTGTTCACCTGGCTATAGCAAATGCTGCATTTGTTATTCCAAACAGTTTAACCTCTCCCTGCCTTCCTTGTGCACAAAGCACCTGGAGAACCAGAGAGAGCTTGGTGCAAGAGGGTAAAGCTGTCTGTGAGAAGGAACAGTCAGCTTTGTGATGATTCAAACAGCCTCAGATCTTGCATATATAGTTGTGGGGATCTCCCCAAATCCCAGCACTGTAGCATGACTGGGAGGGCATGAGGACGTGGAGAAGCACTTTATGCAGAAGGCCAAAAAAGCCATCAAACCAAATGTAACCATCTGTTTTAGGATCAGATGACTTTCACACACAGAACAGCAATAACCCAAGGGACAGCAATGGACCAGTGACAGAAATTCAGAGTAGAAAATAAAGGAAAAAAACAAGGAGAGTAGAAACAGAGCATTCTTCCCTCCACACCTTCCCCAGAAATAGCCAATTGCGTGTCTTCCCTGCATTCAAACCCTGCTTTTACTTAGCTCTTGACTGCACAGCTCTACCAGTAAATCCAAATACTTTCAGAGACTGCCACATGTGGGGACATGGGCTCAGTTTGCCGCTGCCCAGGGAAGCCAAGCCTCTATCACTCATAGAATCATAGAATGGCTTGGGTTGGAAGGGACCTCAAGGATTATGAAGCTCCAACCCACCCGCCACATTCAGGGCACAAATCTCCACATTTATCACTGGATGAGGCTGCCCAGAGCCCCATCCAACCAGCCTTGAACACCTCCAGGGATGGGGCATCCACAACATCTCTGGGCAGCTGTTCCAGCACCTCACCACTCTCATTGTAAAGAACTTCCCCCTGATATCCAACCTAAATCTTCCTTCCTTTCAACTTAATACCATTTCCCCTTGTCCTGCTGTTATCTACCCTTTCAAAGAGTTGACTCCCCTCCTGTTTGCAGGCTCCCTTTAGGTACTGAAAAGCTGCAATGAGGTCACCCTGCAGCTTCTCTTCTCCAGGCTGAACAACCCAGCTCCCTCAGCATGCCTTTCAAGGGGAGGTGCTCGAGCCCTCTGATCATCTCTGTGGCTCTCCTCTGGACCCTCTCCAGCAGCTCCCTGACCTGGTTTCAATGCTCTTTTCTTTTTGGCAAAGCCAATGTAGTTATGAGGAGTGGCAACTCAAGATGATGCGTTTCAAGGAGAAAGAAAAAAAAAAATGGTTTAAAAGAGCATTTTTGAATGGAAAACCTTTTTCTTTTGTTCCAAAATGCTCAACGCTGTGGGCTCGTGAGCTGCTGCAAAGGGTGCCCTCAGATTGCAAGCTGGGATGCAGCTTTCAGATGCCATCCCATTGTCCATCCAGGAGAGCAGGCCACAGTCCTCACCAAGACCTCCAGAATTAAAAATCCACTATCTAGATAGATCAATCATTTCTCTTTCTAGCTTTTCAGGTAGGGAAATGCACATATCCAAATGACTGCCAGCCACGGAAAATCAGCTCACTGCCTGTTGTCTTTTTGTACTCCTGCTGCGACGTGGTGAGACAGCGCTTCTGCTCCGAACCTTTGTTGTCACTGTCTTAAAACAGTCACACCAGAACCACCTTTATTGGTTTGACATTTCTCAGATGTTTGCGTTTCGGAAGAACTTAATCAGCTCTTCTTGAGTTACGCGATCATAAAAAAAAATTATTTACAGCTTTTAACTCTTTTGGCATCCTTTTTTGTGATCGAGTAACTAAAAAGTGCTTTGTTTTGGATACTGCTGCTGGTAAGATGTTCCCCTCCTACCCTTTTTTTCACTGTAGAATTTTGCCTTTCTGTTAGGAGTTATTTGGTTTCTGAATTCAGGGCTTTCTGATGAATATTGAATAGCATAAGAGAAGCAGGTGCTTTGTCCAGAAAAATCCCAAACTTGATTTTTCATTTAAGAAGTTCTGGTTTTAATAGGGTTTGGTTTGTTTTTTTTTTTTTTTGGCTGTCTTGCTTTTGAACTCAAACTCCCTTTAGACCCTGCTGACATTTCAGCCTACAAATCACTTCTTGTTTCATCCCCACAAACTGAAACAAAGCCTCTCCTTCTCATGCAAAACCAGTCTTCTGTGTGTGGCAAATTGCACAAATGGAACAGTAGCCTGAAAATAGAGAAGACTTCCTACAGGGAGGACCAAGTGCCGAAAGAGCACATTTTCTTGCTCCACTAACAACAGGGTGTTTATTGTATTGTCCACTAACAATATCACCGTGTTGGGATGTTGCTATGGGATGTCAGCAGTGTCATCTCCACTAGGTTTGCTCAATGGTGCCTCGATAGTGATGGCACCATTGTGGGGATGAGCATGGTTTGGTACCAAGAACATTCCCTGGCATGGTGTTATTTACCAATACAGATTTAGCCAAAGAAACTATGTGGCTTCCTATAAATTCCTCTAGTTACTATGGCTACGAGGATGCTGTAAGTACATCATAGAGAGATGATTTCCCCAGCGGAAAACCTACAAGACAATCGCTGCAATTCTTGCTGGTTTACAATTAACAAATCCTTTGTAGCAGGAGTCTGCAGAGCAGATCTTAGCAATCTGAGCTCAAAGCAAGGGGCTCCATGAGCACATGGGACAGTGCTGGCTTTGGTGATCTCCTCCAAGCACCTTTGTTGGAAACAAGGAGCTTCGATTTGGTTGCAGCCACCAGGGAGGATGGGGATGGAGAAGAGCATGGCTGGGGTTGCTCCACACATCGGTCAAGTGCCAGCATGATGGACATGAGAAATGGCTCTCTTACAAAAAAAGGGGAAATAAAGAGAGGAAAAAAGAAGGAAAAAAAAAGTGCTCCAGTGCTTCATATCCCCTGCCAGGAGTTGCAGAGTAGTCATATGCTGTTTGGGGACTTTATGATCAAAGAGTTCTTCTCAGCCTCTTTCTTCTGCTATCACAAAGTCATGCCCTCTAACAAGACTGACAATATGCAGACCTTAAAACTGAGATACAAAGGAAACAGCCAGGATTATTTGATTAATCTTTACATTACAAACATAAAGGGCAGATATGCTGTTTCTCCCTGCCTGGAAAGCCCTGGCTACCATAGTTCCTGAAAACTATAGATTTTTTCCTCTTGTTCAATTCCCATTAATAACAAAGTACAGTAGACTGAAAACATCTCTGCTTTGTATGCTCTCAGTCTCCCTGTGTGATTGCTTCAAAATCCCCTGATCATGGCAGTGCTACCCAGCTCACTGCCTGTACCAAATGGAAGACCGAGCTCAGACCAAGGAAGTTGGGTTGGGTTTCTGATGGCCTTTTTGCTCTGTATCACAAATTTGCTGGTCATGTAAAACCATTTTCCTGGCAAACAAGCAGCATATAAAATAACGCCAGGTTCAGTTTCTCATTTGAGGACTCTTCAGCCCAGAGGTCTCCCTGTTTGACAGCTCCAGGTGATGGATGGACTCAGACCAAGCTGAGCAGCACTCAACCAACCCGGTCTCATTTAGTTCTGTCCCATTAGGACAGGCTAAATCCAAGCTTAAAACTAAACTGAAGAAAAGCTTTCAGCAATCTAAACACAAAATCCACCTCTTGGACTACTGGTCTCAAATTCAGTAGAATAGGCTCCGTTATTTTTTGGCTGTTTTTTTTTTTTTGTTTGTTTGTTTGTTTGTTTTGTTTTTTGCTAACTTAGCAAGCAAGTCCAGTTTGGTTTTAAGAGTTTCTGCAGGGAAGAGTTTGAAAAATGAGGCCCCATCTACCTTGCCAGCACCTTGGGAAAGCCACGAGGCCAACTGATGTGAGCAAGCAGAGTTTTATTTCTCCTGTCCTGTCCAAACTCCCATTTGGTTTCCCTCAAGCAGTATTCATAAGCACAGTAACACCCTTAAGGAGCTGCTGCATCTCAGGTTCACCAGCTGAGCTCTGCAGAATTTCAGAGTCAGGATCCTCATATCTGAACCCATACTAATGCAGAGTATTAAAGCAGCACTCTTGAATTTTTCAGCCAACACTTCTGAGCCTTCATCCTAAATCCCATTGATTTGTATTGTTATGGAGGAGCTCAGATTTCTGTAAGAGTCCGCCCCTGGTGAACTCTATTAAACCATGGCTCCAACCATGAAAATCTATCTGCCTCAAAAAAAGGCAGCGCTGCTCCCACCTCCCCTCTGCTCTCAGGCTTTTGTTACTGGGTTATTTTTCTGCTCATTCGTGGACCTGAGTCAAATACCCAAAGGATAAGCATTTGAGGGAACAGAACCACCTCTTTGTGCAGCAACAAGATGGTGGATTTTTTTCAGCCTAACATAGAGAATCTCATATTTTTGTGTCTGTGTCCCACAAGTATGTTCCCTATTATGAGCCTAACTGTATAGATCTATAACAATAATTGGGTTGGGGAGGATTTGCAGGAAAAAAAAATACTATAGGAGGTTCAGTAAAATCTTCATAAACAACGGTTCTTGTCTTGGTCTCATCTGTCATCTGCCCCTCCCATGGTTCACTCACAATTTAATATCTTACACTTTTAAAGAGGAGGCAAGAAATAAAAAAGAAAAGGCATTTCCAGTTCTTCTCCAAACACAACCAAAATTCAGCTGCATTTACTTATATTGATCGTGATGGTATTTACTTCAAGCACTGAACAAATGTTTCTGCAAACATCAGTGTTGGTATCAGACTCATAAATGTCGTCTATATTTCATAATGAGAGAAGCAACGACTTTTGGGAATGCTCAGTCCCCTCATTCATTCAATCTTATTTATTTTTTCCTCCCTTCACTGGAAGGAGGCTGCAGGGCTGAGATAAATTTAGTGCTATCCTTTGGAATTTGCTGCCATGGCTGCCAGTGAACATAGATTTAGCCAGTTGGCTCAACCCTGAGCAGAATCCATTTCAGGAAATGGTGATTTTAAAGATTTCAGTGCAGTTGCACTTGACTTTAGGTGGTAGGCTAGACTGCCAGGTAGACTAAAGTCAGGTAGACTGACTTTAGATGGAGGAGCTGTGAGAGCAGTCCTGACACTGGGTGCTTGCTAACCCTTGGTTTTGGGATGATGCCGGGGCAAGTAAGGTCTTACACATTATTCTAAAACAAATCAAGGCTCTAAAATACACATGGCTTTATTTGCGATCAATAAATTAAATAAGTGCATTAGCTGCAGCACCAGTTGCAACAGCTCTTATCGTCAGACCAGTTTCTCTCCAAGATCCCATTACTTTTTCCCCAAAATACCCTATTCCTAGGGAATACTTAGGATCACAGAATCACAGAATCATAGAATCACCAAGATTGGAAAAGACTTCCAAGATCCTGTCCAACCATCCACCTGCCACCAATATTTGCCCACTAAACAATGTCCCTTACCACATCATCTTAATTGCTTCTTGAACAGGGATGGTGACCCAACCACCTCCTTGGCAGTCCATTCCAGCGCCTGACCACTCTTTTGGAGAATAAATTTTTCCTGATATCCAGACTGAATCTCCCCTGGCACCACTCGAGGCCATTCTCTCTCATCCTATCACTGTTACCTGGGAGAAGAGGCTGTCCCTCACCTCACCACAACCTCCTTTCAGGTAGAGCAGAAACCCCACCTTAACCTTGTCTCGCTGTGCCAGCCAGCATCACCCATCAGTGCTGGAGCTGGGAGGAAGAGCTCCCCTGCTCCCCTCAGAAGCTGTCAGTTAGAAATAAAGTTTATTATACTTTTTCTTGGCCACAAAACCATCTTCTAGGCCATGAAAGGAAACAAATATGTTAATTCAAGGAAAAAAAAAATAAAAAAGAGGACACTGGTTTATTTCTTGCACTGCCTCCAGAGAGAAATGCCATCATTCATCTTCTTTTTCTCTTTCTTTCCTTGATACTTCCTTGCCCTCCTTTCCTTCAAGTTTTTGAAGAATTGGGAAGCAAGAACCCACCTAGCTGTGATGTATCCCAGGGGAACAGAGGTGACATGCAGCCACCCAGTCCCAAGTTGCAGAGGCCACATCAGGCCATGAGCGGAGATAATCTGCCCTGAAAGGACATCATAGAACCACAGAATCACAGCATGGTTGGGTTGGAAGGGACCTTAAAGATCATCTAGTTTCACCTCCTGTCCTAAGCAATCAGCACCAGCTCCACTTGCAGTCTCCAACAGATGGGAATGGGGAATTAGAGCAGCTGTCCCCCAGCAGAAGGTCCTGCATGGTTGCAGCTCCAATCAAACCATTGCCTCACAAGGGGAGAAAGCAGAAGACATGGCTGAGATCATCTCAAGCAGTCACCAATCAGGGTGGGCTGGCAAGGTGCATTTGATGTCTGCAAAGGGCTTTGAAATCCCTAGATGAAAGCAGGTTGGGAATTGCAAAGTATTATTTGGAGGCAGTGTTGCAGCAGTGAGCATTAAGCTTGCAAATTGGTCTGGCCATCCTCCAGTAGTACCACATACACAAACACATCTAAACTACAGAATCACAGAATCACAGAATTGTAGGGGTTGGAAGGGACCTCCAGAGATCATTGAGTCCAACCCCCTGCCAAAGCAGTTCCCTACACCAGGTCACACAAGTAGGCATCCAGGCAGGTCTTGAACATCTCCAGAGAAGGAGACTCCACCACCTCCCTGGGCAGCCTGTTCCAGTGACAGCTACACACTGCTTTCTTTCTGCTGTCCAAGGAGCTATGCATAAGGTATCACGGCTCTGGAATGCTGTGACAGAGAGAGGAAGGCCATGGGAAAACTGTGGGAAGCCAAGTGCCTCAGTTTCCCTACATTAAAATGAAGATAATACCATCTTCAAATGTAACCTACTTTAAATTCCAGCCAAGATTTTTTTAAGCCCTGTGATTACCTTGTCTCATCTCATCACTTCATTTCTCTGACGAGCATACGAGGAAACCTAACTTACTATATATTTCTCATACATTGGGAGAATGACAGCATTCTGAGGCTACACTACAGTCCTCACACTCCTAACACTCCTGTAAATTCCTTATAAAAGGACCAGATTAAATGATCACCCAACAAAACAGTATTATTGAATAGAACTGTACCTGGCATTTGGAAAAAACTTAGAGTTGGCAGAAATGTATAATTTGGGAAATGAGGAAAAGGTGTTTCACAGGGAGCTGTCAGTAGTTGCATTCCTATGAAAGTTTCAAGACCCAAAGGCATTTAGATGACTTTCAGCTTCCAGTTCAGTAAGCTCCAGAACCACTGATAAAAACCAGTGACTTAAAAATAACACCTCCCTTTACACCACAGGATAAGATAAAACATGAGAAGCTAGCAAATTTTCTATTTAAAAGTCATGTGCTTCAAGGTCTTCAGATTTTTCTTGGGATGCTGCTTGTGAAGAAGTGGAAGCCATAGTATCTTGCAGGTGGCTTTCCAATGGGTGATTTTGGGCCATACAGGTTTGTCTACCTGTAGGTTTGCAGAAACCTGAAGGGTTCTCCTACACATGCTCCCATCAAGCCTGGATCCTGTCCCTGAACGCAGGCACACATCCACAGGCAGAGTTGGAAATCACCGATCTTCCTTTCCATCCCAAGCCATTCTATAATCCACATGTTGCCACTGCAGGAGCAGACATTGGTGTTGGAACTTATGGAGAGCAAAGGGACAAACCAGAGCTCCTCCCCCTAGAGAAGAGAGGTGTTCAAGACCGAGTTGGATGGGGTCCTGGGCAACACGGTCCAGTCCTAGATCTGGAGGTTGGTGGCCCTGCCTGTGGCAGAGGGGCAGGAACCTGATGATCCTTGGGGTCCCTTCCAACCCAACCCATTCTTTGATTCTATGATCCTAAGAGCAAGCTTTGTCCTGAGCAGGGATGAGCAATGTTCAGCTCCTCATTAATAAAATAAAACAGAATGGAAAACCCAAAGCCCTGCATGTCATTAGGCTGTGATTCAAAACCCAAACGCAAATAAAACAATTTCCATGTTAACTGAAGCTTGCAGAACAAGAGTCCTGGAAAGGTTTGCGCACACTGTGACTTCAAACAACAAAGGAAAAAGAGAAATCCTCCTTCCAAAAGGCTGAAGCAATTTTTCCTTGTCATTTCAGTAATTTACATAGCAACAGAAGGTGCAGAGAGGTCAGCAGAAACTGCAGTCGAAAGGGCAAGGCTGGTTAATGTCAGGGCATTTCATAGCCCCAAAGGCAATTTTTTTTTAGCCTTGCAAATCTTCCCAGGAGCTGTGCCTGTTTGGACTGTGTCTCCTGTGCAGGGGGACAGCAGGGAGACTGCAGGGAGGATGCTGAAAGAGAAGCCAGGGGCACCAGAACAGTCTGCAACCCACACCCCAAGACCAGAACAAATTCATCAGAGAAACTACTGATACACCAGAGTTTGGTGTAAAAAAACCCCAACCCATTCCAGTGAGGATAATATTTGGCACTGTAAAGGATAACAGCAGTAATTATAATGTAATGATCCCTCATAATTATTTAACTGCAGATGTCCAACCCTCCTTTCTAAATAAAATAATAATATTAACATCCGATTGCTATAGCTGATGAAAAATATATTTGCAATGCGGTCACAAGCAATTAGTAAAGCATGTGAATTATTAACATGTGATCTTCACTGGGTCATTACCAAAGAAAGAACATCTCAGAAACGTTCATTTTTCAAAAGGGCCCTGGACCTCTGTTAGGGATTTTGTTTGCTTAACGATAGAAAGAAATGACAGCCCCCATTTCCAGGACAGATCTCTCTCTCTGTGAGGAAACTCAGGAAGTATCACTTTTTCAAGGTAAAAAATGTCAGGGTTTTTCAAGCTCTGCATGCAAGGCTTGAGCAGGTTTGGAACATATATGGGGGTTCTGATCATTTAAGTCGTTCTTTCCATCCTATTGGGAGAAAAAAAAAAAGAAAAAGAAGTGCTGATCATGCATGGTGTTTCTGTGCAAACACAGGACCTGGAATACAGCGAGGCGTGTACAAATTCCTGGGTGCTGGAAGGCTTTCAGTCAATGCAGCAGAGGAGGAGGAGGAGGGAGCTGCCAGATAAATTGTCGATGGGAAATGGCTGGTGCAGCTCTGCTCCTTGCAGCACACATTGCTCTCCATTCCTATTCACATGTGCAGCTTAAAAATAGCAGAGTGTGTCCCTGGCAAAAAGGTATTGCTTTGGGTATAGATTCACCCAATGGCACAGACTCTTCCCAAGGACAAAGCACACCTGGTGTGATTTTTGGGCAGTGTTTGGGTCCAGAAGTGCTGCTCTGTGTGACAGGATGCATGAAAGATGGAGCACTGAGCTGGAGGGATGCTGGTTCTGTTGGTCTGTGTTGGCTGAGGATGTTGTGGTTCCATGTCAGGGGTGTCATGAAATGAGCAGAGCTTGAAGGAGAGCTTGGCTGGCTCTAAGAGGAGAATTAGGTGGGGAAAATGAAAAAAGAGATCAGGTTTTAGCGCAGGTTAATTAACCTGAGAGGTCATCAGTACCTTAGCTGAGCCGTTTTCAACAGCTCATTAGGAGGTTTTTGGGCAAATTGATTCTTTCTTTGTCCTTTCCTTCCTCTCAGAAAGGAGCACAAGGCTCCTGTCCAGGGCAGGGGATGTACACAGAGGTCTGGGTCTGCCCCAAGGGCCAGGCAGATGAGGGTGAGCTGCATACAGCATGCCTGTGTGACAGCAGCAGTGGAAACCAGCATTCTGCTCTGATGAAAGGGCTCTGCGTTAGCACATTTGCTTCTAGACAAACAAACTCTGCCATCACATACTGGCAGCCTCTCCCTGTGACTTTTGCTGCATGCCCAAGCTCTCAGACTGGTTGCATTGGGAGAACTGGGAGGATGAACTGGAGCTGATCCCTCCTTGCCTGGGGGCTGCACTGAACTCCCTTTGCTGTCTGCCCACCGCTGAAGCTCATGTTGGTACCATGGTCATCCTCAGAAGGACAGGAGCTCACATTCAGACTCCTTGCTTACACTTGCTGGCACAGCCCTGCTTAAATGTCTCGGCAGGCACATCGCCAGCTTCTTTTATGTATCTTTGATGTACAGCTATGTGATTTTTTTGCCTTTAATCTCCGTAATTAAGGCCCACAGCTGCCACACAATGCAAGTAACAGCAATCCAATAATCTTCCCTAATTCATGCCCTACCGCCTTCTCCCCCTACGGCTCTCAGGTGCAGTGTTCCCCCCTGGCTGCTGGCACATTAGAGACTTGATAGCTTGGCCAGAAAGTCACCAACACAGTGCACTCAGAGAAAAGATCTAAAGGCAGAGTCACTTCTTTTTCATAGCTGATGAACTGAATTGTGCAAGGAAATATCTCACCACCAACAGCAAAAATCCCTTCTTTCTCCTATCCTCAACAGCAATACAGCGAGGAAAAGCAATTAAGAACTGAAATCAGCCTGACATGGGACGTAGCAATTAGTGAAATTGGTTCACGTGGCTTTGGAGCCCTTCACATTCTGCCGTTCCAAATGAGACCTCTCTCTCCTGTCCTTTTACTTCTCAATGAACTCAGTGCTAATCAGTGCAGTGATGTGATGGGAACACTGCTTGGGTTCACTGTTTAGAAGCTTGGAGAACTTTAGAACTTGGAGTAGGGACTGCAAGAGCTGGAATAGGGACTTCAGGGAGACTTCAGGGATAGGCAATGGCCAGCAGCAGAGAAAAGTCTGGGGCCTTTCCTTGTGTAATTTTTCTTTTTTTTTTTTCTGGGTGTTTTCTTTTTTTCTTTTGCTTCTTTCAAAAGTTTACAAGAATTATTTCTCCTTTTACCTCTGGTAAAGTGTTGAATTTGGAGCTGGGAAAGCTGATAAGGATTCAGTTCTTCCAGGGGGTGCTGTGCAAGCAGCTCAAGAGTGGTTTCCACTCAGAGCCATTGCACACCAGGTCAAGCGAGTTTATATCTGTCAGGGAATTTGGAGAAAATCAGTTCTAAATCTTCCCCCACACTGCTGGGGTTTTCAATAGGGACACACAACACATTTGTTGGGCTGCAGGGCACACTTTTGGAAAGCAGCCATAAGGGAGGAAGAGGGGCACGAAGCCCCTGGTGCCCTGCTAGCTGCGCTGTTCCCTTTGTTAGGAAGAAGCTTATCTAGAGGAAGAAAGTAAGGCAGATTTGATGAAAAAAAGTTGTGAGAGATTTGCAGTGAGCCTGCAAAGTGCTGTCAGTAGGGAACTGGAACATCACAAAGCTTTGTGTGCTGCTGATTTGCTTGTGGGGAGCTTGAGCATCTTCAGGTGGTATTTACGAGCACAGTGGCTGTAGTGATGGAGCAAAATTTGGATTGTTTTCTGCTTAGCCTCCACTTCTCAGGCAGCAGGAGCCTTGTGCTAAAGGTCTGTCCCTTTGAACACCATTTTATAGATGTCCTGCTAAGATGTGCTGGGATACAGCTTGGCATCACCCGCAGCTGAGCCACTCTTGCCATTAGAGCAGCACACAGGGATGGACACAGGTGTGAGGGAGAAACACACCTGGAGATTACACACACACTTCGCCCCCCAATTAGCCTTGATTGAGCCTTAAAACTCAAACAGCCCAGATATTTCTTCCTCCTGCTCAGCTCCAATTCTCTCTGCTGATGTCTACTCCAATCTGAAGCCACCGCCACCACCTGAAGAAGCTCTTCCTCTTGTGCCATTTGTCATCTCTGCTTATTGTTCCTGCTCTCTTCCCATCTTTTTAGTACAACGTATGGCTCTGCAGATTACACGGGGATGCGATAGGAAACGTGGCACAGGGGAGATGAATGTTGCTGCATCCAGGAGCAGCTCAGGCAGCAGGAAAGGGATGATTATGTTGGCTGCTGGAAGAAACTTCAGTGTTTTTCCTTCCTGGAGAGAGGCATCACTGCAATTATCACGAGGTTTGACATAAATACGTACTGTCACATGTGTGACTGGCTGAAGTCTTGCAGCTTTATTTACAGAAATGATCTTATTTCAAGCTCAGACAAGGTTTCCTTCGGGGGAGAAAAAAAAAAAAATCAAATGGAAACGTTTCTATTTTTTAGCTACAGCAACCAGCAAATAAATGAATAAGCCACTGAGTCTTCATTCCAACCTCTTATTCTCAGACCTCTTAGAAGCATTCCTTAAGTTTGCACTTCCTTCAACTCCTATTTCCTTGTAGGCACAGCAATTTCACATTTCTAAATCCGATCATCTTTATAAAAGCAGCAATATTCTCCTCTCTGGTAGTGCCTTTTTATTTAAGTAACATAATTTCCAACTGACTTAATTGCATGTGTAATGAGCAAAATAATCGTGCCAAACTATGCGTGCTAGTGATAAACTATACATGCGTCATATGACATTTCCAGATACTTCTCAAGTCTCTTAAAAGCATGATCAGCTACCAGCATTCAAAACATGTGTGCTGGGACCTGTCAGGACACAGCTAACGACTTGGGAGTGCTGACTGCATGAAACCCATCAACACACCAACCAACCAGCCCCAATCATCCCAATACATCTATGGGGAAAGTTGGCACTTTGGGTTTGCCCACAGCCCTGGTGTGGATGGGGTTGTGGCAGTGGGGCAGGCTGGGGGGTCAGTGTCCCAAAAAAGGGACTGAAAACTCCATCACAGTGGCTGCTGGCATGGAAAAAGCTTCCCTGGACTCCATACATGGATGAAGACTTCCCGTCTCAGCCCCAACAGATGTGGTCTTTCGTTTATGTTGTCCAAGTCTGGCTTCTTCCACCAGCCCTTTCTTCACATTCATCCTCTCTGAACTTCTCTTTCCACCCCAAACTCCAGACATCCAATAGACCCTTGCACTATCCAAATGGGGAAGGAACAAGAGCAGTGTTTCAAGCTCCATACAAGAGCATCAAAATGCTTAAAAGGAGCCGGGATAAGTGCCAAGAGCATCCATTACATCCAATGCTCTCCCCCTGGTGCATCAAGTCTCCCAATTATTTTTCAGTAAAGGTTTCTGTGAGCTGCAAAGTACTTTATACATAGGAATGCCTTTCCAACATCAAAAATGAATTAAATGCTAGGTGGAAAAAATACTCTCGCCTCAACAGAGCTTTCTCAGTGCTGTCTTTATGCCTTTAAATCTTATATTTATATATCTTAATTCACTGCCATTAAAAGCCTTTTAGGAAATGAAGTTGTTCCAGTCCCTTTGTCTGTTTTTTATAATTGCACGAGTTCATACATTAGCAAAGTTACAAAAAAACCACGCACTTTAAAATTATTTTAATTAAAATGTGATTGCACCATTGTTTAAAGAGATAAAAATAATTCATTCATTTTAATTAGTTTTCATCTTTGCACGCCTGGAGCATCTTCTCCTATGATGGGCCCTTAAATACTCGTCCAGTTCCTGCTGCCTCCACCCTTCATGTGGGGCAAGAATGGGGGTTGGGGGCATGGAGGACATACTCCACACACATAGAGAACTTCTCTGCTCCAGAATGGAACTGCTTGGCCTTTCAGCCACATGTAAACGATGAAGGTGGCTGTGGGTCCTGTGCTGCAGAAAAGAGCAGGAGGATGGGTGCTGCATGGCTGGATGTGAAGGGGTACACGGCTGCCTATGGGAGCAAAGGAACTCAGCATATCCACATCGTTTGTAGGCAAGAACTTAGGATTTGGAAGAGGATGTTTTGTTGGAGTTGCTCCTTTACACTGAGGTTGCTGAGGTTTTGCTGAGGTTGGGCCTGGGGCTCTCTCTGCCCAGAATGGGATGGCTACAAAGGAGGAGGATGCAGCCTCAGGGTATCAGAGTATATCAGAGGGGAACTGACTGTGCAGCTCTTGTGGGGTTTGGAGAACAGCCTTGAGAGAGACTGAGGGCACTGCTCATTTTGTACAGGACTCAAGGCTGCTACCCCTGGGCCAGCAGTGCTGCCCCACTGGGGGACAAGGAGCTGGACCCTAATGGTGAGGCGCTGAGCATTCCCATCCAAAGGCTCCAACGCACTTTGATCCAAGGCAGAACACAATGCTACAGGCCACAGTCTTTGACTAAAGACACAGAAGGTGCCAAACATTCACAAGCACAAAGCAGAGCATAAAGGCTTCACTATGAACAACAACCCTTAATGCGTCTTCCTTTCACAGCAGAGTTTTTAAGATAAAAAAGCATTCAGGTTTCAGTCTGTTAGCTGAGATGAGCAATTACTGTTCGTTTTCCTGGACGAAACAAGACAGCTGAGATAGCTGTCAGCTGCTGTCCACTGTTATTAAAATCCACTGCTGTTTCATAGGAAACATCACAGATCCCCCTGGCAAAGGGGTGCTCCCCAAGCTCCTTTTCCATCAGATCCCAAGTAAACTGGACACAAAGCAGCACCTCTTAATGCCTTGTTCAGCTCTCTCCCCATAGGACCTTTGGAACACAAGAATCCAGGATTACCACTTCAGCATTCAGCACCAAATCCCTATGGGAAGCAGTTGGGTCTTACAAACAATGTCTCCCCAGTTTCTCTTTGTACAGTTGGGGATCACAGACTGGCAGTCCTGGTCAGATCTGTGGCTCCTGTTCCCTATTCCCAGTGGGAACACTCCAAGCCAATGAAGCAATTGCTTTCTCTCGAGATGCTTTCCACATGGCATCAGGAGAACAGTACTGCAGGGTCCCCCTCCTACTCAGATTTAATTTCTCAAATCGCTCTCTCCATTGAAAATATTTTGTGCTTTGTAACAGCTGAGGTTTGAAAACAATGCTATGAGCTTCTTTCTCCTGTTTGCTTTTATTCCACCGGAGAAAACAGAACAGATTCATTTATTCATTGCATGTAAATTAACCAACTGTTTGACTCTTCTTTTTTTAATTATTGTGTCACAAACAATTTGTGGTTTGATTCTTACAAGTTCTCTCATTACTTGTTAACCGGGCCACACGAGCACTACAGCGCTCTTCACTTAATTTCTAATCATTAATCTTCACTGCAATTTGTCATCCATTTCCTCTGGTATTATTCCCGCTTCTCTATTTGATTTCCCCAACTTTAAGAGGAGGACAGATCGTTAGTGGTAAATAATAAACCATTAAAGATAATTATACTCATTTTCAAAAGTGACTTTTGCCGGTTTGGTGCAGTCTTTACACCAGTGATGCTCTTTTCTCCATACAAACCCTCCTTTCTGCACTTGGCTCTGCTGGGGTGACTCTCCCATGTCCCCTGGGGTGCCAGACTCAACCAGGGACCCCTCTGCACACCGGGTGAGGTGTGGGAATAACCTCAGCCTTGGGCTCAAATGGGATCCAACAGGGAACTGTGCTGGAGGAATCAGTGCAGTGAAGGAAATCAGCAGGGGCTAAGTGCTGGCCCTGAGCACAGTGTGTCCTCCAGCACCTCCATTGGGACCAGGAGATGGGCTCTGGAGGCAGCTGAGCACTGACAGCATCTTTTGGCCCCATAGCCTTTGTGCATCAAAAGTGAGTGGGGCCCCTCCACCACAACCCTCTTCTTCACAAGGCAGGGAGCAGCACAGCCTCTTGCACAAGGTGACAGTGTGAGCTCAGCTTTGAGTGAGGAAAACAACTCCAGAGTTGTGCATCCGTCCCCTTCATCCAGGGCTGCAGGCAATCTCGCTTTTCCTTTCTCATCCCAAAGTTGTTAATGGTCACAGAGAAGAAAAAGTGCTCTTAGTGAGAAACTCCCATCCTTTCTGCAGTGCCAGCTCTCTCCTCCTCAGCAGCGAGGAGCATTCAGAAACCTGCTGACCCCTCCTTTCAGCTGCCCCATTGCTCATTGTCTCCAGCACAGTTAGCACAGCCCAGGCGCAGGCACTTGAGGCTGCAGGTTTTCATCACAGCGATAAAAGCAACGAGGGATTGGCACGGATGTCGCCCTGTGCTGGAGTGATGAGAGGGGACAGCCATCACAGGGTGCCTCCCCACTGTGCCAGGATCATTAGTGCCAAAAAGACCAACACGTCATCCCTCAACAAAGCACAAATGCATTGCTGTGGCTATTACAGAGATTATTCTGGGGTGTTTTGAAGTCTCCATCTTTATGGGAACAATGATTGTGACCAGGTTCACCTCAGACAGAAGCCTGGAAAATCTCCCAGGAGTACTTCATTAAGCAAAAGGCAAAGGGATGGATGCTCATTAGGCTTCGTAGCAAGGAGTCAGCTCTGGCTTCTGTCATTGAGGCTGCCATCAGCAGTGGGGTTTGCACAGCACAGAGTTTTCACACAGAAGAGTTTTCCTGTTTGATTTCCACTGAGATGGGGCTTTGAAGGGAACTGGGAGCCAACCAGTGAAACTGCAGGCAGGGCTAAGAGGTTCCAAAGTAGGAGCTGGGTGTGCAGCAGATGCCCCCATGTGGTCTGGCAAATCCTACCTTGCCACTGAGGCACCATGGATGTTGTATTGCACACAGAGGTGACATCAATGGGGCCTCGAATGAGGAAGAAGTTGTCTGAGCAGAGCTCCCACATAGCAAGGAGGATTCCAGAAGTTACAACCCACCTGTAAGTACAGTGGGTCAGGGCAAGTCTGACAATAGCTTGTACAGAAGGTAACACTGTGCTCAGTATTGAGCAAGGAAGTTAAGCTTGAGTTGCGCATCATCTCCTAATGGCAGTAATAAGAATATGTTAAGCAAGAACTAACTGCACAGCATGAAGTTAAATGTTGAATCATGGCATGGCTGTGTTGGAAGCTTACAGTCCCCCCAACCCCACCCCTGCCCTGGGCTGGTTGTCCCCCATTGGAGGAAGGTAAAGGAGATGTGACTGCTGATCTGCAGTGCACAAAGATGTGCTCAACGCAAAGCTGTGGGTCACTCCCAGGTATGTTCTGAGGGAAAAGAGAGAAGAGCAAGAGCAGAAAAGCAGAACTGGGACAGCTCACACCTGCTCCTGAGCTTTCATTCCATTTGTGATGATATCCTAACTCTGGGGTGTGCAGTGAAGTTGGTCTGGAAAGTGAAGCACACTGCTAGCATCAGCACCACTCAGCTGGCATCAGACAAACAGGGCAGGGTAAGACCCTAAGGTCTTACAGAGAATCATAGCCAGACCCTTAAAAGCTGCAGGGACTTTGAGCACACAGCCAGCTGTGCCCATGCCACTTCAACACACAGCAGCAGCATTAAACCCAAGGGGTTAACCTCAGCCAAGCACTGCACCTTTGGCAGCATCTCCCTGATCCCCTTGGGTTTGTTGTGAGCACAGTTGATATCTCTCTTGGAAAGTTTCTTAGCAGGGAAGTAAGGCACATGCCACTCACTTCAATATGTGCTGGAACACATATTGAAATGTTTCTCCAATCCGTCAAATTATTCAGTGCTTGTTAATTAGACATGGTGGAGTCTGCTCTCCATCACACACTCTGGCCACTGAGCTGAAAAGAGCGACCCTGCCAGAGTCAGGACTAATGAAGCCTTCAAACCTTGCCTGCCCACATCTTTTGTCAGGAGATAATTCACCTTCATATTTTGACTAATTACAGGCCTTCAGAATGGCTGCACTGGCTCAGATCCATGGCTGCTCCACAAAGCCAGCGCTGGGCAACGACAGGCTTCAGAGAAAAATCCCAGCCCCACAGTGGGGTGATCCATGGGGGAGAGAGCATCTTTGGGGTCACTGCTGTGTCCCTGACACTGGGCAGAGAGGGCATCTTCCAGGCTGCGTTCCAACCAGAACTGAACTGATCACTAAAACCATAAAGAATTGGGTTCACTTTCCTCTATTTTCCAGGCTCTCCACAGTCAGTGCTAACTGGGGGATGGAGCTCTTTTCTCCCACTGACTGCCACAGGTCCCAGCTGTGAGCTGCAGAGAGCCTCAACCGTGGGGCAGGAGCCAAGACAAGGGTCTGTGAGAGCTGTGAGTCCACCAGCCAGTGGTTTCACTGATGAGAGCAGCACTTCATATGTAAAATGTTAATGTGTAGGCAGCCAGAGTCTCTGCAGGAAAGTGAACTTGGTTCTGGAACTGCCTTCTCACTTCTTTCTAGGATTTAAGACCTGACAAAGTACGCATGTACCCCAGTGGTTTTCAACTAAGAAAGTGAAAACAAAGAACAGACAGCTTGTAAATAAACATTTACCTTCAGTTACGAATCACTTCAGCATAGAAAATCACGACTCAAATCAAAATTACTATTTTACCCAGCTCAGTAGCCAGCCTATTCATCTTCATTGTCTATATACTCTTGTACAGGAGCTTGCCAGTCACTGGGGAGAAACAATCTCACATTGATTTGAGAAATCGATCACACCATGGGAACCATAGGGAGATGAGTGGGGAAAACTGTAAGCCACCAGAAAGGAACCAAAAGCAAATGCACAAACTGAATTCACACACTACCTGAAATGCACTGCCATCAGCCACCCTTCAAAATAACAGCAGCTTGTGAGCAAGTCAGTGAAAGAAGTCATTTGCTGGGCTCAGAGAAAGTGGCAGAAAGGACTCAATAAGCACTTTGCTTCAACGAGCTCACCTCACTCTATTAAGGAAAGAAAACAATTTATAGCATCACTTTCCATCCTCAGCCTCCTGCCTGAAGGCTGAATACTCCCTCCAGCAGTTGGGCTGACCTGGGAGAAGCAGAGCTGTGCTGCTCCATGCTCATTGCTCTGCAGTTGGCCAAGGAGAGCTCCTGCATCTCTGCACGGGACAGCCACTGCTGCAGAGCAGCCAGAGGGAAATTCAGCTCCATGTTCTGCCCCTATACGTGTAAGGTTATAAGCAAGCAACAACTGCTTAACGAGTTATCACTTAGAGCTGAACTTCTGGGAGTGCTCATACTCATGTGAGTGCTTTCCTTGCAAAACCTTCATCCAGCCTGAAGGGATACAAGCTGCTGGCTGCTGCCTGGCCTGCAAGTTGTCAAGAGTTGTATTCAAGGAATCTGAACCTCCTCGGGATGAGGTTGGCATTGAATTCATCTTCATGCACTTGTTGTACCTTGCACAAATTCGGGTATCAGGGAGATGAGCTTCGCTCTCCAGCCCATGACCCTGCAGGCTGGTAGCAAAGCTTCCAGTTTCAATCAAGTGTTTCCCACTTTAAACACCAGCAAAGAGAGTTGTCCAGTTCATGGATGCAGATTTGGGAAATGATGTGGCACAGCTCAGCATCTGGAAGAGGCTAAGAGCAGCAGGTGCCCTTCTGCTGGCACATTCCTGTTTCCTTGGCAGAGGCTGCCTGGCAGGATGCTGCAGGCTCATGTACATATCTCACCTCCAGCACCCCTGATAATGTAGGCTCTGATGGGCAACAATTGGAACACAGTGACCTGCACCCCCTGAGCCTCATAGGACTTGCAGGAGGAGGAAGATGCTTTCTTCAGAAAGGAGATGTGATAAATGGCCCTGGCTCTGCAGCTTGATTATCCCATTGACAGAGATTTGTCACCGCAGGGTTCCAGGTGCTGCCTCTGTGCTGGCAAAAAAAAGTGTTCGTGCCTGATGGGCAGAGCTTGCCCCATGTCCCTCACCAGCACAGGCTCTGCAATTACCTAGGGAAATGCAGTGGCAAGGAGATAGCGTTTGCTTTTGTGGAAGCAAAAAGCCCTAACAAATCCTCTTGTGGTTGCTACAGTGATTCTGCTTCTGTAGAGCCCAGCGAGGAGCAGCGCAGCATTGGCACGTCGCATTGGGGTACCAACAATGATTCTGGTCCCAATTCCCCATAGATCTTCCTGATTTCCAACACACCACTCCATGCCTCAGTTTCCCCATTTGTGAGCCCAGGCTTGGTGCCATTGCCTCCCCCCATTCTCTGATGAGTCTGCCCCAGGGCAGGGCTGCTTGTGCTTCACTGGGTGCTGCAGCTCTGGGCCGAAGGGTTCAGAGCTGCTGGAAACCAGCATGTGTGAACAACACACTTCAAATCTTTGCAGGCAAATATTCCCTCTGTGAGTGGATAATGTGCACCACCAGGCACGGATTGGCAATGATACCCTGGGCTTATCAGAGCAATCATAGCTCAGAGGCAAAGCTTGAGTTTTGAATACTGCAGACTGCAAACACGATTCAAACACAAGGAAGGCATGAATTGGAAGAAATTGCGGTCCGGAGCAAAATTCAGCTACCAGAGAAATCGTTGCTGTGAGTTATGCACCATCCCTGGGGGCTGACAGATCCACAGAGCCCTGAGTGCTCCGTGCTCGCTGGGGAACAGCATTTCCCCTCTGCATTCAGTACATTTGGCCCTCCCTTCCTGGTTTTGTTACCTGCCAGCTGAATTATTGCGAGGAAAGGTTTTAGTGCTTCAACTTCAACTGAGGGTCATGGACCTTTTGAATATCTGCGCCCTGAGAGCCCCAGAGCTCACCCAGCTGCAGTCTGTCCTTGGAAAACCCTTCTGTCCTTTGTCCCTCAGGCCTGAGATTTCAGCTGCCACTTTAATAAGAAACATGTCTTAATAGGACACATGGGTTCGTTGATTTGTTGTTTTTGATGGAAAGAAAGAGGAAAACAACAAAAAAAAGCAGACTTGTTTGTATGTTCCCACAGAGCACAATCCTTCCTCAGACCAGAAATTCTTCAGTGGGAATTTCTTCCTGATGGAAAATGGACTTCCCCATTCACCACTGAAATCATTCATTTTCAATAGCTTTCAGCACATCTGTTTTGGTGTGGGTATTTTTTTTTATCTGGGGGAGAATAGAGACTGGATTTCAGTACAATTGAGCTGCAAATGCCCAAGGAATTAAATCTGAAGTAGGGAGTGGGAATGGGTTGTGGGGCTCGTTCTGCATGGAAGCAAGAAAAACTTCCAGCATTTTGCAATACTTGGGTATGCTCAAATCTTCTCCAGCTCTTGAACTGCTTCCTAATGCAATTCAGAGTGCTGGCATCCACCTCAGTACAGAGCACAGGGGATGGGTCTCCACTCAGCTCTCAGCCACTTGTGCCGTCAACATATTGATTTTCTTGGTTTGACAGCATAGGTGAAATTGTGCCCTGAATCAAGGGCTCTGTTCTTTACCCACCTCTTCAGTCTCAGGCAAGTCCCTCTGACTGGCTCAAGATTCACACTCTGCTGGGAAATTTTCCCTGAATAAATACCTTGGCTTTGGAGCTTGTAGCACTCTGGAGCGTTCATTACCTCTGTAGCTCTGGCTTGGCTGTATGGCACCAACTGGGGATTGTTGTTGGATGGAGGATTGCTGGACATGCTGGATTTTCTGCAGGCAATGGGCAGAACAGTGGTAGGACATTTGGCTTCAAGAGTTTTCTGGTGCTTTCCTCCATCACCTGGGGACTGCTCCCTCCCTCCTGCTCATCCATCTTTGCCCTCCTCACACACCTGTAGTCTGTAGTGCCTGCACACAGCCAGGCTGAGCTCACCCAAGTTCTGTAGAGTCACAGAACCATTAAGACCTCTCAGATCCCCAAATCCAACCCCGACCCATCCCACCAGGCCCACCATCCATATCCCCACCCCCCAGTGCCACGTCTCCACTGTTCTCTCTCCAGGGAGAGGTTTCAGGACCAGCCATATCCTCTTAATCTGCAAACAGTACATCTGCACGGCTGTTTCCCTGTCACGCTATCAATAGCTCACAATACTTCGATAATGAGATCTAGATGAATAAGCCCGAAGCACGTGCCAGTAATTATCCTATTTTCCCAGCTATACATTGCCTCAACCCTTCTTTGTCTCTGTAAGGGTGACATGCGAGACACCGCACATTGTGTCCTACGAGACGAAAGGCTTGTCAGCCTTAACCTACTGCACTTTAAAAATGGTACTGAATTAATTTCCCGTCGGTTGGCTCAGTGCAGTGTGAGCCTGTCTGGAATGCAAAGCAGCCCCGAGTTCTGTGGAGAACTAAGAAGTCTGGGCAGAAAGTGATGATCAATTGAATTTCCTCCTAAATCAGATTGAAAAAATATTATGCACTGCAGAGTGATCATTAGCTTGAGTGATCAGGGAGAGCGGTGCAAGCAGCCAATTTTCCATGCCCAAGACACACACTGTTATGTTAAGCTTTCCCTAGTGGAAAAAAAGTGGGTACAGCGAGTACATCAGAGAGGGAGAGAGAGTGAAGCTGAAGACTGCAGCTTGGCTCCTTTTCCAGAGCCCACGCCGTTTGCTTGTGTGATGGGAATAATAGGATGCTCTACTGGATTCTTGTGCTCCTCAGCTGCCCTGCTGCCCACTGATGGCCCCAGCAGCACACAGCCAGTTCCCCTCTGCTTTTCCTCAATGCCTATATGAAATCCTGCTTTCCACGACCTAGGAGGAAGCTTTCTGGTGGCTCTGATCTGCAATATCTGATTGGCATTATTCAGCCCTGCTTAGCGACATATTTAAGATCCCATTATTATTATTTATTATTGGATCTTGCAAACACTCCCCACACGCTGCCGGTGCTTTATGTGCCGAGGATCGGGGGTGAGTACTCACTTTCCAATGGTGCATGCAATCTACGTCCAAATCTTGCAGAATATGAGATATTGGACCTGAAAATTGCATTATAATGTGACAGCAATCTTAGATCACTTTTAATTCTCTGCATTTATCACTTCCATTTTCCTCTCTTTTCTGCAGACCCTCCGAGTTCCGCTCAGCCCTTGCTTAGCTTGCAGGAAGGTAAAACGAGGTCCTATTAATAAGAATAAACCCAAAAGTTCCAACAACCCTACGACAGATGATGGATTTCCTACATTATTTCAAGAAAGTAGGTGGTGTAAATAAGAGAGAAGACTGGGATGAGTCTATTACCTCTGCCAGGGAAACAATTTCAGCAAGTAGCACTGTGGTTGAGGTGCTGCAAGGAGGGATCCCACAGGGAACAAAGCATCCCAGAATCCTGTAAGCGCATCCCCACTGCTCCAGGAAGTTGTGGGAAGCCAGAGGGACACCGATTCTTACAGGAGAGGTAGGAATAACCAGAAAGATAACAGTTAGTGGTTAAAAAGAAGAGATCAGAAGGCAGAGTAAGCTACAGGCTTCATGTCTCAAATTTGTTGTTGGTTATAAAGGGTTAAAAAAGTGGGAAGCAGATTATTTCCCATCTCTTTGTTGAGAGTTGAAGATGCAGGTTTAGATGGATCTCAGGTTCAACCTAATTTAACATTTTTTGTGTCCTATGTCAAATCCCTGGAAAGTTGGGAAAAATACCACTGCGAATTTGACCACTGCCTCCTTCCCTGGTGGGGCATTGAGGGGCATTGCTAAAAAATGTTCAGTGTGAATTCACCATCCGCTTCAATTTTTGCTCCTTTGTGATGGATTTTCCTCATCCATGCCTTGCAGGTCATAAGCAGTTAAAAAGCATCTCCAAAACTTAATTAACAGCCAGCTCAGATGGTCCTTTCTCTGCTCATTCTTTTGCTGGAGACAGCAGAAACATTTCCTCATACAATCTTTTAAAATACTTTCTCCTACTACAGCTTCACTTCCTTTTTTTTTTTTTTCAAGCCAGTATCTCACACGGGCAGGAGTACATACATTATTAAAACCAACTCTTCATTAGAACCATGTTTAAAAGCTGTGCATTAAACACAGGAGCTGATGTGCAAGAGAAAGATCCCCAGGCACTCAGAGCCAGTAGTGCTTCCATGCAGCCCTGCTCTAGCAAATTGTGCTGAGAAATGGATGAGGTGCATTCAGTGCCTGACGTTCCCCATAGGTAACACTGAACTTAGCAGAGCATCAGCATTCCCTTAGTGCTAAACTTAGAAAAGTGGGTTGGAAATTAGGGAGTTTTGCTAAATCCCATGAAAGCAACTTGCAGGTGTTGACCTGTGGCTTGGCACTGCAATGTAATGCAGAGATTTCTGCTGTCACAAAGAACAGAATCAACACAGGCACAGGAAGAAGTGATAGCTAAAAGCTCAATGACTGAGCAATAGAATTAGTGTGTGTGAAACGAGCATAATTACCAGCTAGGAAGCAGTATGTAGTTTATGAAAACACAATTCTGCAGAATGCCACCAATTCTGCATCCGAGAAGAAGGGACAGGAGGATTTGATGCTGAGATTTCAAAAAGGAATCACCAAAAGCACTACTTCAAAAAATTCATTTTCTTCTTTTATGAATAAGTCATTGGCATAATGTGCAACTTAATTTCCCCAGAGAGAAAGGAAAAAGAAGTCTTAGAAACACTTCTGTTCTTTTTAAGTTTTAAAATACAAATCAGATCCTGTTGGAATTGCTCTTCATTTCGTGGCTTCGCATCACAGTCGCAAACATCTTTGTAGTATCCAACCATAGCACTTGTTCCTGCAGGACTTAAACCCTGCCCTTCAGAAAATCATCATCCTCGCCACTTGTGTTTGCTGTAACTCTCCACTGCACCATTTATAAACTGATTAGCGGACTTTCTTCCAACGGGATCTATCAAATACTCTAATTAAAAAAGAAATTGCTATCTCAGGAGCTCCCTCTCCATCAATTGCCCTTGGTAATGCTCGTTACTATTGCTCTGGCCAAAACTAAAAGAGAGAGAGACCAACAATCTCATTATTGTAAGATAAATAGAGGCAGCTGGGAGATGCAGAAAGTTCAGTTGTACTCTTGTAGGAGCTTTAAAGAGCCAGGAGTGCGTGATGCAGTGAGAGTGATATCCCAGCAGTCCTGACGTGAGAATGGTGCATCTTCCAAACATCCATCTGCTCTCAGGATCTATCAGCTTTGTGTGGATCTGGGTCTGTGCTCAAGTGTCACAACACTGATATGCTGACTTACATCAAATCCTAAGGTCCAGTGTGGGGTTCCCCTGGGCTGTGCTTTAGGACCCAGACACTTGTCTCCAGTGTCCCTAAAGGGCCCCCACCAGGGAAAGAGCATTGTCAGGGCTTCAGGATGCCCATGTTGTGTTCATGGGCTTGTGGAAGGCTGAAAGCCACAGCCTCAAACAGACCCAGAGTTTAGCTCTTGGCAGAGCTAAACAGGAAGACAGACAACGTAATGGCCCAAAGGCTTAGGACTTAATTGACTGATTTCCCCTGATGAGCCCACACTGGATTCAACTGCAGTGACACTGTACGGGGGGATATGCTCCCTTACCCCATCTATCAAACCCTGTGTTCCTACAGAGGCAAACGAGAGCAGGTCACAGGAGGACGCAGACATGGCTCAGGGTAGGGAAGCTGTGCTGGCACAGAGCTCAGGTGATGCAGTGGAACCAGGCACTGCCTCGCTTGTTAGGATTTCTTTGAAGGGCGTCACGCTTATCTTCCTATAATCCCTTGCAAAGAACTTCTTTGCTTTGGGATTTTTGCTGAAATCTGTTAACTCGGGCTTTCGTGTGCTCTTCTGCAGTCAGGGCTATTTGGAAACACCAGGAGGGGAAGAAGGGGAGGCAGACTGGGTAACATCAGCATTCAGCAGCTGCACCTGAACGCATCCACTGTCAGCAGCTGCTCCCAGAGTGCGTGGGGCTGGGGAGATAACCTTGGCATTCCTCTGTGAGTTGCAGCTGCACAGGGACTGACACAAAACCCGTTACAACACTGCATCTCCACTCCCGACTGTGAGAACCCTCTGACCCCCAAGAGTTTTTCCAGTTCCCTCTGACCCGATAGACTTCCTGCAGAGCAAAGAGGGCAAAACTAAGCAGGGAGCTCACTCCTCAGACCCAGCTCCTCCACCACCAGCAGCAGTTCTTTTCATCTGGCCATGACACAGCGTGTTCAAGACTTTGTGTCTGTTGGATGAGACAGAGCACTGATCCCGTGGTCCTTCTCTGCAGGGGCAGAGTGCAGACGTGTCTTTGCATCAGGCTGAGATGCTCACATGGAGATGCTCTTATAGACACGCCACCACCTCCAGTCTGTAAGGCCCTCATTCCTTTTCTTGTGCACTCTCTGACTTCATTGCCGTCGCTGCTGATTTATACCACGGTGAACAGAAGCAGACTGGGGCTCAAGACGCAGTAAATATTCATGTCTCTGGAAAGTCTGGAGACCAATTAACTCTTGGAAGCAAAATCACTTTTGGAAATGAACCTAACAGCCTCCAGCCTTGAGAGGAATGGGTTTTTCAAAAGATCTTTCTTTCTTAATTTTTGCTCAAGCATCCAGGGAATCAGAGCTTCCGATAAAACACTCCGCTGAATGGTCGGTCCTCAATCGATTCGGAATTCACCATTCTAAGCGCTATTTAGACTTAATTAAATTGTGCTGCTTTCTGAATAAGAGAGAATTGACTCTTCAGCTTGCTTCCCTGATTCATTTCTTTCTAATCAGGCAACAAATACATGGAGTGCTCATCTGCTCCTTCTTCATTAGCAGAGTTACCAGGAATCTCCCCCCACCCTCGTGGGCTGTTCAGCTGGAGCAAACGCAGCGGTTCCTGCACCAGGACGGCTCTGGGAGCCGCCTGCATTCCTCACCAGAGATCATTTATTGAGCACAAGTTCTCCAGAGAGCTGCTTCTGTACCAATTCTCTGCTCACTGGAAGCAGTGCACACCGGGAATGTCTCTGCTCCCACTGAGATCTTCTCAGTTATAACCATACAGTATCTGCTGTCATGGAGAGAGGATGCAGAGCATCAAATACACTGAGTTTTTCTCATTGAAAAGTTAACAAAAGAAAAGGCTGTGATCCGACCCAATAATAGAAGAGAGGATTTTCAGAGTCTTTGAGTGCACCTGCAGGGTATGGCTGAGTAAGGCATCTTCTCGAGCTGCCTCTTTCCTTCAGCATTGTGTAAAACCCTGCTCAAAGCATGGTGCTTTGGTCCCAACAGGGAGCACCAACTGTTCCACACCCCCACACTTAGGCAGCCAGGCAGCTGCCAGCCAGGAAGTGCAGGGGGAGGGCAGGAGAACATCAGCTCCATCCAGGGCTGCAGAGATGGGGAAGGTTTGAGGGCTGTGAGGCCCTTGGTGGTCATGGCCCCGAGCTGCTGGAACTCAGGAAGCATTGGGACACAACTCTCAACCACTGGGTTTGGGTTTGGGGGGTGTTGTGTGGAGTTGTGGGTTGGACTTGGTGGTCCTTGTGGGTCCCTTCCAACTCGGGATGCTCCATAGTTCTATGACCCATCAGGCGTTGGGTATCCCTGGCTGCACAACACAGCAGTGCACAGAGAGGTGGGGATGCTCAGGTGGAGAGAGCTCTGCATGGGGAAATGAGAGCAGCTCAGGGAGCCAGGTCCAGCCCTGCTGCTAAGCACCACTTTCTGCACGCACAACCTGCATGTTCTTTTTTTTACTTTTTTTCCTTCTCTGACCTCAAGCCAAAATGAAGGTTGCATTCACACAAGCTTGCATTCACACCTCTGCTTCTAGCAAAAAGCAATATCCTGTTAACACGACATGAGCCCTTTGGGGAAATCTCCCCTTGTCTAACTCTTCCCTTGTCCTTGGAAACTGGATTTTTCTCAGGCCCATGTTGAGAACAAAGCCAACTGCAGACTCCTGCTCTTGGTTGTTTGTATTTTTTAACTGTAAGAGAGGTTTGAATTCATCCCAAAATGCTGTGTGCATTACAGTGGGACAGCTTGGATATTTGCAGAACACAGCCCTTCCAGACTTAGGCCAATAGTGTAGGATGAATCAAGAATTTTCCACTGGATGATGTTGTGATTTGATAGTGCCCATTTTTGGCAATCAACATTTTCCATGGATGCTTCTCAGAGGAGATTTCAAGGAGATGTGGCTCTGGGGAAAGTTTCTGGAAAACAGGAGAAAATTATTTCTGAGCTGGAAGGAAAAAAAAACAGACAAAAATCCAGGGATTCAAAGCGGCTTAATTTTTAATGATCTCCTTCCTCAAGGGCACATTAATGAATTTGCTTCATGTGTAACAGAAACATGCTGAGTAAAAGTCAACCATTCAGCCCCGTTTCCAAGGCAAAATAAGAGGAAGACACAAAGGCACCTGAAATATCTGAAAAAAAGAGAGAATCCAAATGGAGCTGCTTGCTTCCAACTGCAAGACAGCTCTGAAAAGAGGAAAGACAGTTGGGCTGGGTTCATTTCCAGGAGCTGTGTAGCTCTGTAAGTGGTGGAGAGGATCATCCCCCTGGATATCAATTTGTCCTCCTTCATGTACAGCCAGTATCATCCACTGTGTCAGTTTTTAACCTCTGCACAGGGACACCAGATAAAATGCTGGTCATTTCTCTTCTACACCAAGATTTTGTTGCATGTTATTTCTCTGTTCTGCTGAAGACTTTCCTTCTCCACTTCTTTGTTTGCTCATCTTTCCAAACTCAGCAAAAAGCCATTTGAGGCAGAAAGGATCCTGCTGCCTTTCTGTGGGTGGTGGGGGAAGTGAGCATTAGCCACGAGGAAAGAAAACAAAACTGACACTGAGCTCGTTCTCCTCTGCAAAATGCTTGGTGGTATTTCCAGGCTGCAAATGGACATCAGCTGATGATGGAATATTTTTAACCGTGGACTTAAACATCAAGGGAGCCACTGCTGTGGCTGGGAATCAAGGCACACAGTAAATTAGACCATGGATTAAATTTAAATCTTGCTTTGGAAGCCGTCGCGATCTTAGCAGCATATTGCAGTTCTATCACACACTCGTTGCAAGCTTGTTATGCAAAGAGTCAGGGGCTGTGAAAATAAACCACACAAAACCTTAAAGGAAAAGCAAAGAAACATGCTTCCCCATTAAAGTAAAAAAATATGAAAAAAAAAAAACATGTCAAAACTGAAGGAAAATGATAAAAAATCTCTGCTTGTTAAAAGTTTCCCATTGTTGAAAAAGTTGTGAAAAACAGAAATAAAGGTCCTTTGATGTGCGCTGTCTGAGATTTGCCACTTCCACGCGTTGAAATTAACACTTGGTTCTTTGGATGCCAAACATAAAATCGTGTTTTGAGCCCTAGAAAAAGTGGCGCTTTCAATCAGAGGCTGTTTGGGTGCCAAACCTTCCTGAATCTGTGTTACTTTATAGGGACACTGAACTCCTCCTCGGTTACTTGGAGCCTTATGTATAAATACAGGTTTTCGTTTTTGTTTAGACTCGTGCCATTGGGATCTGGGAATGGCAATAGTGAGGATTCAGTCAAAGCAGGAATTAGGGCTGGCCAAGCCTCCCTGCTGCAAGAGAGTTGCACAGAGATACCAGGATTTTCTTTGCAGGGTTTTAGAAGCAGAGACATCTCTTCTGCACTTCTAAAGCCTGCTGCAATGGGAACCAAGCTTGATTAGAGCTTCTTTAACAGAATGGATTATGACTATTAACTGCATTTCACAGCGATATTTTCCCTACTATTATGTCACTTACAATATTTACTTTGCTTAGAGAAAATTAATGGCATATGAGATCCTGACAACAGAGTAAGACCAACATATTTCAAACTCCTTCCTGGTACAGAACATGCTGTCACCATCTCCTATTACAACTCATCTCCCCTCCCAGCACTACAATCGCCTCCTTCCACAAAGGGAGCTCAGACGATTTCCCTCAGACAGCTTCAGCAGTGATTTACAAAATCTAGATTAGATTCTTCTAGCTTTTTTAATGACCAGAAGTAATGGCAGCAGGTGTCCAGACAGAGCGTTGCAACAGCTGCTGAAAATCACTGGATTCCATCTCAGGGTTCTTTGATAGCATGGGAACAACAGCTTTAAACACGTCCCACAAACTCTTCTGGTCCAAAGATGCTCTTTTGCTAAGCTCAAGGGTGAAGGCATTGTCTGGACAGGGAGATCAATTTTGCTATGAATATCAGCATCTCCACATCTCACTACATGGTTTTCACACCACTATTTTTGACATCTCTGGCACCATTTGTTTGCTGACATCCTGTTCACGTACAACTCTCAGAAGGATGAAACGCTGCTCCTGACAGCATCCAAAGGGCTAAAATGAGGAGTTTCCATGCAAGGGCAGAAACTTTAGGACTAACATTATGCAAAAGCTGCTCCAATGCAATGTCCTGCGGTCAGTACTGACTTCTGTCTGCTTCTTCCAGCACAAATTCTGCATAACTCACTGCAGTTCTGCTGTCACACTGCCCTCATTGCTGAGTCCAAGCACTCCTGTCCTGCTGCCTTCAGCAACGCAACCAACATCTGTCTGCAAATGAGCTGACATGTGGCCTTGAAGAGCTCTGTCTTGGTGAATACCAAATATCTCTGTCTCTTACCTCTTGGGAACGCATGAAAAAAAAAAAGAAAAAGAGTTAAATACAAGATCTGTGAAAGACTCTGAAAGTCTGGTGAGGAGCTTTGAAAACTCTGCAAATCAGAATGTGATCAATGCCCACACTGTGTTTGCTGGGATGAAGCATGCCCAGGAAATCCCACTTGCTTTCTGCAAGGCAGGAGGCAGTGCTGTGTTAAGGGAGATGCGGGACACAGAGGCAAAGAGATGAATGTGGCATTGTGGCTATAACTCAGCAAATCTGGCAAGAGGGCAGGAAAGGGGACATTCCTGCAAGGCAGAGCGAGCCTGAGCACTCAATAACTCCCTCCCCTTCAAGGTCCCAAAAAAACTTAGCTCTTTTTCTCCATCACCTGCACACAGCTGGATGGGGACGTGGGTTTTCTGCTCACATTGGTGGAACCTCCAGATCCCCTCCAGATCCCCAGACAGCAGCTTAAGAAGAGCCTAACTGCTAGCAGGCTGCTGGCAGCAACACGGCGCAGCGAGCCGACTTGTCGGTGATGGATATGGGGACTGAGGGTGGCATCGTCACGAAGGCACAGACTGTGAAATGACAACTGCTGCCCTGCACCATAAATCTCTCCGATATATTTTACCCAGAGCCAGGCTTGCTTTTGCCAGCATAACTGGTTGTAATTTCTCTGATAGACAGCAAGGCCATACAGCGTCTACAAACCTCCCAACAAAACAACCAGTGCTAATTAACACTTCTTCCCAGCAGCTCAGCAGCTCAAACCTGGAGGTAACCTTGTGCAAGGAGCACGTTCAGTCCCGGGTGCTCAGCAAAGGCTGCAAAGTGGGGGGAAACATTGGGATTTATTTCTTTATGTGCCCACCCTGCTGAAACCACGCTGCAGAGAGGCCTTTAAGCAGGGAGCCAATGTGCTACGGGATGTTTTAGCAAATGTAATTAAGAGAGACTAGCGCAGCAGAAGACAATCTCTGGAAGGCTAATTAAAATATTGCTGGCCCTTGCTTAACTTGCTCAGCTTTCTTGTAAGAGCTAATGAAATGCAAAGTATTGTTCCCTGTTTTCATCTGTAAGAGAGTTCATTACTGCACCTTTTTGTGCTGGATTAAGCCAAGTGCTCAGAGAGAGAATAAATTGAATCTCAGTAACTGAAGGCAAACATTTTTTGGCTGAAATCCGACTTTGGAAATGAAATTCTAAAGAAATGGAAAAATTCGAGGTCCAGATGTAAGAAGAATCTATTGTGGCTCTGGTTCATGGGAAAAAAATCTGAGCATTTCTGAGGCACACTTCCTTCAAATTTTATCTGAAAAACTAAGGGAAGTTTAATGCAAAAAATCTTTGGCCAATCCTTCATCAGTCACACTGGGTGAAGAAAACCCCTGAAAAAAGATTTTCTTTGTTATATTTCACCTTTTATTCCGAGGATGCATAATCTCATGCACTGCAGGTGCAGATGCTCACTGAGCAGAACATTAATTCTTATGCTAAAAATACAACCTATTAATATAAGCAGGTAGTGGTTTCTAGGAAAATGCTAGACTCTTCAAGACTTTAGATCTAAAAGTGGGCCTTGCTTTTGATTAGAAAGCAATGAGTTCCTAAAGCAGCAGAATAAAGCTTGGTTTTCAAAGGTACTTCTTGTGAGGGCTCTCTGATGTCTTGGAGGAGGTGAGCTTGGGGTATTTTTAATTCTGTGACTGCATGAACAGGTCCATCCATTGAATATTGCTTCCACTAAACCATAGTAGCACTGAGTCCTCAACAAGGTTCAAATTCCCCAGAAATGGTCAATGCAATCAGCAACAACGAGCAGAACCACCAGGCACACAAACACCCATCCTTTGGAAGTCAGGCTGCAAAATCAACCCTACCAAAATCCAGCCACACTCGAGCGGATGAGAAACTTCCTGAAACTGGCAGAAGATTCCAAAAAAGCTCTCGATATTCAAGCTGCCATCTGTAAAAGCCTAGGTCTTTCGTGGTTGGTGGAAGTTGGATGTGTTAATATATGCACAGGCGGTATACATGTCCACGCCTCTGCTGTGCCACTTCTTGGCACAAACAAAGAGATTTTGCTCTTATTAGAAGCATCTTATATCACAATCTGAGCTTCTGTTGCAGTTTGAGGAGCTTTATGTTTTTTCCCCCCTTCATTATTTTCTCTATAAGTCCACAATCTGCAACTGATAGCACAGATTTTTGCAATGATTCCAATTAATGACAAACAGAACCAGCCAAAGAACTTCCAACCAGCTCTGGAGTTTGTGGATTAAGCCTTTTTCCTGGAGAAAGTGGTCATGAAAAGAAATAATACTAAAATTCCTAAATTCGCTGCTCAAAACTTGTGTTGCTCAACAAATATTTCAGTTTAAGTGTAACTCTTGAATTAGGCATCATGCAGTCTCTATATTCAAAAGGCAGTACTTCTCCCTGTAGTCATCTGCTGTTATTTTTCTCTCATTGTGCGGTCTCGCCAGACTACAAAATACATGGAAATCTGAATGCACTAAAGGAACAAATGTAGAAAGTCTGAAGACTGACAGATTTTCAAGGGCAGAAAAAGGTTGTAGAAGGTCTTAAATTTGATTCCCATACATTCAGACTGTTAGCTTTCTTGTAGATCTAAGCACTCTCTGGAGTAGTGTGGGTTAGCTCCATTCATCCCTGCACTGCTCTCCCCCAACACTTTCTGAGTAGGTTATTGCATTTTGCATTCAACCTCGCTTCCAATTCAATGATTTTACTCTTGTTTTGGATGGGGACTTGAAAAGATTTTCAACCTAATTTTATTTCTAGCTAAAACAAATCTCATTTTGTGATTAAATGAAGCTTGTCTCACAGGCTGTAGGTCACATCCTGCAAAAGCCACCAACCAGAAAAAAACATTCTCCACTGCCAGCGCTTCTGCTAGGCTGAAGTAAGAGATCCTGCAAAGGTAGCTCAGCACAGTACAGCCTGGGAATCACCCACAGAGTTACAAACCACTATTCCCATTGTGCAGGAAATGTTGACTCAGATAAATAATGCATATGATCAGCATGATGCTTGGGTCAGTCCTGCAAGCCAGCCTATCTGACAGCGCTTGGCCTTTGGCTTTCATCACCCACTTACCGAACTGGGAAACTGAGGCAGAGCTCTTATGAGAGCACGACAGGTTGGGGCTGGAGAGCTTCTCGATCTTTGGACTTCTTTTTTTAGAAAAGAATTCCTACCTAATGGCACTTGTGTCATTCTGACATGCAGAGGCTGGAGGATGCATACAGCCCTGGGCACAGTGCGTGCCTGTCCTGCTCTTTCTTGTGTGCAGCAGTAACGAGCAATCCTGCACTGAAGAAGCAATGGCATTTTCTGGCACCCTCTGACTTTGAGAGGAGGAAACATTTTGGAGTTGGGAGGAGTCACAGAGCAAAGGATCCTCTGTCACAGATCTCTCTCCCCATAGTGAGCTGGCACAAGGCATTATGAACGAGGGCAATTAGTCAGACAGGCTGCAGTTTGCTCTGCATCCCTGTTCTCTTGTGCACATCTCTCTCTGCCAAGCACAGCCAGGCTCATGAAAGCAAATGAAAGGGAAGATGAGACTAAGTTCCTCTGATGGATTCCTCTCCCTTTCTCTAAATGCAAGCCGAGCCATTTTTCAGCCATTGGAATGGATCGTGATGACAACATCTCCTTTAAATCACCAGCACTAATGATTTCTAGCCTGAATGGGAAGCTTGTAATTGCTGGCAAGGGCAGACATGGGAAGGAACACATTTTGCTGAGCAATGTCCCTGTACAGGTCTTGGAAATGATTTCCTGTTCCATGGAGTGCAGTAGGCATCAAAGCCTCTACATGTTACTTGGTAGTTCAGCTTTCCCTGTCTGCCTGAGCAGGAAACCTCTGCACATTTAAGTGCCTCAGAGCCAGCAACAAGGCTCCTGCCTCCCTGCCTTTTTGTTGGCATCCAGCATTCACCGAGAGCAGAAGAGGAGCTGTTTCAGTGCCTGACAGTGGTCTTGCACGTACTTGGGGAGCTTTAATGTAGGCAGAGGTTTGTTCTTCTCTGCGGGGTATCTGCTAAGGTTCAATTTATTCCTTCAGCCATATGGCGATCAAGCATCTCTCAGCGCCTGCTTTCAGTGCTTTCAAGATCTTGGCTTTGTGCTGTGACTGGTGCTGGCCAGCTTTGCCTCAACACTTCTCCACAGGTGCCCAGCTGGCTTCTACAGATGGTATGACACCTCCTGGCTCATGGAATCACGTCACACAACAGGCTCCCATCCGCAGGACACGCACTGGGGTGCTGTAGGCCTCTGAGAATGTGCTGTCACCATGTCAGTGTCCACGCAGTGCTCCCTCCCACAGTGCGACAGTGTTACTGCAGAAAGGCAACCATTTTTTGAGGCTGAGTCTGACCTTCTCTTGCCTCTAAGGTGCTTCCAAGCTTCTGTCCTCAGCTCTGCTGATTTCTCCAGCAGTTCCATTTCCAGAGGAGTTCACTCTTGCTTCTGTCTTTCAACACAGCTGTCACTGCTGTCAGCTCATCTCCAAGCTATGGCTTTTCCTTGCAGCAGAAGCAATCTCCTGGAATCACAGAGCCAATGAGGGCCCACTTGCCCCAGGACACCCATCCAGGAGTGCAGAGCATCAGCCCTGCACCACGAGCTGGGGGCAGAAGGGACTTTGCCTCCTGTCACTGCCTCTCTCTGTGTATTTCTGCTGGAGGACTCTGGTCACTGCAGGACAGCGGTCAGGTTCTGTGGTCAGTTCTTTATGATAAGGGCAGTGAGGCACTGGCACAGGATGCCCAGAAAAGTGGTGGAAGCCCCATCCCTGAAGACATCCAAGGTCAGCCTGGACGGGGCTCTGAGCACTGATGGAGTTGTGGGTGACCTTGTTCATTGCAGGGGAGCTGGACTTAGATGGCCTTTAAGGGTCCCTTCCAATTCAAATGATTCTGGGATTGCTCTGATCTCGTGTTCTCCCTGCTCCACCAGCAGGGTAAAACCCTGCTCTCAGTTTCTGCAAAATGGTCCTGCTAAATGACCAAACACTGACAAAGTACAGTGGAAATAGAGGGCTGTAATGCACAACTGGGGTTTGCTGACTCTCAGCATTCACATGAAATCATTTTAGAGATCCATTTATTCATATGTGTGTATATATATACACACTTAAGTGTGTTTGGGGGTGTGAATACGTGTGTACGGGCTGGAAAAATGAACAAGTGCATTGAATAATGCATGAGAGAAATGGCAGATTACAATGGTTCTTCTAAAATAACTAATAGCAGCAATAAAGCAAATGCTTGAGAGAGCTGTCATCCCATTTGTCAGCTTTGAGACAGATTTTCTCAGACCTGTACCCAAAGCTCCCTCATTGCATCTCACAAATAAATCTGCCTTGCCTTGTCTGCCCACTTCTGCCCGTTCTGCTGGTTGCTGGGCATTCTGTACCCCGTAACCCTGTGCTGTGTGCACAGAGCAGGGTTTCTGCCCGCATCTTTGCTGTGAATGGGAGGTTTGGATACAGCACTGATTTCTCCTGCATCGCCTTGTGCTCTGTGCACCAAACACACTCTCTTTTTTGCAGATCTGCTTACGAACATGGATCAGCAGCACGGAGCATGGAAATGGCTGGGGGTGGTCGGAAACTGGAGGTGGGGAGCTTAAACACACTGTTAGAAGGGAAAGAAAACAGAGAACCAAAATACGGGCACAACACAGGAAGACTGGGATAGGCCAGTGTGAAGAGCAGAGCTGGAAAGATGAGGACCTGAATGTGATAAAAGGCGGGTTCAAGAGATCATGGAATCATTAAGGTCCAACTCGAAGCCATCCCTGCCATCCCCACTAACCATGTCCCTCAGTGCCACATCCACACGTTTCTTGAACACCTCCAGGTGACTCCACAGCTTGAGAGGCAAACGTGGAGCAGAATGGGAAGAGCCAGGGCCCCCAGGTGATATGTGCTAATCAGGCAGACCCAAAGACAGAAAGATAGAGAGTTAGGAAGTGGCCCAGAGTATAAATTAGGATGCTGCTCACGCATGTTTTATATAAATAATAATTACTGATTAGTGGATAAAGCAGCAGTCAGAAATTTTGGAGGAAATGTGTCAGTAATGCATTCGTGTCAACAGATGGAGCCTGGGAAAGTGAGAAGAAGATGTGTTCTGGCATGCAGACAACATTCCTGTGCACATCAGTGGCCAGGTCTGCACTGTGGAGAGGGGAGATGGATGGGAAGCACCAACCATCAGGGGAAATCAGCAACCTGGCAATGAGAGGTCACCATGTAAATGGCATTAACCCAGTGCTCCCTGCCCAGATGATGAAGGGTTCGTGGCAGAGGCCATGCTCCCATACCCCTGGGCCACTTGACCTCTCTATGTCTCTGCCCGGTGGATCAGCCACACCAGGTTGTCTGAAACTCCCGTCTGCCTTTCTTTCCAACAAAATGTCTCTTCCTCAGACAATTCCAATTTGCCGAAGCCAAAAATATCTGTGAAAAGACTCAATTTGATGAATCTCCTCCTGAAGGAAAAACAATTGCTGTAAAACCGCTGAAAGCCCATTTTGCCATTTCTGACAAAAACAGTATTTTTTGTTTGGAATAACTTTTAGCTTATAAATGTAACTTAGTTTATGCTACGAGTGTTTTTTAAAGGTCAGATGGAAATAAACAGCTTGAAGACCCAATGTTTCAACTGGCTCAAATTTTTCATTCCTCAGTTAGTGATAAAAGAACTGAGATTTTTGATTCTTGCTTCCAGTAAGAAATGGGAAAACTATATAAAGATTCTCTGAAGATGAAAAGACAGCTCCTATGCAGCCCGAATCCCACCTGAATTTTATTTTAGGGCAAAGCAAAGCATAAAGAAGGAAGGATGGTGATCATTCAGTGGTGGTCTGCTAAGAAATACAGTGCTGCAGGGTTCTGTGCAAGGGCTGAGTGCTACAGCATTGCTAAGAATCACACATGTCCTGGGAATGGCTCTGCTTCCTCTATGTCATCGTCCTGCAGGTATATGCACGTATTTCACACATGTAGGCATGTATGTTTTCATAGTGTTCGAGGGTTTTTTACTACCTTCAGGTCAGATTTTCCCCCTGGATGTTTCCCACAAGCCACAGGGGATGCAGGACTGCAGCTTCAGGGGTCAGGATCCCAGGAATGTGCTCGAGATCAGGATCAGCGTTCTTGTGCCCTGGGCTCCTTTGCTCCAAGAGAGATGCTGGCTTCTCCCCTCCAAGGAGCATTGCCTGGGAGACATCCCTTTAACAAAGCACACTGCCTTTTTCCCAAGAGCATTGCTAGGGAGACACAGCCTTTCCACAGGAATATGTCAAACACTGTTTGGAACACATTATCTCTCCAATAGGCAGGCATAGAGCAGGAGGGACATTTTCCAAACCCTTGGTGAGAACAAGGCCTCCTAGAAACTGCAGTTTTCTTTCTGTGAACATGGACTCATATCCTGAATGGGAAGCTGGAAAAATGGCAACAAATCACCAACCAAGACAGAAGTGTTTCCTGGGCTCCCAGGTTTTTGCTCACTTGACCATGGCACGAGGAACAAAACTGCAGCCCCAGCCTGAAGCATTCCCTGCCCGTGTTGCCTGGAGCCCTCAGTCAGAGTGATTCTGTTTAACACACTGAGAGCTTCCAAGCCAGAATCTTTTATTTCCTTTTTCCCCTTTCAATCAGCTGATTCTTCCACAAATCTGCCCATGGGCAACTATTTCTGCCCTCAGTAAGGGAGAATTCAGCCTGATCTCTGTGAGTCCCTTTATGATGGCAAAAAGCTACACAGACAAGAAAAGGTACTTTATATATTCATGACAAGAAAGCAAATGGAGATTCACTAAACAGTTCCATGGCGAAGCCTTGGCTACAGAGCTCTGCAATAATTAGCCATCAGGAGAATGAGCTACAGCTTGCAGGATGTCTCCTAACCACTTGCAGAGCACTTCTGTCTGTCTGCCTTCTGTCTTCCATGTTCCCAGCCCTGCAGGCCCCAAGATGGGGACATCTCCTCATCCTTGCTGGGTGACACCAGCCCTCAGCAGGCTGTTGAGCTTAATGCAGCTCAGCCACCTCCACACCCTCTCCCTGCTTTGCTGTTGTTTTTTTTGTTTTTTTTTCCCCCCCCAGTTGATGACTTGTTAAAGGAAACCCAGGAGGTTTGTGCGGGTCTCCCAGGGGTGGCTGTGTTCTCCCCAGCACAGACTCCAATAATTTCCTTCTTGTGTGAAGTTGCTGCTCACTTTCTACTTCAAGAGGTCCTTATAGTACCCACAGCCCTAAGCAAAAGATAACCCAGAGGAGTTTGCTTCCACCCTGCCTGGAATAGAAGATATGCTATTGGTGTAGCATGTTACTGCATCTTTCCTTTGGGAGAACATAAATCTTTACTAGGCAGTCTATAAAGACCAAAGATGCAATGGGAAGGAGCCTGCTTCCCTGGAGGGAGGTCAGGAGCTTACTCCATGATGAGTGGGAACCTGATGAACAATTGTTGAGGATTCACAAGGGTACTACCAAAGTCCATGTCTTTAAAATGTCATTCTATGTGTTTTTGGTGGTTTTTTTTTCTATTTAGAAATGGGAGTTTTTTTGACATTTCAGTGGACAGAAAAGTATTTTCTGAAAAGCAACAGTGGAAAAAATGCAACAGAAGATAAAACTGCAAAGGTTTCATTTTAGCTGTTTGAAACCTACACCTCTGTCTGGGTGAGAATGGAGTTTTTTCATCTCAGATTTCAGTGGAAATATTTTCATCAGAAAACAGCGGCACAGAAAATTCTACTTTCTCCTGAAAGGTCTTCACTAGTGGAGAAAAAATGAACTTCACTGTGATGAAAGACAAACTGTGGGCAAGTGTAAAGGAATCATAGACCGTGGGCTTACAGCATGAGATTGGAAAGGGACCCCAAGGTCTCCTGTTCTCCATTGCAATGGGATCTGGGTTGAAATTCCCCTTCTAGATCGGTCTAGATTCCAGTCACAGAATCACAGAATCACAGAATGGCCAGGGTTGGAAGGGACCTCAAGGGATCTCAGTCTTGCTTCAATCAGTAGAACTGGGAGGTTGTGGCTGCTGGAAGCAATTAACTGGCTTTGCAGATATGTGGGGAGAAGGAATTATCTTCCTTACCCTCTTGTCTCTTCCAGGACAAGTCTGAGAGTGGGACCAGCGTGTGACTGGGAACTGTGGGTCCAAACATCACCTCAGGCCTTGGCAATGTAAAATAGCCACTTAAGGGGTCAGCTATCTCTGACAATGGAGACAAATTTGAGCAGCCAACAAACTGATACAAACACAAGATGAAAATACAGATCACTGCATCCACAACAGTTCCAGGACTTTTGTTTTTTAAACAAGCACAGCAGATTCACAGTTTTGTTTGCTTGCTGAAAAACAACAGAGAAAGATCTTTGCCCAGATGTACTCTATTTGCTGCTGGGCTCTGCTATTTGGATAGAGAATCTAATTCATTTGTTTGCCTGGAGAGAAATTCAATAGAGAAGAGAGGTGGGATCAATACCTGAGCAGCGTCAGATCTGCACGCTGCAGACAGGCTGTGCTCAAAAAGTATGAGGCCCAAAGCAGCAGGACTTGAAGCTTTCACAGAGCCAGAAGGAGCAGCTTTCAGCTGGTACCATTGTTATTATTACAGTTCCTGTTATTTATATGATCAAGTCCTGTGAGTCCACAGCTGGACTGTGCCAGGTGTGGTAGAAACTACAGAATGAGGATGGAGGGATGGAGGCTTTGCAGAGCAGTGATGTCTGAAGAGAGATCCCCAGGTGGGTGTAAGAGGCCTGCAAAGCCCAAACGAGTACTGCATGCTTGTGATGAGAGGAGGGGCACATACCTGGGAGAGAACATGGGTCAGGACAGCCCAGACATAAATGTGATGGCAAAACTCCTTTTTACTTCAATATCCGTGACAAGAGTTGCCTCCTAAATCACAGTACACCATCCTCAGTTCCAACAGTGGCCACTGATCCTTCCTCAGCCTAGCACAGATCACATTGGACTCTGCATTTATGGTTTTGCAGCAACAAAGCAGCACAGAGGCACACCGTGGGTTTAAAGCTGGTTCTGAGCCCCAGACAGACACAGCTCTGCCTAAAATCCTCCTGCCAAGCAAACACCTTGAGTGGCGAGAGAAGCTGGTGAGAGAGTTTGCTTGAAGAGAAGAGTTAAGACATGATAAACTCAGTTAGAATGAATAGGCTGGATAGTAGTTTACATTACAGAAATTTAGCAGCAAAAAAAGGAGGACTTCTCTCCATACCCACTTTCCCACTTGCCTCTCTTGTGCTGCCTCTGTTTGCAATGATTTTATTCATCTAAAGCTGAAAACCTGTGGGCATTTCAGTCTTTCAGTACAAGTTCATTAATACATAAATATCCCCTGGATTTTTTTTTTTGTTTGTTTGTTTGTTTTAATCTGAGAAACCGCTTCTTCCCTCCTTTCCTCCCAAAGCCTTCAAGTACAGGCGAAAAAAAAAAAGAAAAAAAAAAAGAAAAAAACCAGCACAAGAAAAAATCCATACAGCCCTTGAAGAAATGACTTTGCTCATACACAGAACAGAAGGCAATAAATAAATAAATTCCAGGCAGAGGAACAGATTTTGCAGAAATGCAGGTAACAAAGTCTCCAGGTGGTACCCAATGCTGGTGGCTGCCTGGCAGTGCAGCTGTGAGCATCGACAGCCACCTGAGGCACACCAGAGATTTCTGCAAGTGTGTGGCAGTGGCTGGTGCAAGGAAATCAAGTCGTGTTTATGGTGGAATCCTCCATTTCCTAAAGTCAATGCTTAATGACATTTTCGGAAAGGGAAGGAGGGAGAGGACGTGTACTAAGTCACGTGAAGGTACTGCCTGTGCTGCCTTCTGTATCTATGTGCAGAATCTGTATAGATGAATCTATCAACTGCTTTCTGCAGCAATTTCAAACTGAAAACAATTCACATGTGACAGAAACCTTTTCTGAGATGAGGAAAGTGAGCAGAGCTTGCAGGCAAAGAGCAGAAGCGGCTCCATGCCCCTGGTACTCACATATATGGACATCCCCATTGGGCTGCAGCCAGTGGCACACACAGGGTGAGCCCAGCTTTGCTGACCCCCCCCTCCTGCTCCCTTCTGTACACTGAATGCTGATTTCATTTGAAATGCTACCAAAGCAAAACCTTGAAGGCTTTTGGAACACATTAGGAACTGATCTCGAAGTATGCTCCCTAAAGAAGTCTACAAAAACAAACAAACAAACAAGAACAAGAAACATACTCAAAATTTGTCTTTGGAAAACGTCCTACAAAAGGCAGAAACCCACAGAACAAAGTGCATAACCCGACTTTTCCTCTATATGCAAATTCCCTGTTGCTGTTTTGCCATAGTAGCAGACCTGATGTGAAACAGCAATCAAGCATCTCCAGATTCAGTGTTGTGCAGCTCTGTGCTTCTGGGTATGAAACAACAGGCACAGCCACTTTCTTTATTTCATGTCTTCTTTTCCTTAAATACCAATCAAGGTGCTGCAGAGAGCTTTGGGTATTATTCCACTGAAAAAATATTCTCCTCCTCCTTCTTGGTTTCTTCCTCCTGATTGCGGTTCTTGCTAGTGGTATTTGCATGAAAATAAGGTTTTATTGCTTATGTCCCTCGTGTGGTATCGCATTTAGAAGATATAATTATTATAAAAACTACAGGTGAGGAATACACTTCTGGAACAGATGTCCATAGTAATTAAAAAATGTGGGAATATTTTTGTCTGTTAAATATCGTGCAACGGACAGCACTGCTTCTAGGCAGAACTTTCCCAGGAGCGGCTCACAGCCACCACATTCCCCCACAGGGCTGCAGTTTCTCACGGAAGCAAAACCGGCCTGGAATTAGTGCTGCAGAGCAGGATCCTCCTATTTCAACCCCCTCTGCTTTCTGTCAGCTTCCCAGGAGCTCGGAAGCCGTTTCTGAGCTCACAGCTTCAGCGCGGGAACGGCTGCTCAAGGGGCTCCCGAGTTCAGCACCTCGAGACGCGGACAGCTCCATTCCGCGCCGCTCCGCCCCGCTGCCTCTTCCCGCGTTCCTCGCGGCACCATTTTGCCGAGCATCAGCCTGGGAAGGCCTCAAGCTGTTAAATCCTAATGCCTGGAATCAAAGGGCTTGTGATCTCACCTGTACGACACGTAGTCAGGCTGTAAAATGTTTAGCAAGCACCGTGTCCTTTGCATGTGAATGCTGCGCCTGGAGAGTGCAGAAGGGATTGAGCGAGCCCTGAGGCAGAGCCGTGGTGTGATTAATGACACTTTCCTCATTGCCTTTCCATTCTGGTGATGAGCATATTGGAAATGCCTTGATCAATGTAGATTACAGGATCAAGTCTTCATCTCCTTTCAAATCTGGGCTGTAATGTGTTTCCTTTACTTTCACTGAGCCTTTAAATGCCCTTCTGTTTTAATTATTTACCATGTTAACATCATTAGCTCCCAAGCATGATTTGGATGGCATTTATTTATGTTGCAAGACACGGATCAAACCAGGATTGATTTTGAATGTTTCATCTTCATTTGAAAGTAACTGAAGGTAACTTACCCACTGTGAAAGTTACAGGATGTGACTGATACCTGAACACAGACATCACCTTTCTGTGCTTCACTGCTGTTGGCTTTGGTGGAAGAGGAGCTGCCATATGAAACTTACATTCCGCTTCTCTACTTTAGGCCCTTCACATCCTCTACTTTGAGACAAAACCAAGAGAGGCATTGGCTGTGGGACATATTAGAACCAATTGCCTTCCAGGGTAATATCAAACATCCAGACCACTAAAATGTCCCACTCTGTTTTCATAATAGCCATTTAGTTCCATGCGCAGAAGTGTGGGGAACTTTTCCAGGGAAAGGTAATGCAGGTAAATTGAAAATGTAATGGGATATTGGGACACATTATGCCCAGCAGGTCTGCCAGATGTGATTAAATTCAGTTCTTTTACAAAATGATAACAGGGTTCAGTGCAGCTCAGCAAAATAAAATCCTCAATTCTTCTTACACTGGCATCAACCCAGCCCACTGTGGTGGTACTGTCCAAACCAAAATCAGCTTTTTATTTCTCCTGTTTCTAGAGTGCAAACATACGATGCTTGTGGTTTCAGACATCACAGTGGAATGTGATTGCTGTGGGTTCCCAGTGATCTGTCCTGACTGAAAGCCTTATTTGTATTTGTTTTTGATTTATTCCTGATATTCAATGTGTCATCTGAAACCAGCTGCTTATACTGGCTCTAACCACTCAGAAAACTTCTGGGCAAGTCCTGGATTGCAGCTAGGCTGGATCCAGACCACCATAAAGCTGACAAATATTACCAAACCCTATGGAGAGAAAGGGAGTGTGATGGCCCTGAGAGAGGGGGTAAGCAACCAAGCACCTTATCCTTCCATCTCCCCCTATGCCCCATTGGCTTAGCCTTATGCAATTTTATGCTGTGGACATGTGCACAAAATACAGCTGGATTCAGTCCTGCTGATGAAACCAATGTTTCCTGCTTGGCTGTGTTTAAACCTTGCTCTAAGCACAACACACAGATAATAAAACCAGAAACATCACTAGAAGCCTCTCAGAGCCCCTGTGGACCAATTTCCTCCTGTTTTGTTTCTTTTGCACAGTCTGGTTAGAGTAATCAAACAATGTGGGGCTTGCTAATGACCCAACCTAATTGCTCCTACCAATGCTGCAGGCATAAAGTATCACGTTCTGTGATTCAGGCCAAATCTCTTTGGTTTCTTTAGCCTTATCCTCTCTTCCAGGCTGACTGCAAAGCCAGGGGCAAGGATCTCGGTGTCTTTGACTCTGTGTAGTCACCCCAGACAAAGAGCACTGTGATGCAGTGGGCTCGTCCCATCAGCGTGGTAAGGGAAACAGAAGAAGAAAGGACCACGTTGGTAAACAGATAAGAAATATTTGTATTCATAGGAGCGCCCCAAGCTGGGTACACAGCACCATGTGGGGATTTATAGGATATGTTCAAATGCAGACACCTTGGGAGGAAGGAAGAAGGGGAGTTATTATGCCCCAGATAAGGAACAATTTAATAAAGGAGTGTAGGACTATTGCCTCCTATTTTACATTAAGAGCTTTCATACTTACAGAATGGGCAAATTTAATTAACAGGTCCTGAGAAGGGCAGTATCTCCAAACAATTTTCATGCAGATACTGAGCTGCAAGTGTTAACCACATTTTGCACTCAGGCCAGGAGAAGTGGATGCTTAAGGGAACTCTCTATCTAAGCAGCAATGTTTGCTCTGGAGGTGGTAATCACATGTGAAATTCAGAGCCCTGCAAGGCTCCAGCCCATCAGATAACACTTTTCAGGCTGGAGAAGACGAGGAGAGAGAAATCAAGTGCAGGAAGCAAGCATTTCTAGGGATATTTGAACAGTGTGAAGTTTAATTTTAGATGATGAGACAATCCTTTTTAATTGTCTCTCTTTATGGGAGACAGGGAACTAGAGAGCACAGTCAAATGAAGGCCAAGGTGCTATGTGTTTCTTCCAAAATTATCTGTGTGATCTGCAATGCCCACCAGCCTATGGATACAAGAAACTGAGAAAACAAACCAAGAGAAGGCAACAGATCTGGAGCTTTTAAAACACTGGTTTTCAGTTTCAGCTCTGATTTCTGAAACTGGGAAGGCCAAGAAATGAATGGTGAATCACCACAAAATGGCAGCTCGTTCTTCGCAGTTCATGCAAAATTGGAGGCAATGACTGGGAGAAGAGCAGTGCTGGGAACACAGCAGTCCGGTTTTGAGTACTCCCAAATCTCAGGCCAGTGCAATGGAGGACATGTTGAAAGAGAAAGCCATAGGCACATTTAAAGCTGCATTGAAAACCCAATGCAGCACAGGATGAGAGCTCCAGACCTCCTGAGTCCTTGCAGCTTTGAAGTGGAAGCTCCAGCTGGACAGTCCCCAAAAAAGCTTAATCCTGCAAGATAGGCTGACAACCTCTTCCAGCACAGGCCTAAAGGAAGCACAAGCTGCTCTACAAACACTCTGCTCTTTCCTCATCACTGCAGGATCCCAGCAGCTCTCAGCAGTGCATTAAACAGCGTGCTTACCATTTATCATGTGACATTTTTCCTGTAGCTGGAGGGAGAAGTTGTATCTGCCAGAAAATGCCCTTTTGCTAAGTGGTATTTTTCTTCTCAATATATAGCTACATCTTTTGCAGTTTGAACAGGAGATAAGAGATCTTACACTCTGGGGGACACCCCATGTGCAACGTGCTCCTGATGATGCTTCCTGCTGTGGCTGATCCTGTGCTTGTCGCTGTAACTTGGGCAACCTGTGCTGTTTTCAGAGGACGCTCATAAAAAACACCAGAATATATTGACTGAGTCCATTCTGGGGCTCGACACCCAGCCCGTGTTTCTGAGCATCGTTCTTGGGACTGGAGCTTTGCAGCCGGGTTTCCTGGTGTGGTGGAAGCAGAGGGATTTTGGGGAAACCTTTCATTTGTTGCTTGCTCAAAGATGACAGCAGGCAGGCAGGGAGTGTGTGTGTTCTGTGCCCTAAAGCTATCGCTTTGTTACTCCGGGCAGAGAAAGAGTTCTCAGGAGACAGGAATAGCAACTAGAGGCTGAGGCTGACCTTCAGGCTATGTAGGTTTGTCACATCTGTTGCTGTCTTTCCAAAGTAAGACTCCTGGGGAGAGCTAATGCCCTTTATCAGACCAGCAACTCTCTTTTCAGTTGTGGACAATGGGACCAGTGCAGTGCCTCGTGCAGAGCTCTTCCCTCCGTCTTCACCTTCTTTCTAAGAGCAAAAACGCCTGAATGCAATCAGAAGAAAAGAGAAAGAGGAAACAAGATAAACTGCATAATCCCACTTCAAAGGCTCCTCGAGTTAGGTGGCTCTGGATGTCCCCTGTTCCCACACGTGTCCCCGTGTACCTGCTGCGTGCAGGGCTGGGCAGATGGGGTGCAGAGAGCAGGGGCTGCCACGTGTCCCTGCTTCCAAAATCCTGTCGTGACAGCATTCTGTCTTCTTTTCTTGCCTGCAAGCTGCAGTTGCAATCTTTAGCTGTCTGCTGAAAGCAGCACCGTTGGTCTGGCTCATAACCTGTACGTTGTTGTTGGTATGAATACGGAATCATGTGTAACACCAGAGCTGGCAGCCTCCTATGGGACCGCAGCATCACACACATGGAGGGTGGGAGACAGGGCAAAGCAAGGGCTGGGGGCTGGAGATGACTCATGTCTGCTATTGAGTTCAGCCTCATTTCTCCACATCTCACTTTCTTTATCTACAAAATGGGAATGGTGTTCCATTTCACTCGGGGAGATATAAGTGAAGAAGGCTAGGTAGGAATTAACAGCTTTTCCAAATACGGTGTCGCTAAAAGCTTTTGAAGAGACATAGAAAAAGATTTATATTTCAGTATCTGACAAACAGAAGAAAGGATGTGTCTGTTTGATCTGTGCTTCTGCCATGCCTTCATTAAAGATGTGAGACCAATAAATGGTGCTTTCCAAAGACCCTGAAGAAAAAAAGAGGAGCCAAAGGAGGAGGTTAGGCACAACAATCTTGATGGTCAAAGTTTATCCATCAAAATGATTTTTTGCATATAATCAGAGCTTTTTAGTCTGAGAAAAATGTTCACAAATCACAAGTTCTACCCAAGAAAAGGTTCTGTTGGAAAATGAAAAGTCATTTCTCGGCTAAAAAGTAGTTTCAGAATCAAAGAGGTGTTTACTTCTTGATGATGTATCAACATTTTCAGTGAATGAAGCATACCACCACCACCACCAAAGCCATCAGCTCTTATGAGTGATACAGAAGAAACTGGTAGGAGGAAAAATCCAAAGAAAAGGCAAATATCCTCAAATTTGAAATATGTCTTGTCCACAAAGAACTAATTTACCAGAAAGAAGCATTGCAAACCAACATGGAGAAGGCAGGAACACAATGTGTGCTCACATCTGTGCTAGCCCAACACCCTCTGTGCTCTCACTTTTTCACCTCTCAGCTACCAACAGGGCTAAGGTGGCAGTGGGGATGGAAGTCTGGCTCATAGCCTGGTGACAGGGACTGGCACCGGGAGCTGTTTTCATAGAATGATAGAATTGTTTGAGTTGCAAGGGACCTTCAAAGGCCATCCAGTCCAAATCCCCTGCAGTGTTCCAGGTGAGGTCTCACAGATGGAGACCAGAGGTGCAAAATCCCATCCCATACCCTGCTGTCCATGCTGATTTGGATGCAGCTCAGGGTACAGTTGGAATTCTGAGCTGTGAGGGCATACTGCTGGCTCATGTCCAGCTTGCCAACCATCAGTACCTCCGGGTTCTTTTCAGCAAGGCTGTAGATCCTTTTTTTCTGCATCCTCTTGCATTGCTATCTTGAGCAAAGCTGTGCTGAGATATGTCTGATGTGTCAGTTTTTCCCCTGTGATGCAAAACTGAAATAGCCTAAAGGAAATTTTGCTGAATATGATGGAAACTAATTTTCCAAGCTCGCTGATCAGGACTGCAGTGACAATCACCAGGAACCACAATACAGCAGGTAAAACAATAACGGAGAAATGGCAGCTAACCAGCTAGCAGAGAGGCAGCCAAGGTTGCTTGCTATTAATTTTCACTTGTATTGCAGCACCACCTACATGTCCCTGACACAGAGCACAGCCCTGTGGCATCAGGCCCTGAAGAACTACAACAAACACAGGGCATTTGGGGTATGCTTCTTTTAAAGATTACATCACTGAAATGCGACTGTCTACATGTGAGCTGGGAGGTTGGCTGAATTGCTGAGCTGGGGCTCATATCCATGCTGGGTATGGCCAGCATCCCTCACACCCACACTCCTATTCCCCAGCTCATAGGTTCCAATGAGCAGCATCATACAGATATCTTGGTCTCGAATGGCACTAAAAGGGCAAGCCAACCAAGCCCTGTGTGCTCAGTGTTGGCTGTGTCACCAAATATGCCTCATGTGTGGTCAGTGTGCATTTGGGCATCCTCTCCTGAGGGCTGAACCCACTTATTCTGCACCAAAGAGTTTCTAAAATACACATGAAGAGTTCTTCTCATCGTGTTGGGATTCATCTATATGAATGTCAGACACAGTGAGGAGTGCATTTCATCTCTTTCTAAAACTGACACCAACATTAAGGTAGATGGATCTTGTGCTGCTCTCCATTTCATGAATTCTGTGTCAACCAGGGAGCCCAGGACAACTCGCTCAGTTGGAGACAGACTGATATTCCCCGAGATGAATTCAGAGAGGGAAGGAAAGGATCAAGGCCTTGAGGAAATCATACTGTCAGCTTAGTGAAAGTGGTCCTGGTCATCCACATTTCTTTCCATTATAATTTTCTAACTGCTCCAATAAAGTATTGAGATTGGGATTTTTTTTGCTTTATTTATTTATTTATTTATTCATTCATTCATTCATTCAGGTCAGGGCTGGACATATAGATTGACCCAAAAGATCTGGATCAGTTCATTAAAAAGAGGAGAAAAGGAATCTGTTCAGTCAGCTTTTGATAAGGTAAAGGAAACTTTTGAAAATTAAGTATTACCCTTAATCATGATGCTCTAAGCCTTATGATGGAAATGCCATCAATTGCAATTCAATTACTCTAGCGTTGGGTGGCAGCCAGTGTTGTAATGGATCGTCAAGACAAAGTAGCTGCTATTCTGTGCAAAGCAATGCTGGTGATGCAAATTGCCCCGACAGCATAGTGGCAAACTGGGATGCTGGAAAGCTCAGAGAATGATTTCACCCTTATGGGGTAAATGGTACAGAAGATGCTTCAACTGAGGCAGCATTGAAAGGTACTCATGAGAGAAAGGAGAGAGACAGGAGGCTGCTCTGCAGCATGAACACCAGAGAAGACAGAGAAGCAAAGATGCTTTCACACACTTGGACTGTTTTTTGTACAGTTCTCCCAGGTTCACCAGTTTTCCCATTCAGGAAAAGCAGTAGCACAACAATCTCCCATGGGCAATCTTCTCCAGGTATCCAAGGACGGGGAGGTCCAAGGACATGCTGCAAGTGGGAGATGTGCCTGCATGAGGGTGGAGAAACCTGGGTGCAAGAGTGATGAGAATGTGTTGGTCGCATTCCACTTAAATAGAAACATATTTTAGGTGGGTAAGGCATCTAGCATCGCTTCATAGCAGGCGTTCTTTCATTCTTTGAAAGACCTTAAGGGGTGGTGATGGAACACATTGTTCTCAGAGGGCAATTATTAAATGTGGGCCACATTTTGTCTCAGAACAGAAGTTTCTATTATGTCTGGGAAAGCACTTAGCTTTAGCCAATGTGCTGTTTGCAAAATATGAGAAACAGTGGCAAAAATGCAAACAGCGAATGGCCTCAATCTACAGCCTGTGGTGAGAACTCCTGTATCTACACTGCCAGACTATGAAAGACAGATTGAAACTTGTAAGATCGCTATAAACTCAAAGCATTAGCCTCCAAGTTAGGTTTTCTCTTCACACAACCTTCCAGTTAAAAGTTTTTTCTTTTCTAAAGCTTCTGCTTGATCTGCACCTCAGCTGCGCTCTGAGTTTTTTCATTACTTGGGGTTACTTATTAAATTCTTTGTGTGAGCATAATTCTGAACGGAACTGAACTGTGATTCCCTGACTGCTGGGTATAGTGCTTGGTAATAAATTGTAAAAGGAGGCACATTGAAGAAATCATTGCAATTCCGAAATTCTAAGAATGGGAAGGAGGAACTCAGAGCAGACCAGACCTATGAGATGTGATAATTTCTCTTTTCAAGGCTTTTCTAGTATATACATGAAGAAAGTGTAGGGTTAGGACATGAAAGCCCTAAATCAAGTCTCTGCTCTGTCCTGGGAAGAACAAGGACTTCAATGGAACTCTTTGTCATTGTAGGCAAAAGGTAAATCACTGAAGTGTCATCTCACTTTCTGAATCACCAGCAAGGTGCTACTCCAAGCAAAAATCCATCCAGACCCACTATGAGACTCCAAGGTCACTGCTCTCAAATTTTGTATCACATGCTCCTGTAAAAGCCACAAGGATGCCAATGATGGCAATTCAAAATCTCCTCCCAGATTCCCTACAACTGATTTTACCATCAATTTGACCATGACCTAAGAAGAACATGCTTTTTCAAACTGAGTGTACAATATTCCATAGCGCTATTCCCTCCACACAGTCCAGAGGAGCTGATTTCAGGATAGATGCCTTATTTCTGTGATTTCCTTCAAGCAAAAGATGTCCATATTCCTGGAGATGTTTGAGACCACTTGGATGGGGCCCTGGGATGTCTGATCTAGTACTTGGTCTACTGGCTGGCAATCCTGACTGTGGCAGGGGGATTGGAACTTGGTGACCCTTGAGGTCCATTCCATCCCAAGCCATTCCTGATTTTATGATTCTACTGTATTTCTATTACTAGAACCCCAGTAGAATGCAGGTCTTGATGGGTTCTGGAGCAATCAGGGAAATCTTACTTAGAGAGGACAGCAAAGGAATATAGCTATTTATAAATACATACGCATATTTAAATATATATTAACACATACAGATAGAAATGAAAAAAAACAAAGGATGCAAAAAACAGTTTTATCAAACACAAAGCAGAAAGGAACATACATTTCATGAGAATAGCTGCAATTTTTCTGTGGCTTTTTTTTTTTTAATTTGATGAACTCTGCTGATTATTTTTTTCTGTGGGAGTCAGAGAACTGTTCACCTCAGCAGGGCAAGAGGCAGGGAACTGCTCTTATCCTCACCTGACCCATTTTGTAAGCAACCTGCTGATCTTGGTACTTCTATTAAGTCAGAAGAATTCCAGAAAGAGAAAGAAGGGTTTGTTTCCTTTTCCCTGCTGAGAAATAATTTTCCTCTTGTATTGGGTAGATAATGGCTAGAAAGCAGCCCTGAGGAGAAGGATTTGGGGGTGTTGGTTGATGAAAGATTCAATGTGAGCTGGCAGTGTGTGCTTGCAGCCCAGTAGGCCAACCCTATCCTGGGCTGCATCAACAGAAGCATGATCAGAAGGGTGAAGGATGTGATTCTGCCCTCTACTCTGCTCTCATGAGCCCCCATCTGAGTACTGCACCGAGTTATGGGGCCCCCAACACAAGAACATGGAGCTGCTGGAATGGGTCCAGAGGAGGGCCATGAAGATCAGAGAGTTGGAGCACCTCTCCTATGAGGACAAGCTGAGAGAGCTGGGGCTCTCTGGAGAGACTTTAAGGTGTCTTCCAGTACCTAAAGGAGCCTACAGGAAAGCTGGGGAAGGATACTTTAGATGGGGATGTAGTGACAGGACAAGGGGAAATGGTTTTAAACTGGAAGAGGGGAGATTTAGACTAGATATTAGGAAGAAATCCTTTACTGTGAGGGTGGTGAGACACTGGAACAGGTTGTGGACGCTCTTCCCATAGCAGGGGGTTGAAACTAGATGGTCTTAAAGGTCCCTTCCAACCCAAAGCGTTCTATGATTCTATGATTTATCAGCAGTTTGCTTTGACCCAGGGTCAGCCCCAGAAGACACAAAATGGTGGAAGAAGCTGTGAGCTCAGGTGTGACTAAAGCACCACTGGAGAGATCACTGCTACAGACAGGCTGGGGGAAGCGAGATGAAATTCTTCCTCAACTTTTATGTGAGTAATCTAAAATTACGTTGCTGAAGATTCTGATTTATGTCTCTACAAAGGAACATGATCATTATTTTCCAGCACCTTTTAGAAGCACCTGAGATGAATCAAGAACCAAACAACACTGTTACATCAGAAGAATTTAATTGTCTTTTTATTTTAAGGCATCACAGTAAAATTAGCAGACATGGAAATTTCACTGCTGCAAAGAGATTCTTTCTCTACATTTCCCCAAGATGATCTGGATAATTTTTAAAGGATACAGAGTTGTCAAGTTTCCTTTCCAACTCACTGTGGGGAAAAAAATACGTTTTTAAATGGAAAATTACCCATTTTAAATGGAATCTGGGTATAAAGGACAGTTAAGCTCCTTCAGAAATAATCAAACCCATATTATTGTCAACTCCTTTAAAGAGACACATTTCTACAATAATTTCTAACTGAAATGCTTTATCTCTTTCTCGTTGCAAAGCCTTTCTCTCTATTGCTAAAAACCATGAGTTCTGTGAGTTATGATGGCTCTTTGCTGGATGTTTTACGAGATAAATGCATCGTCCTATGGATGCTGCAACATTTTAGTTGAATAATTTCTGTACAGACAGCATATTCAACACTGTGTAATGTCTTTCAATCCAACCTCATACTGACAAAGCTGTCATAAATCACGGTTTCTAAGGCAGTTCAACCACTTCAGAAGACACGGAGCCTACAGAGCAACCTTAACTCTTCTTCTCCACTTTCAAAGGCACTCCATTTCCCATAGCACTGCACAGTAAAGTGATATGGAGACATTTTAGCTGCTCATGAATGTGGCATGACTGAGGAAGAAGGCAAGCATAAAGGCAGTTTTCCAAGTCAGAGGAAGTTGAGGCTGTGGAAGGTCTAACAGGTCCAGAAAGTCCAACCTGACCCTGAAATCTCAGTCTATTAGTAAAAGATGGGACAGGAAGAAAGAGTCCTACAAAAGCATCCTCAACCTCTCCCTATAGCTCCCATTGAAAGCCTTTTGCTTTCCATGGACAAATGTGTTATCGATAGTGGTAAGTGATGGTGAATTCATGTGGTCTGCTCTGGTTTGGATAAAATGAGGACAGCCATCTGCCAGTCTGAGCCATGTGTTTTCTTCTACCTAGAATGAAAAATTCTTTTTTTTTTTTTTTTTTTTTTACTGCTGTTTCTCCATTAATTCTGCTTGAAAGAGGAGAAAGCTGTTGGAAACACAAAGTGCTTCAGAATGATCTGAGAACAGAGAACAGGTTCCTCCTACCACCTCCTTTCCCCAGAGAGCACCAGTACCAAAGTCTTTCTGAGGATGAGGGAGAGATCTCGCCCTCCTCATAAGTCAAAGCACACCGGTACAGAGGAAAAACTCAATCAGCAAATCCCACCAGGGACCTTCAGCTACAGCCATGGTGGATGTGCTGGGGCAACACCTGCTGACCCCATGCCACACGGGGACACAAGTGACCTTCCACCACTCCACTGAATGCCACTGACTGCCACTTAGCATGGGACCTGCTGGACCACGGAACAGGAACAAAAAAAGGCAATTTTGCTTCACTTCCCAAATTGACCCCATTACAACCTGATCTGGATGCCTTTATTCTGTGTTAAATATACCCTAAGAAACTGCTGAGGTGGAGCAATGCTTTCCACAGGGCATACAGCACCTGAATGGGGAATGAACTGAGATGGTTTCTAATCAGTGACCATTACACTACCTTGATTACCCACGGCTAAACCCTGCTCAATCCCTGCCCACCAACCTGAAAGAAAAGGCAGAGATGACCTTTAAAAGCTGAGCCAAGATTACAGTAATTGGGCAATAATATGAAGCAGCAAATATGAGTCAAAATGATCCCTTTGACTTGGGTGAGAGGAGCAGCTAATGCACCTGGGAGTGGGCTCATTATTTCCACTTGGCATCAAGATTTTAACTACATCTGCTCAACACCTTGAGCTGTTAAGTGGATCGCTCCTTCATCCAAGGGGGTAACATCACCTGTGAAAGAGCAGATCACTGTGATTGAGGCAACCAGATGTCTGCAGCGCTGTGATTAGAGCTGCATAAATAACTGATGTTTCAGTTCACTGAACAAAAGTCCTGAAATGGGGAAAAGATGTTCAATTTTTTTTTTTTTTTGGTAGGATGATAAGTACTTCAACAAGCATTTCTTTGAAGTCGGATTAAATATTCTGTATTGTCTGCGATGAATTATTTCATTTGGCTTTCAAATTGAAGTTTCATTGCTTGCTTTTTGTTTTCTCATATACGAATGGGAGCATCTTGGACCCCACCCACTCAAAATGCTGTTTAGAAAAGGCAGAAATGAAAAGCTTCTACTTTTAAGTTTCTTTTTCACTGAAATGATTGTGATAAATTTAACACCAACCTGCAAATATACTTAACCGTTCAGGAATTGGAATGATTAACATACAAAACACTTAAGCCTTGCATTCAGTTTTGCTCTCTGCCTTCATTTCCGTTTGATCTCTGCAAAATTTCTGAATTATTTATATTTGCAGATGAAGAATTTCACCTCAGGACACACTGCCACACTGAACAATCCTGAAGGAATGATAAATACCCGATGACCATCAGCTTCCCATCGCATGCTATCTGGAACACAGACCTCTTTCCTTTCTCTCTGCCTGGTTCTACTGCTTAACCCCACTGAACAGCCCCTGGGTTTCACTCTTCCACCACTGACTCAGGCACCCCTTGCCCTTGGGGGGCAGCTGGAACTCTCAAAATATCAACAGTCTTCCCATGGCGGTTGGGGAGTCACGGTCCTTGGAGGTGTTTCGGAACTGTGGAGATGTGGCACTGAGGAACGTGGTCATTGTAGGATGGTAGGATGGGATGGGGTTGGATTTGGAGATCTCAGAGGATCCTTCCTGCTGGTGGTTGTGAAATACACAATTAGCACTAGCAGTAATAGCTTCAGACCCAGCCTTGGTGAGGATCATTCAGGGTCGGGGCATCTGCATGTGAGCAGGACTTCTAACTGTTTTCTTGAAATATTCATAGGCTTCATGCACACTTGATCCTGCAAATTCTTGCCTTTGAAAGTAGATGGACTCTTTGTTTTGCTTTTCGTACCTTAAACCATTTAAAAGGAGAGTTCTGAACAACAGAGTGTGAGTTTTCAATGCCAGTGCAGTTCTTACTACTTCCCTTGGTCACTTAAGGCCACTTCACATTCAAACAAGATTTATAACCGTGGATGTGCAAATATGTAATGTAACCCCATCACCATCTACCTTTAATCTGCAGTAAATGTATTCCTTGGGTTCTGAGCAGATGCTGTAACTGAAGGTGCTGCAGTTTCCCCTTGCAGGACTGAGCTGATATTGTACCAGTCAAGGACCACTGTGTTTTATTACCATGACGGGGCCTGGTTCGTTGGGTGACCTTAAACAAATCATTTCACTTCTTATGTCTTTGTGAGCCCAGCTGGAAAACTTTGCACAAAACTATCCAGCAAACAACTTAGAGCAAGCCACATGCCGTGCCTGTATTTGAGCTTTCCTCAGGGAAATAAAGTGCAAATGAAAATTGCAAACCATCATCAACCCATAATAAATGTTTAAAGCACATGCAGGAATCAGGAGAAAAAGACTGAATTTAAACATGAAGCGAGGCAAACTATCAGTTGTCTTTTTTAAACATTTTTTTTTCTTCCTTCTGCAATTTAATCCTGCCTCACTTTTCCTCAACCTCATTTTCTGCAGGCATGCTCGACATCCCTTATATCATGACCATATGGGTTGCATGAACTAATTGATAAGCTGACAGCAACCTGCAATATATTCCCCATCTTAATGAATTTACCCTGATCTGTCACCTTGAGGCTTACCCAACCCCACTCAGCCCTTGCTTTTCAGCCAGCACACATCTTTGCGCTCGCTGCCCTGCACTCAGCCCTGGTGCAGCAGGGGGGTAGCAGGAACCTGCTTGGTTTGGCTCAGTGTTTTGGAGGTTCCATGAATGATGGCAGCCTGGAATATACAACAGAGACATGAGCACAGGATGGCAAAGTTCCTGAAGGATATCCAGTCCTGCCTGACTATGCTCAATCTTTAGTGTTGTGATGTATGGCAGAACTCAAGACAACACTGGAGCAGGCAGCTCAATGGGTTCCACAGGGAGAAGCGAGCCCAAGGACCACACAAGGACAGGTAAAAACCATTTGATAGCATTCAGATGCCAAAGAGCTGGGAGTTATCCCATCAGTGGACACCTGACATTCCTCATCAGCTCCATCAGTGGACATTTGATGTATGTGAGAGCTGTGTGCAGAGGACTTGAAGTCATGGTGCAGTTTAGTGAAAGACTGGGATACAAACAACAGCAGAAGAAAAAGCCACCTTTATGATCAGAAATGAAGTTAAATACCAGAAACGATCTGCAAACAGATGTTAAAGGATGTCAAGCTGGGGAAAGTGCTCTTAAAGGTAATGAAAAAAACCAAGCAGAAAATGAAAACTAATAATGAGGTGTTTTCCCCCAAAACCCACCCTGATGAAGACCTGAGTTAGTGGAACTGTACTGAATGTTCCAGGAATGAGCCCAGAATCAGGGTCGGGTTCAGGGCAGACAAAGAGGTAACATGGAGAAGAATTCATCAGGGATCTCAGCTCCCAGGGAGGCAGATTATCCTATGAGGAGGTGACAGAAGAGAAATCAGAGAACAAAAGGTGAGGGGACTTGCTAAAAAAATCAGGCAGAAAGTGATGAATAAGAAAGCATCGGCAAAATAAATGCCATTCTCATTATGCTGGGGAGGAGAGAAGCCAGCAACCTAGCAGTCATTTTTAATTCAGCAACAGATACCAAATAGTGCTAAAAAATGCATCAGAACTCTTTGAATTTTTACAGCAAAGCCAGAAGCTTGGTGAGTAAAGAAAGCAAGCCTAATGTGAAGCAAACAGCTAATGGCCTGCAAGTACCGGGCCTTATGCAAACAAATATTCCTTTAGATGTGAGAGGTTTGCTTCAATCACATCCGAAGCTCTTCTCTCCATGTCACTCCTGGGACTGGGTGGATTGGAGCTCACAGCTCGGAGCAGCGCGTGCCTCAGCCGTGAGCTCCAGGGGAATGCATCCCCTACAAAGACAAACTTTCTCCACGAATCACAGCATGGCACACAGATACGTTACTTCTTTTCTTACTGAGCAGCATTAGCAACAATCGCTGTGCGATAGTTTGAACAGAACATCTGAGAGTTGGTATGAAACATTTTGGAGGATTCGAGGATATGTCACTCTTTTCTAGAGACAGTCCATCAATCCCCGTTCCCAAAATAAGCGCTGCTGAGGCACAGGCGGTGGGAAGGTTATTGTCTTACTGGAAAGCTGATAAACGAAGAGGTGTGGTTGTAAAACTGCAGGGATAAAACAGTACTTAAGGCAGCACCAAGGCAGCAGGGAAACATTTCCTGCAAAGCAGCGACATGAAATAAAGCAGGACACCAAGGTGTGAACAAACCAAGTGATACACTGTGTAGAAACTGGGGTTCTTCTTTCTCCAAACCATCTGAAGGATGAGGAAATGAAGTCCTCAGCCCCTAGCAGCAGCAGGAAATACGACCACACAAGAAATCAAACGGAAATATTAGTTTGAAGCAAGCCTGTCCTCTCAGTAACGTTTCTGTGTCACCCAGGATGAGCTATGTTCATATTGCTCCCATAGACATATGCATACTGCTGCCTGTCTTGGCTCTGTACATCCATACCACCTCCCTTCTCTTTTAGGGATGAACTAACTGATACATCTCTAATTAAACTCCCAGCAATCATCCTCTACTTGCATTTAGCTTTCAAATCTGATAGTTCTATTTCAGTGCCTGAAAGATTCTCTGCTTTATCCAAGGACATTCAGTCCAATAAAAGACAATACTTCCACCTGAAAGCCTGTAGAAAATCAGACTGTTCATAAAAAGCCACCTATTTGTCCCCATGGCTTTAGCTAGAATGCTTGTATCTATAAAAACCATATGGCAATGGAACAGCAGCTGTGACACGGAAAGCATAAGGAAGGGCTGCAGCACCACTGCACGCACCCTGCTCCCCAGGTTCACCATGGATCAGCAGCACTCCTGCATTTTCTGTTACACCTGGTGTAATTGCTCTCTCTGTGAAGTTCTTTTCCTTGCAATTATACTCCACAAAGTTTCTCCTGTTAGTCTTTCTTGTCTCACTTCAATCAGTGACTCCTCCACCCCTCTGCACTCAGTGTATCACCCTTTGAATATAAGGAATGCCCTATGAAACATAATAAGACTGTTATTCCCACTCACTCCATAGCAGGGCTATCATCTTCATTCAAACTCTATTAGCCACTTACAATTGCTCTCTGAAGGTTTTCTGTAATGAATTCACCCACCTATTGAGAAAGATGCTGCAGAACTCAATTTCCTCTCATGTACTTTCTGCCAGCCTATGGGTTCCTCTCCCTGTTTCTGTACTGCCTCAGCCCTTTACACACAAGAGCATTAGGGAACCCTGCAACAAATCTGCATGGATCGAAGGACTTGCAGCCTTTTCCTGTGCTCAGCTCACTGGTGAAGGATTGCATGGACTCCTGTGAGCCCTGGATCTGCTGCTGCCTGCTCAGCATCATCCTGTGATCTCTGCACCCTGCATGCACAGGGGTTGGACCCAATATCCTTGCCTCGATCCTTGCAGGCTCTGCTGATTGTATTAATATCCTTGAAGGCACAATAATGCTACCTGACATCTTTTAGGACATCTTTTCCCACTTCAGTGGGAAACAAGTTGAAGTTTTGCTCCTAATAAGAAGCCAGTTGCTGTCTGCAGACTGAGTTCTGGGCTAACAGCACAACCACATCAGGTACAACTCATCATTCATGGGAGGAACACAGCTCCAGGAAGGGCTGCTGGGAAGCGAGGCACGGTGATGCACCATTATGGGGTGAAAATGGAGTCAACAAATGTAAATCCCAATGTCAGCTCTTTCTGACGGATGAAGAACACAATTATCCTTCACCAAACTGATACAATTCATTCAGTGTGGGTTCCCCTCCTTTTTTTTTTTTTTCCCCCTCAATTCAAAATTAATTTGTTTTAATGGATTTGATTACAGGCACAAAGATGAGGACACAGCTGTAGACAAGCAGCTGCTCCAGGGGAATTCTCCCTCCCATGCAGGAAGATGAACTGGGATCTCTCAGTGCCAGGTCCTCCATGGCCCAGGAGCTTCCCAAGGAGCACATCTCACCTGTCTCTAACATGTTCATATTTCTCCCATAGACATATGGCTGCTTCTCCCCACCTCTCAGCTCCTGCTGCTTTTTCCAAGCCCAGTGGGCAGCACTGGCTCCTTTTGTACAAGGGGAAGGAGCACCCTGCCTGGGGCAGGGACCATGGTGGACAGGGGACAGAAGCCAGCTCTCCTGGATTTAACTACTGGAAATTGCTTTCTTGTTGCTAACATTTCTTGCAATTTCTTGATTAATTGCATGGTGCCATAGAAGATGGAAAGGGGGCCCGTCCCAGATGCCTGCAGCAGTTTATGTACTGAAGCATGAGATTTGATTGTCTTTAGCTCAGCTACCAATTCGAATAATGAGAAAATCCAAGGGCTATATTTAACACACCGCCTCTGGTGAAACTTGTCGCAGCTCCCTCCTTTTTGCTGCATTCCTTTTTGCTTCATTCTTGCATTCAGCATTATTCTTCACATTTAGCCTCTTCATTTCCACCCTGCTCTGTGCCTGCCCTCTCCTGTGCTGGCTGCAGCCAGCGTTGCTCAGCTGTGCCTTTACCCCAAGGGCTCACCTCCCCATCAGACTGCCAACAAGTGACCATGAATCACCGCTATCACTTCGAAGTAAATGTTCCCTATGAAAAATGGTGTGCTTGCAGCAAGAGGATGCCTGTGTAATTAAGAAAAAGCAGTTTGCTTAATGTGCTGCAAGGAAAATTCAGAATCTACCTGAACCTTGGGAGCATTCCAAGGAAATGTTTTATGACAGATTTTGCATTTTTATAGGGTGAAGGTGTGGAAAGAGCAGGAGTTGCTCTCTGTGAGGTCAGATCCACGCTCCTCTTATGCAGCCTTGCTCTCCCCATTTGATGATGAGGTCTCAGGAGACAAAGGCATCTAGAGTACATCCAGCTCCTCTTTATGAGCACCATTCTTTTATGTTTCTTTCCAGATGTTTCCCAATGTATCACCATTACCAGCAACTAAACTTTGGTTCCTCACCAGCAGCTCATGGACTCCTCTGTGTTCCACCTCACCTTATTTATTTTGTTAAGTCTCTGAGTGAGCCACTAAACCAACCAGAGCTGAACAACCAATTAAAGCAGCTGCTCCAGGCCCCGAGCAGCTTCCCAATTAGTTGTTTGTTCACCCCCCTTCCCCTGCCCCTCTGGTATTGTTTTATAACGGATAATTTGTTGCAAACAACCTCCCAGACTTCAAATCCTTAGCAGCAAGTGGGCTGGAAAAGCAGAACATCCCCCAGCAGCTGCTGCTGCACCTCCAGCACTGCGAGGGCTGCATTGGTGCAGTGTGCTGCGGGCTCTGCTCAAGGACATGGGGAACAGTGGGGCCACCCCTCAATATCTGGGTTTGGCTTTTCATGTGTTTAATGAGTATTGTTACAGCCTTAGTGTTGCTTCACCTTCTGGGTAAGGCAGGACCCTTGGTGTTGGGCGGCTGCTGGATGGTTTGAGTTGCCATACAGCCCATGATGGGTTCCATCCAGAGGACCATGCCCTCAGGCAGTGGTCATGTCAGCACACAAAGGTGACATTTCCACACTGGGATGAAGCCAACAGTGCTTATTTTAAGTCTTAAGTCAGGAATACATTATGTTTAACATATTGTGACTGCAAAACGTGGCTTTATCATAGAATCACAGAATGGCCTGGGTTGAAAAGGACCATAATGATCATCTGGCTCCAACCCCCTGCTATGTGCAGGTCGCCAACCAGCAGACCAGGCTTCCCAGAGCCACATCCAGCCTGGCCTTGAATGCCTGCAGGGATGGGGCATCCACAGCCTCCTTGGGCAACCTGTTCCAGTGCCTCACCACCCTCTGGGTGAAAAACTTCCTCCTAATATCCAACCTAAACCTCTCCTGTCTCACTTTAAAACCATTCCCCCTTGTCCTATCACCATCCACCCTCACAAACAGCCGTTCCCCCTCCTGTTCATACGCTCCCTTCAAGTAGTGGGAGGACACATGAGGTCTCCCTGAAGTTTTCTCCAAGCTAAACAAGCCCAGTTCCCTCAAACTTTCCTCGTAGGAGACGTGCTCCAGCACTCTGATTTTAGCTAAACAGTCATTCCCCTTCCTGTTCATATGCTCCCTTCAAATACTGGAAGGCTTTGTATATGTTTTTTGATTACTTAATTTAATTTCTCAACTTGTTGTGGCCATACAAGCACTGCTTTGCAGTCGCAGGAAGCCCAGGGAAGCCAACACAGGGCTGCAGAGCACTGCCTGCCCACCACGATCCATCAACTGGGGAATTAGGGGAGGAAGATGTCTAAGTCTGAAATACAATTTAAATTAGCAGCAGTTTAAACATTACTCTGTTGAGGGCTCACTGGCAGCAAAATGTGATTGTGCATTCTGGGTACTATGATCAATTGGCCAAAACTTCCATTTTTAAATCATTTGTTCTGCGAAGCTCATTTAGTGCTGACGTTCCCACGAAGAAGGGCTGGCAGGGATGCTCTCCTCTGAGCAAAGCCAGGACTCCCACCTCAGCCCTGGGACCATTCATGTGCCATGATGGCTGCCTTTTTTGTTTCCTTTTTTTGTTGTTCTTGTTTTTTTTTTTTCCCTTTAATTCATGTGTTAAAATAAAAAGATTGGTCCAAAAAGATTGGTTGGAGATCGGCAGATCAAAGCTCCTTTTTTGGAATATCTCAATTCTTCCAGTGGTTTGGAGTTGTAACAAGATCATTACTGCCAGGAACTTTGGCAGGAATGCCCTGATCAGGTTTCAGGAGCTTCTGTGGTTCCATTAATGGCTTTCTTGCATGGGATATTAGCTAATTTGAATATTGCTCAAGGAAAAAGAAAAAAAAAAGAAAAAGACAAAATAGCATTTCAAATTCTGCATCAGAAGCTGATTGGATCATTATTTCTTTTTAAAGTTATAGCCCAAGCACTTTGGAAATTAATCGTGAAACATCATTTTCACTTCAACTATTTCTAAATTCTCCCTTGATTTAACCATGTGACTTCAAAGCATTTTACACTAACAGAACTTTCTTGCACTAACATGCAAGAAAATGAAGGAAAAAAACCCCAACATTCTCTGAAACGAACATTTTGCTGTATTATTTGACCCTCGGGAATCACGTCCCTTTCAGCAGGTTGCAAAACTCTGAACTAGAAAATGTCCCCAGAATTAATTTCTGAAATGCCTTTCCACCTCTCAGAAGGAAACTGCAGAAAGTGGTGTAGGACAAGCCAGAGCAGAAAGGTAACAACTCACATTTAAGCCACAGTTTTCAATGACACTTTCCAAATGAAAGGATGCATCAACTGTGTTCTCCCAGCTACTACTTGCACTTATACCTAAGTCCCTACCCCTGTGTAAGCTGGAGAGGATCCAGAAGAGCACTGCATGAGTTATCGAGACTCTACAAACCAATCTACAAGATAAAAAAAAGGAATGAGATTGTCTAACGTAATAAAAAGAGAAGGGCAGAGCTAATAACATTTGACAAATATATAGGGAGCTGCTGCAGAGAGGACAGGAGCAAGCTGCTGTGTGGCCAGCCATCGGGAGGAAGAGCTGCAGCTAGAAATATGAAGTTAAACATGAGGAAAGCATTAAATCATTGTATCAGTAGGCCCTGGAGTAGATTGCCTGGGGAGATGGTTAGTGTCCATAAGCATGGACAAGACAAACACGTAATGATTCACCACAGTCAGTCTTGTGTGAGGTAGGAAAAAGAACTACACAACCTCTATGGGTTCCCTGCAAATCTTTGACTGAATTTTCCATTTCCCTCATGCTGTCTTTTCCTCTGCACACTTTCCATGCACCATAGCCTGTTGTTTTCATGGGTATCTTGCAACCTGGTATTTTCAGGGGTCCCTACATAAAAAGTGGGGTAGAGACAACTCGCATTTAGTTCAGGTAATGAGGGAGTGGGTCAAAAATATTTATGCTATGCAAAACATATGCAAATTAGGCTGCAGCAACAGATTGAGCACACCCACCTTTGAAAAACTTCTAAAGACATTAACATGGCAAGCAGGAGTCACTTTAAAGACCAGTCAGCAGAGTAAGAGCTGGAGCAAATTAAGCATGCTCCACATCACAGCTGCTTTGAAGCTCTCTGTAGCCATGAGTGCAAGACGAAAACAGGGCACAGAGAGCCCACAGCATGGCTACTCTGCCTCAGGATGAAGGGTGTTTTGATCTAGAGGCGTCCCACAGAGAATTAGACCGTTATCTGAAGTGTATAAATGAGGAGCCTTGTTCACACTTGGTGGCTGGGCTGTAGCTACAAGCTGTAGAGTGAGGTCCTTCCACACTGCCTTCAGCCCAGACATCAAGAGCCACGCTCCGTCCCTGGGTTATGCAGTGATTTGTGCCTCCTTATCTTCACCAGGCTTCTGCCAGAGGAGTTTCAGTTGAGGGCATTCATTTAGGTGTTCAGACCTTTGTGACTCCTCCTTGGCTCAGAGCCTGGAGTTTTCAAGACGATGACATTATTCTAGCACAGTAAAAAATAATAACAAAACCACCTGTTCTAGGGACCATCTGTCTCAGGGGAGCAATACAAAAGATGATTAATTCAGGACTGGAAAGGACATTCTGGCTGAGTGCCCCCTGAGAACCATTAATACCATTTTATGAGTCTCCCAAAATTCATTTGAAAATGAGACTATTTCTTAATCCCTCCTGCTTTGGTCAGGTCCCGTGCCTTCCCCTCATTTATTTCCCACTTTATTTGTCTGTCTGTCCATCACTACAGGAGTTCTGTGCTCTCCTGGGGCCAATCCTGCTGGGTGTTTATGGAGCTGATCTCATCTTCTTCAGCTGGAAGCAGCTGAGCTCAGCCTTGCTTCTTCCTGCTTTGAGGGGAGATGCTGGACAGGTTTATCTCTTTGTGTGGTCTATGGTTGCTGTTAAAGAGGCAAGCAAAGAAAGCAGCACAAAGCCCTGATTTTTCCATGGAGCATTTCTCACCAGGACCAGGTGGCATTTTGCAGCACTGAGTCTCTGTCATCCCCATTATTTTGTCTCTACTTAAGGAGCCTCTATTAAATGCAAAAGTCAGGGTAAGGCTTGCACTGCAAAGTCTTCTTTTTGCTTGATCTTTTGCTGACCTGCCATTAATTGATTGCCAATTAATTTGCAAACCTGGTGACTCTCTGTACATTAATAGCAGTGTATAATTGCACACACTGCTCTGCACCGAGACAAAAATGTTCCCTGCTTGGACAAAAAGTGAGAGGGAGGGCTGTGATCAAACCAACCTTTGTAAACCTTTTACTGACCATCTTCAGCTAATTAGTTACAAATTAACTCAAGGCCACAGCCTGGCACCTACAGTGCTAGTGACGATATCTTTATTCACAATTGCTGGAGGTGAAGGAAGATGAAACACATTGCTGCCATCATTCCATGCACAGCATGGCTGGGCTGGTGTGGGGACGAGCATGGAAGTCTCTCCAGGCTGCCATGGGATCCTGCTCTCGGTGTTCCTCTGTGCACCCAAAGGGCTGTGCCCTCCTGGGCCATGTCCCACTGCTGTGTTGTGGGCAATAGGCTGCTGCACACTACAGCTATGGGCAGACATAAAGGAAGCCCAAGGAAATGGATGGGATTCAGAAGTGCCAAAGAAGTGTCCAAACTTAAACCATGGGTCAGTAAAGTGGTGTGTCCTCTGGCCAAGAAGGCCAAAGGGACTCTGGGTGCATTGCAGAGCATGGCCAAGTTGACAGCAACCAGCGTGCCACGAGTTTAAAAAGTTTCCTTCCATCACCGGCAACATCACAGGTGGAGGGACAAGTAGAGAACAGATTTGTGTGTAGCACACTTGGCAAGCAAAAGAGACATGATTTGGCTGAGCTGAACAGCGTCTGCCTTTTGACCACTTTTAGGACTGAAAACAACTTTGAACAAAAACATCGAAATGGTTCCAATAGTGTATTGGAGAGATAACAGAAAGGGGCCAAGTCTTTTCAGGAGACACAACAGTGCTCTGTTGAAAATGAAACCAAATAAAATTAGCTGATAACAGGAAACGGGAAAGTTCAGGTTTTCTATTCATGCTATTACAAATCCAGCAGCACTGCTGTTCTCCATGAGCCAGGTTCATCCCTGGCTAAAGACTGCTGGATGGGAGACAAACAGGCAGCAGTCATGGGTTACAACTGCACGACTTCCAGCTGCACAGCTTCCAGCTGCATCACCAGCAGCCTTTCCGCAGGAGGCAGGGATTCTGCAGGATAACCATTGCCATGCGAAGAAGCAGATCCCCTCCACATTATCCCCATGTGGGGTCATTATCCCCAATGACCCCAGGAGCTGCTCTGTGCTTCAGTAAGACTGATAGGGCAAATGGAGGCAACTTGGCTGTAATGCACTGCTTGGCCTCACAGCTTGTATTAGAAAGCTTCCAGAGGGAGTGAGAAAGTAGGGGAGAAGGGCTCAGCAGAAGGGACATAAATCTGCACAACCCCAGTGGTGGTGTTGGTGGTTTCTTCAATGAGAAGAGCTATTCTTGTGAAGAGATCACTGAAGTTGCAGATGCAACCCATCCTGAAGAAGCCATTGGGTCAAGCATTTAAACAAAGCCAGATTAACACCTGCTTTGTTTTGGGTTGTTTTTCTTCCCACAAGAAAAGCAGATATAAAATTGCTGCTCGTGGGTAGGGGACATCATTTGCAATTGGAACTACATTCCCAAGCTCCTGGCAAAACCAGGAGAGAAAAATAAAACAACAGCAAGAAAACATGAAAGTGAAGCATTCAATCTCACATCATCCAAAATGAAATGTTTCATCTCAGGTTTCAGTTTTTCAATATTTTTTTCTTTTCTTCTACAGGAAATCTATTTTGAATAGAAACAGAAAAATTGAAACTTCTTGTTTTTCAAATGTCAACACAAAATATTGTATCTTTAATCCTTTCTATTTCATTGTTGGGGATTTTTTTTTAACCGGATGATTCATTACTGACTTTTTAGCTGACAGCATTTTTTTACAGTGCCTTACTTAACCTAAATATGAGGGAGAAAAAAAATATCTATAAATATCACCCAGCTCTAAAAATAAAGCCAGGTCTCATTCTTCCCTCTGCAAAACACCTCAGCTTCCCAGCACCTGGCTTTGGGCACCGTGCCCCCAACTCCTTGGGTCCATTGGACAAGGCAGAGCCATCCCAGCAGCTTTGGGATGCTGGAACCCGTCATTCCCAGCCCTGCACCAGGAGCAGTTGTGATGGTGGGGCTCCGGTCACTTCACATGTGGGTTTCAAAGAGCAGATGTCCTTGGCTGTCACTGCCAACTCTTCACGTCCAGCAGAACAAAACAAGCAGAATTCATTAAACTGGAAGAGGGTAGACTTAGGTTAGATATTAGGAAGAAATTCTTTACTGTGGGGGTGATGAGACAGTGGAACAGGTTGCCTAGTGAGATTGTGGATGGCTTTCCCTGGAAGGACAGGTTGGATGGGGCTGTGAGCAACCTGGTCTAGAGGGAGGTGTCCCTGCTATAGCAGGAGGTGGAACTAGATGATCTTAAAGGTCCCTTCCAACCCAAACCGTTCTATGATTCTGTGATCTGAGCTGACATCCATCTGACCACACAGATGTGGCACCTCATGGCACCATGTGCTACATGGAGAAGAAGTCCACAGGCCTTAAGTAAATGGAATAAAAAATTTAAAAATCTTAGAATCTCCAGCTTCCACCTCTTCCTCCTTCTCTTTCACATACTTGACATAATAAATTGCCATCTCTAGAGGATGTGGAGTTAAAGATCTTGGAGAACAGTGATTCTGACATATAGTGAATGTTAATCTATTCCTTTCCTAACACACCAGTGTCTGTGAATTTTAAATTAACTATATTAAATATTGATTTCCTATAGCTCTAATTGAGCCTGAAGGTGGATATGTCCCGAGGTGATTCACAGTGTGACAGCATGTTTCTCATACACCTTCCCCATCCTCCTGGTACCCTATCCCTAGCAGGTGAAGGGCTGAAAGCACGGCACAGCAATGGAAGGGTTCCCTGGGAAATGTGAGGTTTCCAGCCCATAACTGCCACCACCTGAAGCAGTTCATCTCACTCATCTGTTCCACAGATTACTTCCATCTGTACAATGGGATTAGAAATAATCAGTTAGACACAGCTCTGGTTTGTTGCTGCACTCACCAGCAAAGGCCAGTTAAAATCATTCCTTTATTTCAACTGTGAGCAGAATGATTTTTCTAGAATGAATTCCTGAGCAGCCGATGTGTAGGAAGGGCATCTATTGCAGGCCATCCTCTGGCACAGCCATGCTGCCCAGGTGCCCCACATAACCCAGGAGGGGGCAGCCCCCCAGCTGCTATCCACAGGCCCTGCTACATCCTAAGAAGATGGCCTCAAAGTGTATGTAATCTAATGGAAGTGAAAGAAGGATGGAAATCTGTGCTTTATTTATTGACTAATTTCAGCCTTTTTCTGTGATCATTACCCGAACTGCTCCTTCCTTTAAATCAATTGAAATAACTCTCATTGCCAACAGGAACCAATGCGGTTCACTCTTCGTATTCATCTAGCTTTCGAGACCCAAAAAAGAAAAGAACTGGGAAGAAATGGTAAGGGATTTATCTGTGCACAAACTGAAATTGATCTGCCTTTGCTTTAACCCCTGAGAGTCACTGTGCTGTGTGCAGAGCTGGCAGCTGCCTCTGGCTCCTGCAGCAGCTCCAGCAGCAAACAGGCAGTGTGCTGTGCATGCAGTGCACTTCCAGCCTTCCAGGAGCAAGGAAGTGCAGCAGGTCTGTGTGCAGCATGGCCAGGAGAACTGCTCTGGCTGGAAAGGCACTTCCCACTTGTTCTCCCCTGCATGAAAACTAAAATGGAAAATGATACCATGGGAAGACATTCTACTGCAGGATTCCCAGTCCTGCTGAACTGCTCAGCCAGCTGCTAGGACACGGCCTGAGGTCTTTGCCTTGTGTTCATGTTAGTGGCTGAGATCTGTGTGTGACACAAGCGAGGAGCTGCTGCAATGTACACACGTGGTGTTGTCAGGAAGCTTTGCTCAGATTTACAGCAGCGTGTGCTCTGCTTTCCTTGGGCGCTCAGCAAGGAGTGCTTGGCAGTTTGTCACAGGTCAGTGCAGAAACAACTCCACCGTGAGAACCAGGGGAAAACACTCCAGCACCTGGTTGTAGAGAAAGTGCAGCAAAACTTCCCATCCCTTCCAGGCATCACCAGAGAGCATGGTGCAGCTCCCAAGGAATTGCATTCAGAATATATCACAGTGCAAATGCCAACAAGTAAGCGTTGTACTCTCAGGATTCAGGTCAGGCAAGATGCTGTCCATCCTTCTGCTAGATGCCAGGAAGCATGCAAGGCAGGAGTAGGGCTTGTAGCAGTCTGCAGCCACACAGCTGGGCACAGCTCTGCTTTCTGAAACAAAACACTTCTCCATCCTCCACCCTTGCAGTGTTTCCATCAATTAGCTCAAGTTCCCATTCAATTAGCTCAAATTCCCTTACAGATTTGAGAAAAACATTTCCATACGTTATTTTCTGTTAGAACAGGACAGGCAGAGGCAGAACGGAAACATCGTGGATGGTGTTTGCTTCCTATTCGTTTAATGTGGTATAAATTAGAAAAAAAAATAATAATTTCTCCATTTTCTTTACAAAAAACAACAGCTAAAGGTAATTATTCTGAATTTTTATTCAAAACTCCTCATTTTAGGTTGCCTCTAAAGCAAATCACATGCTCATTCCTGGCAGGCTACCAGGGCTCAATTAGCTGATACATTCAGTGCAATTGCAAGCTAATAGGCAGTCAGGTCTTCTGCTGAACCTATGTAATCTTTTAAATGTTTAATCAAGAAGCAAACTTAGGATGTAAAAATCCGCTGCTTCCAGCATTGTTTTTCTTCTAAGTAAGTAAGCAGCATTTTAAGAACCTTTCTGCCAGGGCAGTACTTTCTGGGATGCTGAAGGCATCCTCTACTGGTCAGCAGGGATACAGTGCTGGAGACACACTGAGACAGAGAGCAGAGGATGAAAGCTTTGTTCCCAAGGCAGATCTTCCAAAGCCTGTGAGAAGGACTGACCTAAATTCCACACTGGGGATGAAGGACATCCAGGATCAGAGCTGGATTAACTCCAGAGATGTAGAGCCTGCATGGACGCACTCCCAGCCCCGGGTCCCTGCATGGCACAGCCCAAGCAGAGGTTCTCCATGCAGGCATCATTATCAGTTTTTTTCCACTCACACATCACAACAGGAGTTCTGCCTCCTCCAGCAGCAATATAACAAAGCAATAACATAGCTAATATTACACCCTCGGTCCTCCTCCACCTCATTTCAAATATTTGCTGAAGCCCACAGGAAGCTTTGTCTTTTTAGAACACATATTAACTGCATTTGAACCTGGGTGCGTCCCATGTGGGTCCCTACAGAGAGGCATGAATGCTTCTCAGTCATCTTTCAAAGAGAAAACACAGTGCCATCTCCCAGTAAAACCAGAAGCACAGTAACAATAAATATCCAATAAACATTTTGGACCACTGTGGGTAATGTGTGAGGGAGAATCAGCAGGGAGGAAGGCTGCAGGGTCCAGCTGTGTTACTGCTTTGCTTTTAGAGGAGCAGCATTACAGCACATGGGCTGGGCTGGGTTCTTCCATGTGGGAAGTTCCTGGAGCTTTCAATTTGTAAGGAGTTGGTTCTAAATAGGAAGGGGAACTCTGATGACTGCTTGAATTTCCTGTGATGTCTGAGTTCAAAACAGGATTGAATTCAAACCTAGTAAAGAAAACTATCCCTTAAAAACTCTGGACTCTTTCACCTTTCTGTGATTCTGTGATTTTGTGATTCTTTCCTTACCACTCCGTATGAAGAAGATGACAAAACAGAATCACTTCAGTATCCAAAGCTGATTTGATAGGACCTTCTGCCCTGGCTAACAGGACACTGGTAAAGGTGGAATCCTCACTGTTATTTTGGTTTTTAAGCTGACAAGTGAAAGAAAATGTGTCAATACAAACCTGCCATGGTTAGTAGTAACAGGGGGATAAAGACCACACACTGTCAATCCAGGGAAACCCCCTTTTTCACCAGGGCAGACATCCCAATAGCATTGCAGAGGTTGTATAATGGCTGTAATTCTACAGAAAACACAGCTAACAGTCTAAGGTGTTGTTTCATGCCAGAAGGCAAATACATTTGCAAAGTCTTCCAGCAATTCTCCATGGTTCTGAGTAGCTTGTGTTAGACAGCAATCCTGTTTGAAGCATAAGTCATAAAGGCCCTGCACGTCTTTGCTTTATTCAAGTTTCCTCCACGTTCTCCCAGGCATTGGAGCTTTCTGAGCCAGATGCAATCCTTGTTTCACTGCTGACACAGAGAAATCCCTGCTCCTCAAAGCAGAGTTGGGTCCCTGGTTCACACAGTGCTGCTTTGACACTGGGGCAGTGGAGGATGGATGAGAGACAAGCCAGGATGGTAAGGATTTAGTCCAGACATCTGAAGCCTGAAAGTTTCACCTTGAAGTAAAAAGTCACCTGAAATGGCTCAGGCCATGCTTCCAAACAAGCATCATACGAGTCACTCCAGGTGTGTTTCTGCAAGAAACTCAGAAAGGAGAGCTTACTCCTGCCTTTTTGGTGATGGCACGTAGAAGCAAAAAGTGGGATTCACCCCACTTAACTTTTGCACTGTTACATGTCTGCATCTGTGTCAGCCAGCCCTTCTCCAGCCCCCATGTTTGTACAGAGCTGGGAGCCCCAGAGGGCAGCTCATCTCCAGGTGTCTCAGATGTCTGTCCTGTGCTGGGCTGGGCCACCCCTGGGCACGCTTGTCTCTCTCAACTAACGACAAGCTGAGATTCCTGCCTTGTCTCAGGCAGGTCCTCCCAGCACCTACACCAAGGTAACTCCAGCACACTGCTCCTGGCCCAGTTGGAACCCATGTCTGAGCCGTCCCTCTGGCATGCCGTGCCCTAAATGGGGGAGCGTTGCCCCTCAGCAGGCAGTGAGGAAACTGTTTGCTGCTGGTCTCTGTGACTCAGCAGAGGGGAAGTGCCAAACCACCTCCAAAGGTCAGCGAGTTCCTCTGCCAGGGCTGAAAGCAGCAGCTTGGCCCTTTCATCTGTCAGCTCTGCTTTATATCAGCTGTCAATTGCTGGCATCCCATCCTAAAATAACTCACTTCACCTCTGCTTGCAGCCTCGCAGCCCATCAGGCTGTTCCTGCCCTGTCACCTCCTATTCCCCTGTGTCACATCACGGGCTCGCTGCGACATGACAGCGCTGAGCCAGGGACGCCGTAATCACGGTGCAACGGAGAGAAAGAGAGAGGACGGGATGGGTCAGAGGTGCAACTCAACAGACAACATTTGATCAGTCCTCTGTACTCACAATAGATGTTTTTTCCTTTCAGCCTTGGGCAAATTATTTTACAATATTTTCCCTCTGAACCATGCTAGTTTCTTACAACTCCCATATGCACCTTGTTCTGCCGTTGCAATGATCATTAAAAGTCAGAGAGAACAGATTCCCTCTGCAGGTCCATGCAGACAGAGCTGCTAGGAACAGGATGTGTGCAGCCCTCTGCTATGTCTGCATCACCGGGGGGACCTCCGTAATGAATAGACATCTTTATTCCTTAATGACTTTCTTTGTGCCTGATTAGAATGAGGAAGCAGACTGAACACTTTAGCCCCTGGGAGCACTGAAGGCATCCTGAGGCACTGGCTTAACTCCTTCCATAATAAGAAGAAGAGAGTGGGGCAGGGGTACAAGAGGTGGTGGCACTCCTGAGCTGACCAACCTGGCTGCATTGCAGACTGACCAAGAAACCTCTGGTTTGATTCTAAATCCCAGTGCAGACAGCCAAAAGCCACCCAGCGCCCTTCCCCTCCTTCCAAAGGCATGCTGTCAGCCTTCACTGTGGGGTGTTAATAATTATTAGTAGCTATGGCAACATCCATTGTGGGTAGAAGTCCAACAGCTCATAAATCCTGCGATGAGCTCCGGAATGGTAGATGAAATTTTTGGATGCATTTGGACATTAACATTTACACTGATGCAGAGAGTCAGAACTCAGTGCATGTAAGGAGACAGGTGCCTCAAAGCCTGGTGATGAGCTGCACATCAGGGTGCAGGTGAAGAATACATTGTGCCCTTCAGCCTCCTGTCCAGCAATAGGCTTTGGTCAGCGTGCAGCTCCCCACCACCATGTGGCACATAAGGGGTTTTCCCACGTCTTCTCTTCCAACTTCAGGTTCATACCATGGGGCCTCTGCCATGGCACTGTGTGTTCAGCACAGCAGGTGTCTGCAGGCACCTCGTTTACCCACCGTGATGCAGGACTGACAGCACTGCTCAGCTTCACTGAGCTGCTGTGAGTGCAGCACTATGGAGATGAAAGTGATGGAGGCCGTCCAGGGCCAGCAGGTAGGCACAGTGCTTTCCTCCAAGCCTCATGCTACTGAAATAACCGGTCCTGTGCTGTGCAATATTGTTTCCCTTCTGCATAATTAGAGACTACAGCCAGGACATGTCTGTGCCGCTTGTCATCTGTCCTGATGGACTTCAGCAGGAAGAGAACATCAATCTGTTTCTTCAGGTTAATGGCTTTGCTTGCTCTACCTTATCAGGTGTCCCCTACCACCTTCTGCAACGGATGATGGATTTCGGGCCAATGCTCACTTGCTAATGAGACCAAAGACTGAAGGGAAGCATTCATGTCCCACACGCAGCCTCCTGCTCCTGCAGGCAATCTGCCATATCAGCCCATTTATCACACCCAAGCTTCAATATTTGGCTTCCATTCTCGCTCACGCTGTGCCAAGAGCCATACCCTGCAGTCCATCAGCTGCTTGAAGTTGTTTTTGAAGGGCCATTGATTTTAGAGCTGCAGCTGCCCGTGAACCACAGCAGTCCTATGCCAAACCTTGCAGGAGGAAGGCAGCTCACGGAACATGGCTGAGCTCTGCTTTCACAGACTCAAGAGTTATGGGGGGCACTCAGCAGTCATGTCTGCTTGTGTCTGAGCGTGAGCATTCCTTGCAGGTGCAGGTCTCTCTATCCAAACCTGCTTCTGGCTTCTGGATGTAAGCAGCACTGCACAGAACAAATCCGGGGTCTGGGTGGCAGGGGAGAGTGGGATGAAGTGTAGTCCAGGCTTACAGAGGTGGTGACAAACGATACAGAGTCACTGTGAACCTGAGCTGGCAGCAGGGAAGTGGAAGAGATTAAGCCATGCATGAGGTAAGGGATGATGGTGTGAGGAGGGTGCCCAGAGGAATCCAGGGAATTCTGATGTAAAGGAGCAGCCCCAGAGTGCCTCCTACCTCCGCACTGGCTCTTTCATTCAGTGATTTGGAGCTTGTTATTAGATAAGTATGGCTTCTAATTTTGGACTCTGCTTCATCTCATAAAAATGCTTTAAAAACATCCTAGCGGAAGCAATTACCTGAAATAAAAAGCTACTAAATAACAGGGCAGCATTAAGGAAGGAGAGTTTGATGTGCAGAATGCCCATGCCTGCCGGCAGCTGTTTTTGAGCACGGTGCTCCTGTGAGGAGCAGCACCTCTGTGCCAGTGCACAGATCTGCTGAAGGCTGAGAAATCCCCCTCCGGCCAACACTGATGTCTGCCCCATCCCTTTCTGACTTCATTAATGCAACACCTGTAGCTGGATGAGCACACCACAGCAGGGTATAGCAGGGGAGAATGCTATCGTGTGTGTTCAATAGAGGTAGCACCTTTCAACTATTTAATTTCTTTATGTCAGCTGAGATGGAGCAAATTCCCTGCCTCCTGCAGGGCAGAGCAGCCAGTTCTGTGTGCTTTTTCTTTGAGAACAATGCTCTGAGGCTCAGGGTCCCACAGCTGTTTCCATAGATTCCCTTGGATGCGATGCAGCAGCAAAACTGAGCTGCCTTGTTGGGACTGCACCGCATGTGAGGGCTGCAGACCAAATGTTTGCAATATCAAATAGGAAGAAAATACCTCCTTGGACCCACTGGCAATGCTCTTTGTAATGAAGCCAGGATGCTGCTGGCCTTCTTTGCTGCAAGGACACAAACTGGTCCACGTTCACTCATTGCCCTCCAGAACCCTTTGCACAGAACACCTGGGCAAATGCCCCGTGCCCATGTCTCAGCAATACAACTTTGATGCCACTGTTGCGTTTACACTTCAATAAGCACATACTCAGCACAGTACAAAAGGGTGTAATTACCATTTCAGAAAAAAATTAATGTTAATTTGATGTTGCCTGTTATGGTTCTGACAGCTCCGAGGCTCTTCTGAAAGAAGTGTCAAAGAGACATTGCAAGCAAATACAAAGTGTTTGTTTTTCCTCTTCTTACACCCAATAGAAGGGTAGGAACCGAGCTGAAGCAACGAGTGGGAAAATCTGCTGTTAAAGGAGGGGGCAAAGCCATCACAATGCAGTTTGTGATTTTCAGAGCAGGAAAGTGCGGAAACAGCTCTTGTTTAGCAGGCAAATGGCAGCAAAGCCCACACAGAACAGAAGTGGTCACACCTGCACAGAAAAGACACTCCTAAGAATCTTCTAAAGCTTAAGCCTGAGTTACATTTAACCATTTCTTGCCATAAAAACTCCACCAGCTTCGATTTGTTTTGCTTTTACCCACCCAATCCAACAACCTGCAGCCCAAAAAGTAAGGTTTGGCATTTTCAGCAAAATGATAAAAAACGTCCATAAATCCCTGGGTTTTCTCAACCATACCTACTATGCATGTGGCATAAAGAGCAAACACATTTGTTTTGCTGCTAAGAGCACGCTGACTTGTGTCCAAATATTTTGGATTGAATCAGTTCCAGTGGGTCCAGTACCAGACAGAATGGAAAATGAGCTGCACAATACAGAGCAGGCAGAAGTGTCAATAAATATTTCAGTTCTGCTTTTGGAAAAGAATTCATATGATGTATTCATATCCTACACAGATAATGAAATACTTTGCTTTCCAATGGCCCTAAGCAATGTTTGATTGCACAGAAAGAGTTCGATATAATTAAAGAGGGTGTTAAACAACAGCTACTCAAGTCAAACATTTAAAAAGCTGCAGCTCCAGATCATCTACATACAGCAGTATTAAGTAAGCATCTTTGGAACACTCCAGAACTTGCTACAATTTTTGAGAAACTGTATATGGAAGAGATGTGATTCAGCCACAAGACGCATTTAAAGCTGAATTTTCAGCCTCCTGAGGGAATGCCCCCTAATCAGCAACTGCTTGGCTCTCCTGGTGTGATGCTGACACAGTCTTTCTGCTTGGTATCACTCTATTTTTTTTTTCCCCTCCTTTCTTCAGCACCTGAATAGATTTTTAAAGGACTGGGCTGTGTCTCAGACAGAATAGATCATTTCATTGGCTGTGCCCTTGCAGGAACTGAGCATTCTCCAGGGATGAGCCCAGGATGCTGAGGACAGAGGCTCAGTGAACAAGAGTGGGAGGAAACCTACAAAGCAGCCTGGGCTGAGCTGTGCCTTCCCACCTCTCATCAGGGAGATGCTGGAAGGGCACAACACACCCACATCCAGCAGCTGAGAACACCAAGGACAGGTTGTTTCTGGAGGAAGGCATGTCCAGATGGGGAAGCACAGGAAACCCAGACCAGGAGCCCAGCATTGCCTTTGCCAGCCTAGCCCAGGGAAAGCAAAGTCTCTTCCTCAACACCACGGCGATGCTTGGTTCATCCAGATTTCCTCCAGGTTAATGAATGTCCTGACTCTGCTCCAGTTCTGCACTTGCAGCTGACCCAGAACACATCCATTTCAGCACTTCCAGCTGAATGCTGAGGTTTCTGCCAAAAGCCATTAGGAACCTGCAGTGCCAGCATGTACTCACTTTTCACCCATAACTCCACCTCTAAGAACGTGCTCCCAGGAGAAAACTGACAATTTCTGCCAGCCCCAGTGGCCACAAAACCCAATCCACAAATACCCAAAGACATTCCCAGTGCTCTCACTATGCTCGAGGGCTCTGTGTGCACTGGGCTGCTGTGCTGCTCCTGAGCCCTTCCCCACACTCTGCCACAGATCTCCTGGCTCCCCACCATCCTACCCCACCTCTCCCATTTCCTCCCAGCCTCTCACAGAATCATAGAATGGCCTGGGTTGAAAAGGACCACAGTGCTCATCTGGTTTCTCCCTCCTGCTGTGTGCAGGTCGCCAACCAGCAGCCCAGGCTGCCCAGAGCCACATCCAGCCTGGCCTTGAATGCCTGCAGGGATGGGGCATCCACAGCCTCCTTGGGCAACCTGTTCCAGTGTCATCACCCTCTCCTTATCTGCTGCTCTGAATCTTTTCCTGCTTGGCCATCAGCATGTTTAAATAATCTCATACCTTCACTCAATTCAGGCCCTTAGTGAGTCATTTATTAAACAACTGAGAGACAGTTCAGGTGACCTAGATGAACTTCATTAACACAGCACAAATAATTCAAGGTTTCTAACAGAAGAAGGAAGCCTTGGACACTTTCATTTTGATTCACAACCAGCTGTGGTGCATTTGCCATATAGGGTCACACCATGACCTTTTTAGGGAAGTTGTAGTCAGGGCAGAGATGTCCCACATTTGTGCTGAGGGTGTTTCCCAAAGCACAGAAATGTGATTGTGAGATATGAATCACTGAATGTCTCAAACCTCAGTTATCAGTTCTCAGAGGGAAGTTTTCCTCCTAATTTCTTAGGGTACAGATTGCTTGGGTGGAGGACAGACAGAAGATGGAATGCTTCTATCTGGGGAAATGGTGGTGAATGTGCTGGAGCTCATGCACAGCATGAAGGACTCATGACAGATAAGGTTCCTACCACAAGATAAAGAACGAAGGAGCCCATGTGTTACAGATGGATGCTGGTACCAATGGCTGAGCCCGTGATGACAGAAGGATTTTGGTGCTCCAAAGTGCCCACAGTTGATCGATAAGTAATTGGAATGATTCAGTGAATTCAGTACAGAGCAATCGATATAATGAATTAAAAAATGAACACACAAATCCCATCGGACAGGTTAACCCTTGTTGGCTCCTGTACTCACAAACTGCTTCCTTTTTCAAGTCCCTATAGCATCTAACGAGAACTTCTGCTCCACTCCGGCTATGAATACAGTCAGTAACTCCAGCATTGAGTGAGATACCATGAAAGCTTGACAGAAGTATTTCTTCTAGTCCTCATTCAGATAATTATTTAAGATGAGGAAGGTGCCACTTCAAATTATGATATATATATATATATATATATATTTAATTTCCAGGAAAAAAAATCAAAATAAAAAAAGAAAATAAAACTTGTTTTTCAAAATAGAAAGGAAAATAGAATGTATGGACAGATAGGGGAAATTACAAAATATCCCTCTCAAATTTACTGTTACTTAGACATAACCCAGGGGACAGTATTGGCGTCATGTATCTTAATTGATGAACTGGATGAGGGCATTCAGTGCACCCTCAGTAAGTTTGCAGAGGAAATGTCTATCTGCTGAGGATAGGAGGGCCCTGCAGAAGGATCTGGACAGGATGATGGTTGGATGCAGGCCAATGGGATGAAGTTCAATGAGTCCAAGTGCTGGGTCCCATACTTCGGCCACAACAATCCCAGGCAACGCTACAGGTGTGAGGCAGAGTGGCTGGAAGCTGTGCAGGGGGGAAGGATCTGGGAACGTTTGGTCAATGCTCAGCTGCATACGAGCCAGCAGTGTGCCCAAGTGGCCAAGAAGGCCAACTGGTTGTGTCAGCACTAATCTTATGGGGAGGCAACAGTGGGAACTGGGATTGTTCAACCTGGAAGAGTCTCAGGGGAGACCTTGTTGCCCTCTACAGCTCTTAGAAAGGAGGTTGTGGTGAGATCAGGTCAGCTTCTTCTCCCAGACAACAGTAATAGGATGAGAGAGAATGGCCTCAAGTTGAGACAGGAGCGGTTCAGGTTGGATATTAGGAAAAGCTTCTTCAAAAGAGTGGTCAGGCACTGGAATGGGTTGTCCATGGAGGTGGTGGAGACACCGTCCCTGAGGGTGTTCAAGAAAGATGCAGATGTGGTACTAAGCGACATGGCTAGTGGGCAGTATTGGTGGTAGGTGAACAGTTGGACCAATGATCGTAGATGTCCTTTCCAATCTAAGTGATTCTATGAGTCTGTGATTCTACAACCAAAGATCTTGTAAAGCTCCATTTCACTTCTGAGCATTCTGAAAAGCTTTTGCCTATTTATACGTAAAAGCAAAAAACGTATTTATACGTATTTATACGTAAAAGCAAAAAAAAAAAAAATCTTTTGAATGGAAAACATGAATTTTGTTTTTGAGAACATCATAATTTTTTTTTTCACTTTACTTTCTCACAAAAGAGAAAAAAATGATTTTTTTTCCTCTGAAAAGCATTAATTGTGAACTGCTTTTATTTTCGGTGCACAAAGTCCTAACGGAGAAACCTCAGGGCACGCTGACTTACATCTGCCTTGTTAATTTGTTCCATCTAGGTTAATATGCCTGACTTTTAGATACGTGTGACTTAATTCTGTTAGGACTCTGTCTGGATCTAAGTAAGCTAATGAGGATATCACACACCAAGCTTCAGGAGGGAAAGGTGATGTTCTCTGACATGCCAAATTCAGCACATGTAACACATTTTCTTTTCACCTGACCTGGAAGGTCAGAACTGCAAAAGGCTAAAAAAAATGGGAATACTGGAAATGGCCAGGAACAGCTGCTGGAAGAAGTGTGCTCTGTGTAGACCAGATAGGATGATAGCTGTTGTAGTAATGACTACCTGAGTATCTCCTCTGATCTGCAATGGTACTCAATTCAGACGGAACTGAACTTGGCGAGGGATGTGAAAAACAATTGGAAGATTTTCTACAGGTACATTGGCCAGAAAAGACAGGCCAAAGCGAGTGAACCTCCTTTGGTAAATGTAAAAGGAGAACTTGCTTCAATGGAGGAAGAGAAGGCTGAGGTACTGAATGAGCTCTTTGCCTTGATCTTCATTGGTGGCCGGGATTCCAGTACTTCTCACGTCCCTGAGCCCTGCATCCCTAAACCTCTAGATGGGGACCGGGGTGGTAAATCCCCCCGGATAGAGCAGATCCAAGAGCACCTCATGAGATTGAACGTGTGCAAGTCTATGGGGCCGGATGACATGCAGCCCAGGGTTCTGAAGGAGCTGGCTGAGGCGGTTGCTAAGAAAGAGAGCAAGGAGGACCCCAGGAACTACAGGCCCGTGAGTCTCACCTCTGTGCCTGGGAAGATCATGGAACAGATCATCCTAGATGACATGCTTGACCACATGAAGAATGGGCGTGTGATCCGCGACAGTCAGCACGGCTTCACCAGGGGAAGGTCATGCTTGACCAATCTTGTGGCCTTCTATGATGGAGTGAAGGCATCGGTGGACAAGGGAAAGGCGACCGATGTCATTTACCTGGATTTGAGCAAGGCCTTTGACATGGTCCCTCACCACATCCTTATCTCCAAATTGGAAGACTGTGGATTTGATGGGTGGACCACTCGATGGATAAGAAACTGGTTGAAAGGCCGCAGACAGAGGGTGGTCATCAATGGCTCTGTGTCCAGGTGGAGGCCGGTAACATGTGGTGTCCCCCAGGGCTCTGTCTTGCGACCGGTGCTCTGTAACATCTTCATCAGTGACACTGATGGTGGAATCGAGTGCACTCTCAGCAAGTTTGCTGACAACACCAAGCTGAGTGGTGCCATTGACACGGTTGAAGGAAGGGATGCCATTCAAAGGGACCTCGACAGACTGGAAAGGTGGGCCCAGGTGAACCTGATGAGGTTCAACACAGCAAAGTGCAGAGTTTTGCACTTGAGCCGGAGGAATCCCTGGCACCCATACAGACTGGAAGGAGCGGTCCTTGAGAGCAGCCCTGTGGAGAAGGACCTGGGGGTCTTGATTGATGAAGAACTTAACATGAGCCAGCAGCGTGCCCTTGCAGCTCAGAAGACAAATGGTATCTTGGGCTCCATCAAAAGAGGGATGGCCAGCAGGAACAGAGAGGTGATTGTCCCCCTCTACTCTGCTCTTGTGAGGCCCCATCTGCAGCACTGTGTCCAGGTCTGGAGCCTGCAGTACAAAAAAGACAGGGAGCTGTTGGAGAGGGTGAAGAGGAGTCACAAAGATGATCAGGGGGCTGGAGCACCTCCCTACAAAGACAGGCTGAGGGAGCTGGGCTTGTTCAGCCTGGAGAAAAGAAGGCTGTGGGGTGACCTCATTGCAGTCTACAGTACCTAAAGGGAGCCTGCAAACAGGAGGGGAATCAAGTCTTCGAAAGGGGAGATAACAGCAGGACAAGGGGAAATGGTTTGAAGTTGAGGGAGTGGAGATTTAGGTTGGATGTCAGAGGGAAGTTCTTTACAGGAAGAGTGGTAAAGTGCTGGAACAGCTGCCTAGAGAGGCTGTGGATGCCCCATAGGTGGCATTCAAGGCCGGGTTCAAGGCTGGGTTGGATGGGCCCCAGGCAGCCTGGTCTGGTATTAAATGTGGAGTTTGGTGGCCCTGCATATGGCAGGGGGTTGGAGATTCATGATCCTTGAGGTCCCTGGCCATTCTGTGATTCTGTGATTCAGTGGCTTCCAAAGCTCCATCTGAGCCTCGTTAAGTATCTCATTAGCTCTTTTCTCTGGTTTCAAGCAGCTGTCCAGCAGCAGCACATCTGGTCTGGCTTGCCATAAAACAGGACTTCTGCAGTTTATTTTTCCTCCGGAGACAAACTTCAATGCATATTTGAAATAATGATATTTAAGCATTTATTTCAGACATTTTCCATTCTCTTTGCAGGCAAAACCTCTATTTTAATTCTCTTTACTGTGAGGTTTTGTCTGTGCTGCTCAAGGATGAATTCATATCCTTATGGTATTTCGAAAAACTAATTTAAGCTTCCAAAATGAGTCAGATGATTGTCTTTACTGCCTCTATGTCCATCTCTTTCTACTTACCAAAGCCAGCCATACTCATAAATACTCCTGCAATTCAGAGCTACAGAAGCAGTTTCAAGTATTACTTCTGTTAGAGTCATGTTAATGATTCACTAAGCTTTATATCCACCAGTTAGGTAAGTATTTTTGATCCACTTTAAAAATAGATCTTCTTGAGAAGCCATTATGCAGAAACCGAACTTCCATTGATTTTTTTTTTCTAGAAAAAAAACTTTCTCAAGCTCCATATGGAATTCTTGGTTAAAATTCTTAGAAGGCGCAGCTTTGAGCAGACAATAAGAAAACTCAGTCTTTTCTCAGTGGGGACGAGTCTGTCCATGGTAGACTTGTGATAATCTACTCTTAACATTCTCCTGGAGACGTGAGCTTTTTAGGTGTGAGATCCAGCTGCCCTGGTGCTGTGGTGGTTCATGATGCTGCCCCAAAGCTGGCTGTCTACATAACACCTTCTACAATTCCAGCAACCTTGGGTCTCTCTCGTGTCTCAGAAGCCCTTTGGCTGAAAGTTTGCACATCACTGCCTCAAAGCAGCTCTACAATCCAGCAAGGCCAGCTGGAGCTGTCCGTGCCATCTGCCACCAGAGGAGCAGGTGCCTCTCTTTGTTTCCCTGTACTCTGCATGCAGCATAACTATTTCTTGAGGAAAAAAAAGTGCAACTTTAGTCAGGATGCAAAAAACACTTCTCACCTGATTGCTGCAGTTCTTTCTCCATGGCTCACCCCAGGTGACTGAGGACACGTGGTGACAGCTCACATCAGCCAGAAAGGTGAAGGTTTCTTCCTTTGAAAGGATTCTGTCTCAGATGCAGATTGTTGTCTTTAAACTCAAGCAAAAATTAGGTGACTTGTAAACTGCACAAATTAATTCAATAATTCCCCCTAACATTTCCCTTTGTAGGAAGGCTGGAATATAATCAGAAATATGTTAATGTGCCATTTGCTAATTTCTCTCTTATTCCATCTGGGGACAGTAAGATCTTCTCCTCTGATATATTTTCAATGTACTTGTCAGAATTATTAGATCTTGAAGAAACAAAGTTTCCTGCTTTTTGCAAGTACCTCTTCATTCTTGTCCCTAAGTCCTCACATGAGGCAAATCAAGATAAACTGCTTTTCTCCAGTTAAGCCAAGCCTGTTCCAGCTGCTCTTCATGCTCTATCTTCTCCAGATATCAGGAGTGAATTCTCATTGTTATTTTCCTTTCAAGATCTTTTCTTCATCATAATTGAATTCTAAAATTAGCCTGAGAAAGGGATAAATTCAATTCGAGGACTTTATAGATTGCTCTTTCCAGCCATAGGTTGCTCAACAGCTGATCACGGAACAGTGTCACACCATTACCTAAGGAACAAAGAAATTAAGATCCTGCTCCCTGTCTGTTCAGTCCCTTTTACTGCTCAAACACAGAGAAGCAAATGCTTCTAGCATGGATTCAGGGCTTGCATCCTGCTAGGTTTATGCAACACAAAGCCCTTACCCAGAAAAGAAGCCCCCAGCCTCCTGCAGAGCTGGTGCTGGTCCTGGCTGAGCACAACAGCCCAGCTGCCAATGGAAGCAGATGGTTTTTCCCCCATTCCTTCTACAGTCACTAATGGAGAGTGGCTCAGGGTGCAAGGCAGGCTGCTCCTCCCTGGCTGCATATAAAGGCAGCGAGTGAAGTCAGCTGGCAGGGCTTCCACAGCCTCCCACGTTGCTTCACTATCAGCTACTATTCAACTGGTTCTCACCATCAGAGATTGTCAAAGTCCCCAAATTTGGGCTGCGTGTCTGTCACAACGTTTGCAGGGATCTGCATATGCCTCTGGCTCCTGTCCTCCAGGCAAGCAAATTACTTTGATACATTTGCATGTATTAATCCATAGCCCAGGCCATGCTTCCCTTTACAAACGAGACAGAGTAGCTAATTAATTGCTCTAAATCACTGGAGATCTCCTTGGCTGCAGACAGAACTGACTGAGAGAGAGGTGCTTTTTACTATGAAATTTCCCTTTTTCTCTGATGGTTAGACCTTGTGCAAAGTTGCCTCCACTTCTAACTCCTCCTGTCTGTAAATGAAGCATGCAGGACCTGCTGTACAGGACAGTGGATGGGACTCACTGACAGTGCAAAAACCCAAACGCATTTCTGTTCCCCATCTCCAAAGCATGGCTTGTACTGTTGTTCTCGTTTCAAAGCACCTGGCAGCTGTGGAAGCGAGATTTTCTTCTTATTTGAGTACTTGGAGATGTGTTTATTTTACTATTTTTGCTCTGTTCACAGTGTATTCTCAAACTCGCTATCAGCAGAGATATACAGGCTTAGATTTCAGAGGGAATTGACGGTGACGGGAGCCCTGTTACGATTTGTTAGGATTTATGTTCCACTTAAAAATAAATAAATAAATAAATAAATAAATGGATTGATGTGTTCAAAACTGGTGAAGTTATTTTTTGAGGGCTTAGAGCTTAAATTATGCTTTGGCCTTGTTCTTCTCAGGAGCGGATTTCACCTGGGGTGAAACAGAATGCTCTGGTTAGCGAGGATATAGATTTCAAATAGTAACTCCTACTGTTTAATGATCACTTAAACTCGTGCTATCATAATACATAATGGCTATTTATTTCCCTTGGAGGTTTCCAGCACGCGATTCAGCTCAGCAATTGCAGGACTGGGAGGGAACACGGGCACTGCGAGTGCTTAAAGGTAGAAAGGATATTGGCGTATGGGGACTGCCTCACCACCCCCTGCCCACGCTCAGGTATCTGGGGAGCACATCCATCCATGAGCCACTGCTGTGCTGATTGCTGCCCCGACAGAAGTGCTAATTAGAGCCACGGGCATTGCTCTGTCCGATGCCATTCTTCTCTGTAGACAAAGGAGATTTCTCTCTCTCATCCCACAATCAATTAGAATGCTCTGGGAGGAACAGACTGCTTCAAAGGGAGCGAGGCTGGCCCTTCCTTATCCCTCCAAATTGCAACAATTTCAATATCAAACTTCCTAATGGAGTAAAAAATGATCGCTTTCCTATCCATTAAACTCCCTGTTCTTTTACATCTTTATTTGATCCTCTGCGTTAAGGAGGGAGGGAGGGGCACAAATAGATCAATAAAACCAGAATAAAGAGAAAAGCTTTGTGTTGCCAAAAAAAAAACATTATTTGTCATTCTGATGACCAAATCAATAAGCACGAGCAATGTGAAATCTCTTCAAAGAAACGTTTGCTGGCAGACAGGTCTTGCCCACATGCATTCCTGGAAGGGAGCTTTGCAGGCAGGTCTCAGCCTTTCTGTCCTTTCTGTCGCTTTGTCACCATCAGATTTCACAGAATCACAGAATCACAGAATGGCCAGGGCTGGAAAGGACCTCAAGGATCTGAAGCTCCAACCCCCTGCCACACGCAGGGCCACCAACCTCCACATTTAATGCCAGCCCAGGCTGCCCAGGGCCCCATCCAACCTGGCCTTGAACACCTCCAGGGATGGACGGGGCATCACAGCCTCTCTGGGCAGCTGTTCCAGCACCTCACCACTCTCATAGTAAGGGAGTAATTCCCTCGTGCAGCTATCAATTCCCCTGGGTGTCTGCAAAGAGCTGGGACAGCCTGTGCATGCTCAAGCAAAGCCCATTTGGGGCTCAGTTCAGGCTGTAAGCACACCTCATTGCTAACAGCAATAATCAATCACCCTCCTCTACAGGAGGCTTCAGGCAAGAGGCCAGAGAGAATCACACAAATTTGCTTTAGAGAAGCGAGACCACAGGGCTTCCAAAGCAGGAGGTGGGAAGCAGCAGTACAGAACTCAGTGCTGTTTGTACACAGTGCATGGGGATGAGCAGTCCCACAGAGCTGCTGAGCTGAAGTAGGGAATTCTGATTCCTATTAATTGAAATCATAAAAGATGTGTACTCGGGGACTAGGAAACCATGAAGGAGGTGTATTTGGGGACTAGGAAATTCCCTCCTTTGCTTTTCAGGCAGTTCTATTTTTTCCCAATTCAATTTTGGGTGTTCCTGGAAATATTTACTTGGAAGTAGCTTTAAAAAAATCTTTGCAAAGTGTGTCTGCTTCCCACATACAATTTTGCTATTTTTTTTTTTTTCTGCCCTTTGCTGCCAAAAAACAGATATGTACTCTCTGAAAATAAAGAAATAATTTGAGAATGGAATGGAATCCTCCTAGTGAAAATGCCTGGCATTGCCATGGGGAAGGTGCACCTTGGGCCTGAGGTTGTTTCCACCCTCCTGCTGTGTGCCCACCCTCCCACTCAGCACAGCAGGAGTTGGCCAATTGTTTTGAAAGGTTCCATGGAAAACCAACCCTGCTGTCCAAGCAGCTCCAGCAGTTTGAGCAGTGTGACCCAGCACTGCCTGCTCACAGCAGCTCACCTTGGAATGGACATTGGAATCACTGGGGACGTTGCTCTATCCTGCAACTGTGTCTTGATTCTCAGCATCATTTTCTGTGGTACATTTGATGTTTGGCATTTGTTGGTTAAACTCCTCATTCCAATCAATACAAATACATCCGAAGACCCAGGCAACCTGCTGGGACTCGGGGGCAAAGCCATTGTGATGGGAGGAATTGAACAATTTCTGCCTCCTGTGCGTCTCTGCAAAGAGTCCTAATGGCCATTGGAGAAGGCGAGGAAAAACATACTTCAAGTGCTGCTTCGTTCTCCTCCGGGATTGAAAGGATCAATAAAAAGCATTGAGGACAAAAGAATTAAAGAGGGGAAGGAAGCCAAGATGAAAAGGTAAGAGGCTCGTTTTGATTCCTTAACAGAATAAATGGCCCACGTGGCTGCTGCTCCCAAATGCTTCAAACAAAATGCTCCACGGTTCTTACTCAGAATACAAAGAATGGTTTAAATGAAACCCTCTCCTATTAAATCATTATTTACTTTGAATTTCAGCCTCAGAATGAGGGCACATCTCTGGCAGAGACACAAGCTCTGTGCTCTGTGCTCCTGCCTTGGCAAGATGCACCATCCGGTGGTTCTGCGGCTGCCCCTTGAGAATACTGCTGTCAGCACTGCTGTTTGCTTGGTTATTGTGTCTCTGAAGTGATGGAACATTGCCTGAGACCTTTTCTTCTGCTCCTTCTTGTTCCTTTGTCCTTCCTGCCAATGCTTGAGTTAAGTTACACAGCTAATTTTTGGCTATTTGAGATAATTGAAAATTGCTAAGAAAAGCTAAATTTCCAGACAAGGCACTTTTAAGGGGAATTCAAAATGCTTCAATATGAAAACAACAAAACAAAACAATTTCTGTATTCCTGTACATACTTCTAATGGTAAGAAGTAGGTCTCAGACTGGAGGTGTACTCTTCATTGATTCCTGAGAAATACACAGACGTGTTTGCTTACAAATGGCAAACCTGGCAGGTGAGAGGAGGAGAAGACACAGGGATTAATCATGAATGATCATCCTCTCCCAGCACTAAATCAAATCAGTACTCAGCACCCTAACTATGACCTTTCATAAGCAGAGCCACCTCTTGAGAGGAAAAAGAGCACTGATGTGAGCAGGAATTTGTGCAAGAGGTGAGAAACCACTGCCCATACTGCCCACAGAGTCCCACTTCTATCTCAGCCCTGCACTTAAGTTTGTCATATCTTTTAAGCTACAGGAGGTCGTAACACTCCTGGCTCAGAGCACACTCAACTGGCAGTGATATTTACTTTGCTGGTACGAAAGTTTATTTTACTTCTTTTGCCTGTAACGGATTGATGCTCAGATACGACAGCAGAGAAGCGTTTAAGTGCAGGCAGACATACAGAAAAAAAAAACCAACAGGATGAGATAGACTGAGAGATGTTCAGTTATAAAATAAAACAAGATGTAGATTCCTATTAACCTGGAGAAGAAATAGAGGCAGGCTCTTCCCTTGTCAGCAGCAACGAGCCTCCGACAAGGAGCTGCAAGGTCAAATCTGCTGATAGATGAGCAGAGGAGGAAGATGGAGATAAAAGAAGCAAAACTTGCTCAGATCATCAGCTCGAGCTCTCAGGAGTGCTGGGGGCTAAAAAAAGCCCCATGTTGCATGCAGCCAGGTGTCACCTTCTCTTGCAGGAGTGGCTGTGGCTGACCCACTGCTGTTGCTGATGAATGCCCTGAGGAATGCAGCTTATTTTGATGTATTTTCTCCCTGTTAAAAAATCCTGCTTAGGTAATAGGCTCCAGAAAGGGGAAAAATGTCCCATTAATGAGGAGCCAATAGAGACTTTTCAAAGCACCTGACAGAGCTAAAGCTATAAATTCTCTGAATTAACTCGAGTGGAGTTATGGATGCAAATAGGAACACGGCCAGTAACGAATTAGAAGAATTCAGCCTCAAATTCATCAGTGTCCCAGTTCATATTTTAGCCTCTCAGTGGTCCAGAAATGATGAGGGAAGGAACAGAGCTGACACTATTAACAAGGCTGCTGAACACTCTGTAAGCCCTGCTGGCAAGAAGCTTTGGGAGAAGTGTGATAGCTCAGAGTGCTCCACCTGAGCACCAGCAATCGCTGCATGCTGTGTCCATCCGTCCTCCCCACTGTGCTGCTCCTCATCACCCCGTGGGCTCTGCTGAATGATGCTGAGCAAAAGCAGATCTGGGGCTGCTCTGCATAGAGCCCAGGGGATGGATACGAGAGGCAAGGACAACATGGTGGACTGCTGGAGAAGCTGTGTTTGTTTGTTTTTATCCAAGGGAGAACAGGAGGACGGCTGTAAAACAGTAACAGAGATATTTCAAAAAGGGCTATTTACAGGAAAGGAAAACATTCTGCAGTGAAAGTTAGAAGCTTTTTGCTTGCAGCTCAAGCAAGTCAATTATCCCAGGGCAGAAGTGTTTGACTCCATTAGTGAAGTAATGCTTCATCCAGGTGGACTGAAATCTTTCACTTCTATTTTTCTTCGTGATAAAATATCCTCCACCATTGTGCCTTACATTTATTTTAAATGCAGGCCCATGGTTTTGCAGCCAGGTTTTAACAAGGTTTTAGCAAGTCTTTGTTAAAAATGCAAGGCATATTTTCTGTATTTATTCACATATGAAAAAATCCAGATTAGGGACGTTCCTTACAGCCCATTGTTATAAGAACTCCTTGTTGTGGTGGACCAAAAATGTAAATGCTCTCTTCTGAACTAATTATCTCTGCTCCCCTGGAAGAGACAAGCAGCTCTAAAGCATGATTTACTCCGCACATTCAGTCAGTGACCCTAAGAGAGGAAAGCAGACGTGTCTATTTCTCCCTTTCAGCTTTCAACTAAGTCCAGACAATTGCTGCAAACTGAACTCCCACACTATAGACATCTAAACTTAGATTCAATGACTCCCCTCTCTTGAGACTGGCGCCGATCTTTGCAGGTTACAGGGCTCCAGGCACAGAAAGGGGGAAAAAAAAGCAAACTCATTGCTTTTTATTCACACAAATGTTCTCAGCTCTGGCACTGGACAAGTCAAACAGCTCTAATGAACACCTGCCTGTTTGTCTCAGAGACAGCATGCTGAGGTGCAATATGCAGCTCCGTAATTCACTCCGAGCATTTGAAAGAAAATAATTCCCCTTTTTTTTTTTTTCTTCTTCTTTCTTCCCAAAGTATTAATAAGAGGCTCATCTACTTTCTGAGCACACCTGAAATTAAGAGTAGCAAGTGTGGAGGTGGAAGGGAGATCAGCTCCTGCCCTTACTTTTGTTACAGAGAAGTTGCTGTCTTAATTAAAGCTGTGGCTGAGCAGTGTCCCAATGACAATTCTGCTCATGTCTGAATGATTCTTGGACACAGTGAGGGATCCATCTATCCCCAGTGCTGCATCCATCCCCTGGTAGCAGAGGTCAGAAGGTATCGGGGAATATCCACATGCTCCAAGATGCTTTGCACTCTGGGCCTGGGATGGCTTCCAGGTTTCCATCCACGCTACCAGTGCTGACATTTTTTCAGGTGAAGCTCAGTTCAGAAGAGCTTAAAAAGCTGTTGATAATACCAATTTCTTTTCCAAGCTGCATTTCACCCAGCATGCAGAACTAGAGCCACACTAAACACACCCTGACTGTCAATAACAGATTGAGGTACCAAGAAGGGGACTTTGGTTCTGCCTGAACAAGCTCAAATAGCACAGTGGGAAGCCATTTGCCATCAGCATTTGCCAAAGGCTGGCTGTGCTGTCACTTTTTCTCCTCTATATGCCACTTCACATCTAATTTCCATCAATGCACAATTCTTGGTGCCTTTCCATGTGATTGAAAGCACGCTGCTGTTGGTGGGGATGCAGGCAGTGCACCTGTGGTCCATCATCTTTGCTTTCCAGTGGTTTTGAAGGCAGTCTGGACTTCTGCATGGATCTTTCAGACAGCAGATGTGTGGTGAAGTAGACCCACAGAATGGGTTTGGATGCTACAGGCATCATAAGAGATGACATTGTGCACTGAAAAAAGAGAAGTCCTGATGTGGGAAGGGGATACTTGTTCAGCTTAGCACTGGGAGATCCAGGCTCTGCTGTATGCTGGGACCCACACAGGTTTCCAGAGCACACAACTCTGTTTTCCTGTGGATCACTCACACAGCTGCATACAAACAGCTCTCCACTCATTCCCACAGACCATCCTTCAGTTTCCAGTTGTGCATCATTTTCTTCTTCTCTCTTCTTCCCCATCCTAATCAATGATGACTCCCTGATAGATCTAACAGCATAACGATAAGGTGATGCTGATGTCAGTAATGATGTATAATGTTGGCTCTTTTGCTCTAAGATCCAGCTTTATCACTCCAAAGAATTATCTATCTAACATCCTCAACTATGTTTTGTTTTCTGTCTGCTCTTGATAATGCTGACAATGACAGACAACGCAATTTGCTTTTGCAGGCTTCAAACACAGACTCACCAGAGCTGGCACCCGGCAGCTGTCCAAGCAGATGACTTGTCAGAGCTTCACTGCAGGAGCAACAAATTGTTTCTCATTGATTTCAGTTCCTTGCCCAGCTGGGGATTTGAAATTGGAGGAGGCTATAGCTAGGAAGCATGTTCCTCAGCCTCCAAAGGACAATTACCACTTGGTGGCCAGATCCTGAGGAGCAAATACACACTCTGAGACTTCAGAGGTAAATAAGAGATAAATACCCAGGCACACAGATTAGATTACAGCAGAAATTGCTGTTGCGGGTGGGTTTAGGAACTACCAGTGTCAAGTGTAAATACATGGAATAAAATGCCAGGCTAGCTCTTCCCCAGCAACAGGATATTCCCAGAAAAAGTCATGAGGATTTAGGGGACATTGAATAACATTTGCCATCTGCTTTCTGGAAATTTAGAGGATGCGTATTTCATGATGACCAAGCTTTCTCCACTACCATATAGAAATGTGTGGAAGGGAAGAGTTTCCCAGGATGCTGCCAGCTCACTGAGATTACCTTTTCACACACACACAGGCACTGGGTGTCTCACAGACTGGTTTTCTATCCCTTCTTTTTTTCTCTCCACAAGTGGCTCAAAGCTGAAGGGATGTCAAGGGCCATAGAAACTTGACTGAAACCCTGCCTGTTTCTCCAGGAAATGTGTGTAATCGTGGCTCTATGACCTCCCTGCTCACAGCACCAAGAGGAACGCTTCCAGCTCACTGTTCTGAGTGTTCATTTCATAATAATCTCAAACAAAGGATCCAAGAGGGAGCATCCCAGACAGACTGAAAAGCCAACAGACAGAAGAAAATTGCCACAGTACAGTTCTCCATCCTGCATTGAATCCCTGAAGGAAAAAAATAAAAATTCTTTTTATTCTTTTTGGTTTGGTTGGGTTTTTTTTTGCACTAAGCATCTTCTTGGTGATTGATGTTGCTGGCAGTCCTGAGGACAAGAGCTCCCTCATCTCCTGCAGCACGGACAACAAGGTGATGTACTTCACTGTTGCTTTTTTGTTTTTTTTTTGAGGGGGAGTGGGAGTAAGAATCTTCTGTGACTGGAAATAAAGGAGGAGTGGACAGCCCAGGCGAGAAAGCATCTCTCTTTGAGCATCTCCCTCCAGCTCCAAATCCTACATCTGCTGAGGACTGTGGCCCTACAGGAGCTCCAGGTGCCACCCTGCTATGTGGCTTCCTTGGTGCTAACAGCAGAGACACAAGAGACTCCTGGCACCGGACTCTGAGCTTTTAGGGGGAGCAGTAATTCCCTTGAACTGTTTGGAAAATGCCACCAATGGAGAATGTAACAGCACTCTTCTACAAGCAAGTGACAGAAAGACCCTCTCTCCTTCATCCTCTGGAAGACCAGGAGGACCAAAACATTCTGGAGATGCAGTAGCATCCTACATTGAATGCAATGGGTTTGCCTTGTGTAGGGACAACGGGAATGAGGGACACTGGTAACTGCATGCCTGTTTTTCAACACCAGCACCTGCTGAACAGATCCTGCTGCTTCTCTCCTCTCCATTTCCAAACCAAAACACGCATACATACATTCAAGTTTATGTATATTAATGCCAGATAGGGCCGCAGCTCAGCTCTGCTAACAAAAGCACAATCTGTGCATTCCTGAGTCACAACAAGCAGCCACATGGCAATGCTGAAAAGAACCACGTTCCCACCACTCGTCCTTTCCCACTGGCACAGCCCTCCTCCAGCAACCAGCACATCAGTGGTGACCCTGAGGTGCAGTGAGCTGAGAACTGCTCCCATTCATCCATCAGTTTGCATTGCACCAGGTGAGTTTCGGCCTGGATGGGTTCTCTGGGCAGCCTCGCCCCACACATGTGTCAGAAGTAAGGCTGAAAAAATGCCCTGGAAGCATCAGCAAATCCTGAGCAGCACAATGCTCCACTGGGGAGCTGTGCTTAAAATCTCAAATTGTACTGAGTATAGCTGCAGATTTAAATTATACTAGAAAGCGATTTTCCATACATGCACTATCACCCAGAATAAGACACACTGTCTGTTTGGCACACTCACATACACACACATCCATGTGCAGCCCATCTGTCTTGCACATTCTCTCCTTTCCCTCCTTTTCAGGTTAGGGTGCTAATTCCCTGTAGCTAACATGGATGCTCACCCAGCAAACAGGCTGTCTGTCCCTTACACACAATGAAGAAATTAACAATACGTGTTTGCATGTTTAGAGGTGTGCTGGGGTTGGAGATAGGGTGTTTTTTAGCCACCTTTTTTGCTGCTGAAGTGTGACGCTTTTGCTTGTGTCCATTTTACACACTGTCCCACACAACCTCTGTGCTTGGCCTGTTCGTCACACAACTTCTTGTTTAATTAACACAGCGTCTCTCAGCTTGCTCTCTAAACACCAAAACTCCAGCTTCATTCTAGGAACAGGCTTTGGGAGGCCTGGCAAAGAAGAGGGTTGAGAGACGACCTGCTTTTCTCCTTCAGCAGCCCTGTAGGATGTGCACTCGGACCTCAGAAAAATTGCTGAGGCACCAGGAAGTCCTGACAGCAAAGTGCTGAGATGTGGCTCTCCTTCAGACTGAATTGTCCAGGCAGCACAAAGCTGAAATCAAAGCCTTGAACTGAGAAATTTTTAACTGCTCCATGAATTAATGGCCATGATAATTCCCCCCTGGTTCCATCTGTGGATTCAGCAGCAGGACTCTGGAAAACGTTCCTTTAGACAATATAACAAATTAAAAAAAGGAAAAGCAAGAGAAATTTTCCTGGATGTCTAAACTCTAGGAGAGGGAAGGTTTACCCAACCAAGAGATTGGCCTGAAAGTACCTCTGGACCTCCTGCCCTCCTTTCGGTATGTCCCTGAGAGCACAGCCAAGTCAGGCTCTGCTTCTGCCCCCAGGCTGCCCTGTGACTGCTGCATGACACGCTGCAAGACTCCAACTTCCCAAGGTCATTTCCCTTCTAAACTAAAGTTTAGAGCCTCCAGACAGAGGCCATCAGGGAAGGATGAGGAAGGACAGGGGGAGTGAAAGGTCTTTGTACAAGGAGAATGTTCCATAAAGCTGTAAGATCGCCCTGGACCAGGATCCTGCAGATGCCCATCCATCCCGATGTGCTGGCAGAGCCCTGGAGCTCCTGGCAGAAGAGGAGAAAGGGAGATGAGGGCTCTGCCGTATCTCAAGACTTGTGGCATTTCTCCTAGCCAAAATGAGAGATGTAAAGGTGATCATTACCCTTAGGAAGTGGAACACAACCTGCTGACTAGCAGCAATGATGGGGCATTTTCCAGCACAAGAGCCAATGCTGGGTGTCTGGCCAGGAGTCCAGAAGAAGCCACAGGCGACAGACCAGCTAATCACCAGATGGCCAAGCCCGTGGTAGAGGCTGTAAATTCCTGTCTTCACAAGCAATTTGCACTCATCATCAGTACTGAAGTCAGCACACAGATGTACTGTGCCTTTGACACAAGGTGCAAAGCAGCATCTTATCTCCACGCTGGAAACTAGCGCTGGGAACATTTTCAGTAGAAAGAAATGGAATTATCTCACCTCTTATTTCCTTTCTCTATTTTAGTATTTTACACTTCATTTAAAGATGCTGTCTTTTTCTTTTCTTCGTATTCTTTCCTTCTAGCTGTCTCTCCTTCATCTCGTATTTCCATTTCTCTATTTTTCATAAGGAAAAAGAATAAGTGAGAGATAGGAGAGCTGAAAGCTAATCCCACACCTTTACTTTGGGGATCAAAAGAAGTCATTTCTTTTTCTCCTTCCTCAGACCACTTATTCTCCTCTTTCCTGAATCTGCCCCCAGAGTGCTCAGTTCAGAGTATTTTAGATACAGATGTAATACTTCCCAGTCTTTAAAAATGGGGCTTCAGAGATAGAGAAGATCTTTTGGGTGATGTGTGGGGAAAGAAGCCCATTTGTTGTCCAGCTGTTCTCTTAGTTCTGTCCATCTGTGACTGGAGACCTTGTGAAAAACGTGCATCCGTTTTTCTCCAGAAGCCTGGATGAGAAATGCCCAAATCCCCAGCAATAGGCTGCTCCCCACCAAAGCACCGAGTGCTTCTGTTGGATCTGATGCCTGCTAGCTAACAAGCCAAACTCAAATTCTGCCCTTCTTCTGCAGAATTCTTAGTTAGCTGTGCAATTCAACAGCTGCTTGCTAATGTGGCCTAAAGAAATGTGTGCCAAGGAGCTGACAATGTTGGTGTTCACAGAAGCCCTGGCTCCTAATTCAGGCAAGGGAATTTAAAGAGCAGATGACTGATCTTCCATGGGTCAAAACTGAGGGTAGAACTCAAATTTGCACTGAGATTGTCCTCTGGAGATGGGCACTCCTGGAGTCCATCAGACTCTCTCATTAGAAAATGGTAAACCTTAGATAAATAAATACATCAAGATCATTAGCATCTTGACTTCCATGGGGCCAACACAAACTTATTTCTGCCATTCTTCGATCCCTAGATATCACAGTGATATTTCAGGGTTTGAGAGGTGGAGGGTGGGTGCGAATTCCCGTTCCATTTTTGAAGTTAATTTTCTTTCAATCTCTTTATACCATCTAGTGGGAGGTTTGGGTAAGACAAGATGAGAGCTGAAAAACACCTGGTGATGTTAGACCTCAGTAATGCTTGTACACCTCTAATTAAATGCAATGGTGATGAAGGTGAAAAGTAAAAAGCTCTCGGGTCATACATCGGATAATCGCCTTCATCTGGAGGTGGAAACTGAGAGGGTTTATTCTTGAATTGCAATAGGAAATGCAGAAACAAAATGAAAATGAACTGAAGGCTGGAAACAAAATATGAGGATGAAAGCAATTTTGGAAGTGTGGATGCATTTGGTCTGGAAATCATGTGAAAAAACGCAGTTACAGAAGGGTGTTTCAGCCCAGAGATAAATCTTCATTTTCACTCCCTACGCAGTCTGGAATCTTGTTGCTTAAAGAGCAGTGTAAGTACCCTGTGAGAGACGATGTGCATCTCCAGAAATCCTCACCGTGGAGAGGAAATGAACAGTTCTGTCTTAGAGGCAGAAATGAAAGTTGAGGCACAACAGAAAGTGCCAGAAAGCTCCAATTGATGCAGAAATCCATACCAAGTTGGAGCGTGGAACTTTCGAGTGTTACTTTCACCACCAACTTCCACTGCCTACTTATTTTCTGCCCATCTAGCAGCTTGAAAAGCAATCCAATCAGGAATTTGCATGGCCATATCAAAAACCCCATGCAGGACTGCCCAAAGTGTCAGATCTGTTCTGGAGGTTTTACAAGTTTGTGTTTTGGTGGTTTGAGTGCTGCTCTCCACAGAGGGCTGCTTAGCTATGAACAACGCGGGGAAAGCAGTAGATATGATGGAAATCTTTTGACAAGTTTACATGACAAAACATACAATGTTGTCAAAACGGCTATTGCCTATAAGAAAACTCTAAACTAAAGCTTCTGAATCAACATTTTGTAATTTCAATCTGTCGAAAATGACATTTCTCGTAAACTTGGTATCTGTTTTGCTCAAAACAGACAACATTTCTCAGGTTGATGTTTCCAAACCAACGTTTTCCTGAATGTTTAATGCCACTGAAATGGTGGTATGTTGGTTTTTCATCCAGTCAGCAGACAAAAATGAATGCAGAAATAATAAAATGAATTCCTATTTCTTTTTCCGGTTCTGGATACGGATGGAGCTGCAGCCTGAGGAAAAACTTTCCTTGGGGATGACCAGAGCTCTGAGGGATGTCCTACAGCTGCTGGGATGGAGATGTAAAACAAAATGAAACACAAAAGCTAAAGGCCTCAGACAGAAGCAAGCTCAGCTCCATCTTGATATGTTCTCTCAGCAGAGAACTGGGTGCTTCCTTTCTCTGTGTTTGCAGACTCAGTGGAGAGACTGGGAGCTTTCAATGTAGCCACCATATTAGTACACACAAGGATCAGAGCCAGAGACCCTCCAGAGAGAAATGTGTTCAGAGTAAATGTTGCAACTTAATTTTTGAAGCCCCATTGCTGTTTTCAGATCTCTGAGAACTTTATAAAAGCAGCCCTTGGCCTCACTTCCACCCTACACAGCAGGAGCCCTGTTTGACCCACCAGAGCTGCTCAATAAGCTGCCACCACAGCTCTCCTCCAGGTGCATAGAGCCATGTCTACCAGCCCAAACAAAGCATACAATTGAGTCCCTCATTGGTCCCATGGCTCCAGATGTCATGAGCACTCATGGCAGCTGTGTTGGGTCCCTGAATCCGGCTCTGTAGTGACTGCAGCATGTGGCAGGATGAGCTCCTGCAGTTCTGCTGTGGTCAGCTTGAGGCTTTTCTTCCATCTCAGGAAGAGAAGGGTTCTCAGGAAGGCCACCAGGAGCATGTCTGTCCACTACAGGCCTTGCTGTTCTTAGCCTGATGCATTTGCTCAAACTGCTGAAGAAAGGGAACTGTTGCAAATATTTCAGACAGTTAAAGCAAAGTCACTCCTGCCAGCTCTGTGATGAAGATAAGAGCACAGTGATCTTTGCCTTGGATGTGCAACAGACAGTGGGGGAGAGGAAGATCTTAAAAACACCTCAGCTGATCACTTAGAGGATGCCAATCAGCAACACGCAGACTGAAACCATTACCTGAAACCATCTTGAGAAACTCAAGAGTCCAATCCACCCTGCAAGTGAAATTTGGACTCCCCAGTCAGTGCTGAGGCTGTTACCCCCATCCCCAAATCCTTCAGACATTACGAGATCAATTTGGCACAAGGACAAGCACCAGAGAACAGGGACAAAGCACAGCCATTGAGCTTTGTCTGTTAGGGGTTGGAGCAGTGAGGTATATGCTAGTAGTATGCCAAGCCACTCCTCTGGTGACAGAGGATGTTATCCGAAAATAAACTGCATCTTGATGACCCCTTTCACAGAATTACGGAATCACAGAATGGCCAGGGTTGGAAGGGACCTCAAGGATTATGAATCTCCAAGATCCCCACCACACACAGGGCCACCAACCTCCACATTTATTACCAGCCCAGGCTGCCCAGGGCCCCATCCAACCTGGCCTTGAACACCTCCAGGGATGGACGGGGCATCACAGCCTCTCTGGCAGCTGTTCCAGCACCTCACCACTCTCATAGTAAAGAACTTTCAGAGAGGAACCAAAAATCAAGAGCAATCATAGTTTTATAAAACAGCTTTTACAAGTGCCTGTAAAAAGTCCTTTTTATATCTTAACTCACCTAGCTCACATAGACATGCTAGAGGCCTTGCAGTGCTGAGAATAGTAGAAAAAACCTTTATTCCAAAGTCTGTTACTAAAATGCTCTCAGGGGTTCTTCCCTCAGATCTAAACAGGACCAGAATTTTCAGGCAAAATCTTCCTCTATGTTGCCATAAGGGGGTTATTTCAGCAAGATCAAAGATGATTTTGCTCTTTACTACAAATTATCCAATTGGAAACTCACAGCAGTCCTTCCTTCAGATGAAACCAAACACAAATACTTCCCCTTGGGGGCTGGAACACCAGTTTGGCCACTGCCTCCTGAGATCTCACTCAATCACCCCCCAACTGTGCCCCTGGTGCTTTGTTGAGCCAGTTCCCTTTCCAAAATAAAGCTACATGGAAGGCATCAGCTGTGAAGTCAGAAGGGAGGAATGAGGCCAATCCATCCCTACTAGAAACAAGGTGGTTCAGCCACTCTTGGTCCTCCAACCCCTCCTGCACGAAGCTCCCAGCCAAAAAGAAGTTCAGCTCCCAACAGCCCTTGACAGCATTGAAGAAGTTTGGCACCTAAATGCTTTTAAAGGCACTTTCCTACCTGAATGTGCACTCAGAAAGACTTCTGTAGGAAGGTGGTGGTTAAAAGCAACGTTAATGTGAGCTGATCAAAGTAAGGCATGAACATGTGGCACCTTAAGGTCTCTGGGAGCATCATTGGCTTTGAGATGTGGAATCAGTTCTTGTTCGTTGGTTTCTGAAATGCATCCTGACATTTATTTATGGTGTTGTGGAAATGAACGGGATTTATTCAGCGCCTTAAGAAGTGCTACTCTGGGGCTGCATTCTAACGGGGCTTTGTACATTACAAGCACACAGTTCCTGCACCACCATTCGGCTCTCCTGCATTCTAAGTTGGGAGAAGGAAGTGTGTTTTTCAATTTAATAAGTGCAGGAGACTGTTCTGGCTCATAGCAGGAAACACAGGGCACTGGGGGTTTGGAGTCACTGCAGAGAGCATCATTCACTGCAGTGACAGAAACACTTAATTTGTATCTGTAGGATATCAGGGTAAGCACTTCAATAGCAGCAGGTCATGTAGATACATACGTCTTGCTGTAAAGCAGCCAGCTCATTAATACTATACACGAACGCATTAGCTGACAGAAATGTCCGTGCTCGGGCAGTGCCATAGAACAAAGTGGGACAGAAAATTCCCAAGCAAACTGGTTTTCATTAGGAACCACAGTTTTTAACTGAAGAAATCTTTCGGCCAAAAGTTTCAGTGCTCTTTAGGAAATTAAAACCAAAGTAACTTCCCAAGCTTCAGAAAGCAGGATAAAAAAAAAAAAACAGTTGTTAAATTTAATACTGTGATTATAAGATGCAACTAGATTCTGTGACAGAAATTGCTGCTGTTTTTATCACTTCTCCCATTCTCCTCCATGGCCCCAGCATAGCTATATGAGCACTGAACTCCCACCAGTGAAATGCTGGTGAGCAGAGAGATGTAGCCCAGATATACATCAAAGAAGAAGCAGAAGCCAACCCAGTGCATTTACTATCTCCATTTTGCCTGACTGGTTCGTAGGCAGATCAGATAAGAGCTCCACGTTTATCTCATCTGGAATGCTATACTGCCATCTCCAGCTGTGGCCAGGATCAGACACTTCCAAAAGATGCAAGGAAGTTCTTCTGACACACTCTTTACTTTAAAAAATAAAAAATAAAGAATAAAAAATTGCTATTGATTTGTTATTTTTCTGCTATTTAGCGTTCAAAGACTCCCATCTGATCATAAGGATGTGTTTCTCCTTTGCATCTTTACTCTTGTAAACTCTTGTACTCTTGTACGCCTGTTACCATCATTTAGAAATTATGTAGTTCAGTCAAGGGGGAATATTTACTCAGCTTGAGAATAAAATAGGAGATGCAGAGCCATGCATAACTTTTAGCATGAGCACTACTTATACTTAAAGAGATGGGTAAATGAGCCTCTGAGCATAGCATGAAAACACAGACAGCCACTTAAGACATCTGCATCAGAGCAAATCCCTCAGGAAGCATCGTACAGGGATTCTTTTCCTGACTGCACGGCACAAAGAAGGCAAACACAGCAATGCAAAGAAGCTCAATTCCCCACGTTCAGTTCTTTACTGCTAGGAAAATTAAAGGCAGAAGTTGGCCCAGAGAAGCCAGCTCCCTACAGGGAGCTCTGCAGACATGAATGGAAAGGAGCCCTGCCGGCCCCTGGATGGTGCTGTTGTTTAGCAGCTGGGTTTGCTGCTGGTTGAGCACTTCAGGCTTTGCAGGCAGGTGTGGAAAAAAAAAAAACGAAAACAAAAACGAAAAGAGCTGGGAAAGCATTAGAGAAGGTGAGGCTGGAAGACAGCAATCTGTCCGGGTGCTGAGATCTATGGGTCAGGCAGCTCAGCACCTGAAATCCATGATTTCTCACCTTAGGGATTTCGTCTTGCTAGCAATAGGAATTGCTGGGTCACTGGGCAGGATGAGCTGAGAGCTGAGGACTTCCAGTGCCATCCTGTCTACCAGTAAGGAGTTATCCAAGAGAAGGGCTCGAGGGCCTGCCAGGAGGTCTTTTCTCATTTCTATAAGAAAGGAGCAATAAGTGGAGCTGGGCAAGAAGCAGAGCAGGGGAGTGGGCAGTAAGCAGAGCTGGAGTTCTTGCCCCAGGAAAAGATATAAAGATCAAAACAAAATTCTCCCAGAAAACTCAATTGCACATCTGAGCAAAGCAGACTTGGAAATACTTTCCTACAAAAGGAAACAAAAGCCAGCAAACAGAGAACAGCAGTTTGGTAAACACAGTTTTGCATTCAAAGAAGTACCGCACGGCCAAGACAAAAGACAGGGCCCTATGTTGGCCATGGATCCTCCAGGCTCCATGCAACCTCTGAGCCTGCAACATCCATGACATTTCGCTAAGGCAGATGCATAGAAGCCATCTGCAAAGGCTCCCATTTCCCTCCCCCCCACCCCCATTTTTCACACAAAAGGAAAAAAAACATACGATAAAGACAATTTTAAACTCATCTCATTGCTTGGCTATTGTTTTTCAGTTCTACCCGGCCTGAGGTTTGCAGCTTTTTGTGGAACAGATGTTTTGATGCAAATTGCGTAATAAAGTAATTTTTCTTGCTGCAAATCACCTCCATTCAAATCTATCTTTAAAGGGAATCAACAAGTTACAAATAAAAGACTCCTGCTGATGAAAGGAACCTGGTGTAGGCAAAGAGAAGCAGATGGAGGGGGGCTGTTCTTTGCTTGCACTCTGCAGTGCCACTCTCTGCTCTACTGGCAGCTCTGCCCAAGGCCCCTTCACCTCCCTCATTTGTTCAAGCACTCCTGCAAAGCCATTGGAAAACAGTGAAACAAGAAGTAAGAGGCAAGCTAAGCTCATTTCATGGAAGAGACAGCATATGCATGAAAGGCTGCCAAGCTCACCAATGAATAGGGGTACATTTACTGCCTCGTTTGGAGCATCTCAGGACAGACCTGGGCCCCTCTTTCCCACCTCACATTACAGAACTCCTCTGAGGGCACTTTCTCCTGGGACATGCACAGTGGGCAGAGCAACCTCGGAAGATGATCGTGTCAAGAGGCAGGGATTCCTGGCATAAAAAGCCTGCATTTTAGCTCAAAGAGGATGCACAGCCAGAAACAATATAATTTAATAGCAGCTTGACAAAGAAATACATGCAACACAGGGTGATTTCCATTAGCAGAGCCACAAAGTCTTTTCTTTGATCTGCTGCTTTGTATTAAGGGCCGTGCACCCGCTGCACGATAACAGATCAATTCCCAGATCCCCAAGGGCTGCAGGAAGAGCAAACACCGATCAGACAGCGTCACACTGAGCGAGTGCCAGGCTGCACTGCTTGGAACTGATGGGTCATTTTGTACGAAACAGATTGTTGGGCTCTGCAGTCCAGAGGGAGAAGCAGTGTCAGATTCAGGAGCATCTCAGTTAAAATATTTTGAGTTCAGACACTGTGGCTTTTCCTGGTTATTTGTTACCAAAATTGAGAGAACAGCTTTTGCCAAGGCTATAACAACATTACAGGGATTGGGACTGTCCTTGACCAAGGGACAGGTGGTCAGACCCATTCATTTGCTTTTCCACTTCTGTCCAACGCTGACTTGAAATTCCAAACCCACTGATATTTTCCACTTTCCATCACAAAATGCCAGGTTTCCAAGCAGAACAGAATTTCCTCGTTTTCTAAAAAGCTCTGCTTTTTGTTGCAGAATGTTTAGTTGAAAAACAAAAATGTCCTGCAGCACAGCAGCCTGGTTTCCTCTGCTGTGTGGTCCTTTGAGTTCTTCATCAAACAACAGAGAGCTGCAATCAATACTTTCTGTCCCCAGTTCCCTGTATTAAATAGGGGTTAGATTCCATGTTCTCATAGGAAACAAGCACAGAGTGGTTCTTCCCAAAGCTGCAGCAATACAAGGTCTCTGCCTCTTGCTAGCCACTCATTTCCCCAGTTGCAGCAACTTAATTATCTTTACACCTCTCTTCTGCAGTCATATTCACTGACATGGCCTATTTGCTGCAAAAGTGGCAGTGAAAGCAGAAGGGAAAGCAGAAAAAGAGACAAATTTCCCCAAAACACAACCCTGTCTGTACATCTCCATCCAGCTGCTGAACAGATCAATGCACGTGTGCTCTGGGGTCCCCACAGCTCCCAGTGCGCTCAGTTACTGCAGCCCTTCTGCAATTAGTGTCTGCATGGCAGATGCTCATCACTTGTCAGCAGTCCTTCACAGCGGGAAAGACAGAAAGCTTGGGGTGTGCTGTTAAGCTTACTGAACTCTTAGATCACAGCTAACGAACTTGGGGGGGAGGGAGGGAGGAAATGGGGGAAGGAGAGTTCTTCTTTCTGATACAATGAATAATTTATACGTGATTGAAAAGAATGAAGACCCGATCTGCTCACTGTTTTTTCAAAGAACCAGCTGTGGGGTTCTTCAGCACTGCTCCTGCGTGATCGGCAGCTGAGCAGAGGAAAGACATTTGGGTGCTTTCATTCTTCACTCTCTCCATCCATCCATGCACCTCCCGCTCCTATCAGCCTTCTCATCGAGGCTGGGAGCTCTGTGCTTGTCACAGAGGAGCATCTCCAAGCTGAGCCCATCCCAAGAGATGCTTTAAAAAATGATTTCAAGAGCTCTGCGGGAAATGTGCCGCTGCTTTGCTCTTCTGTGGTGTTTTGACAGGAAACTGCAGAATGGAGATAACATCGATTCAAGGTAATGATCCTTTCAGCACAGCCAAGGACAAACATGGCCTATTTACCTGCCTTTTCTTTCTCTTCCCAGGCAGCTGCTTCACTGGTTTGGGGTTTATTTTTCTGGCCTTCTGGTCCATTGCCCTCCTGCATGGAATCAGGAATGGTTTGGGTTGGAAGGGACCTTTAAGATCAGCTCTTTCCAACCCCTGCTATAGGCAGAGACACCCTCACACCAGACCAGGTTTCTCACAGCCCCATCCAGCCTAGCCTCGAATGCTTCCAGAGAGACTTGTTAGGAAATTCACACAGCAGACGTTGCAGGAATTTGGCTTTACCAGATCCAGCTCCCTTACTGATACTAACAATGCCACTGGTAGAAAACAATCTGCAGTAGGAAGGCAAGAAGATGTGCACTGGATTAATCTCATGTGATTTGATCAGAGACACAAGCACTGCAGGTATTTAGAGCCAGCTGAAGTTTCATCTCAGAGGCAATGGAGGGAGACAAGACAGACAAATTGCTTAATTCAGACAATTGGGGGTGAAGTAAAACTTGCCATAAAAATACCCATTTCTCTCTGCTGCCCATGAAAAGAGACACTGAAAGGCTTCATCACTCCCTTTCCTCTCTAATAAAAGAAATCTTTTCATTCTAGACCAAGCTCTGAGTCAGGAAGGACAAAGTTCAGCCAGGACAGGGAGCATGGAGAACATCCTCAGCTTACCAGGAAAGCGACCCTTCAGTGAGGATCAGCTCGCCAGAGTGATGCTTCACCATCACTTCTGAGATGGTGAAAGGCTTCCCAAGCTGGAAATCCAATGTATTTCTGGCTAGGTCATGCACTGCAGGAAGAATTGGATTTAAATCCTTGCTTTAACAAATATTTAATCATGTCCACAAGCAAGTGGGAAAGCAGCTGTCAATCCCAGAGCTGGAACTCTTCCCCAGGGACATGGCACAGCCCTCACCAAGACAGCAACAGGGCCCTAAAATAGGCAGCTTCTACAGCTGCACCTTTTGGGTCACACAAAGCTCTTGGCCACCGAAAGGAAAAAAAAAAAGAAAAGAAAAAAAGAAAAAAAGCAGGCAGAAGTGATGCCTCACTTTGTGTCTGAACCCTTTCCTACAGAGTCCAGCTCTGTGACCTCAGTGCACTTGGGGCCACTGGGCTTCCATTTCCCTCTGGCTCAAAGCAGGGAAGGATGGGATGTGTCTGTGAGAGTCGGTGACTGCCAGCTCAGCTTAGATCAGTTCCCATCAACCTTGCCTGAGGACGAGACAGCCTGCCAGCATGACAGGAGATGCTCCAATGGGAGTCTGCTGATTAATCAAAAAATCTCATTCCAACACAAACACCAGCCAGATTCATTCTCTGCCTTTTGCTGCAGTGTGTAAGGGAAGCAGGGATGAACCATACACAAGGAAAGAGGGCCAAACTGAATGTGCACTCAGCAAGATGCTTGGTGCTCTATCACACACCTGGCAGTGCAAGAGGGCTTTGCTGACATAGGTAGATCAGTGCCTTGGAAGGAATGCATTGGATTAGAAAGACTAAAGGAGAACATGGAGAGGCAAATAAGGCAGTGCTGCACAGGTAAGCGCTGGTGAAATTATTACAGAGAACCTGAATAGCACTGTAATGCTCTGGTTCCCAGTTTGCCCTGGGGTTATTCCATTCATAGCTGCTTGTCCTTGAATCTCCAAATGCAACTGACTGCATTAGGCTCCTCCAGTCTCCATGTTTCACCGAAAAGATTTCTTGTATCTTCTTTCCTTTTCTCTCCTCCAAAATGAGTAGTGGAGGTGTAGAGCTCTGCATTTCTCTTGCTAACCCTAGATGGTGCAATTCAGTTAGAAAGCCTCAAAAGGCAAAGAAGCACAGATTGTTAGAATTACAAAGGCTTATTTGCAAGCCAGGTGGGACTTGTGAGGAGGTGACGCCAAAAATAAGGTAGACAGCCCACACCAGGTGCAAGAAGTCACAGAATAATCAATTCTTTGCCAGTATGTCCAACTGCTGGCTGCCTTGCACTGACTGAGCCTGCTCTCCCTCTTGAGCCCATGTCAGATGTGGAGGTTCAGCTGCACAGTGGGCAGCAGCTGAGGCTCTGACCCTCTGTGCTGCAGGAAGGTCTGTGCAGCTCAGCTTCTTAGCCCAGATTTGTTACGGGTTGGAAATCCCCATGCTGTTAAGGTCTAAATTTAAAGTTTTGAACAGAACTTCAAGGTCCAAAAGATGTTGCTCACTAGGAGTCAATGTTGTGCCAGTGGGAATTCTTAAATAAAAACAAACAAAAGAACCCCCACCAGAGTCAATGCACACTGAGCACGGCAAGAATAGCAAAGTGAAATAAGAGCATGAGCATTACAAGAAGCTGAAATCACTTTAGAAGCTTTCCATCCTACTCAGAGTGTCTCCAAAGCCCTTGTTCTGTGACCTCTCCTGTGTTTATTGTGTTTCATTTCTGACTAGGAAACACAAAAAGGTGCAGGCAAAATGAATTCATTCCTTTTCCCAGTGGAAACAGAGTTCCATAGGGCAAATTGTTCTTCTGGTTTATCTTGTGAAGGTTCCCTGGGGGTTTGTTCACAGCCTGTCAGCAGGGAACCAGTGCTGTAGCCACCATCTGACTGGTAACACAGACAACCACTTCATCTTGTCTAAGATCATTTAAATAACTAAATATCAATTATTATCCTTAATTGCTTCAATAAATCCTCACAGGGGAGGCCTGGATGCTTATCTTTCACTTCTATCCACCTCCAGTACAGCACAGTGCTGAAGGGTTGTGGCTCCAGCACTGCTGCTCAGACCTCTCTGAAAGCACCAGCCATCAACAGGACCTGAATTCCTCAAAGAGGCAAAGCAGAGCTCTGCAAAGGTTTAGCAGAATCTCTGGTGCTCCATTCCCAAGAGTTAGAAAGACTGGCCCAGGTCTGACATAAGGAGGTTTAGCTTCAGTGCTGAATTAAACTGGATCCAGTGCTAAGGAAAAGGCAGCACCAGCCTATGATGCCAGGGGAGTTATATAGACATATAGACATGTTTTGGGTACAAATGACCTGAATTTAGAGCAGAATGGAATAAACAACTTCTTGAGACCTCTTCCAGGCCTGTCTTCTTGCAAATTTTAGATGAATCACAGCAACAGAACACTATCAGAGTTTAATTTATGGGTCTAAGCCTGCTTTGGACCTATCAAAGAAACAATCTGATAGAAAGTTTGGGAATCAGAATACCCTCACACCTCATAGTCCAGACAATTGCATGGCGAGGTGAGGATCTGTGACCACAATGAATGGTCACCATAATCAAGGCCACCAGATGCTAACAAGAAGCCATGGAGAGGTGTGAGCAGCTGGCACAGAGCACACAGCTCCTTGTCTCTACCACGTTTTGAATTAGTGCAGCCGCGGTCTATAATGAAGAATAACCATAGGAGTAGCATCAGACACTCAGATGTAAAAGCATTTAATGCTTCCAATAACATGCCATTGTAAATAATTTAATAATAATAAATAGTTAATTACAAGAGCTATTTAAAATCACTTTTCCCAAGATGAGATATGGCATTTTATATAGACAGGAATATCTCATCTTAAATGCTTATTCAAAGCCCATTTCAAGCTACTTGTAAAACGGAGTGCATAACATTAATTTTATGGATTTCTATAAATATTTTGCCTTTTTTTTCAGTCATTCATACACTCAAATTACTGCCATACCCAAGTCATTAAAATTAACATCAAAATAAAACATAACTCCACATTATTATTAGCATAATTGCTCTGCTTTACAAACAACAGACCCTCTTAGCATGAATGGCTGTTTCAAAAATAGACGGGAACAAGTAACAAAAATAGTCTCCAGCAGAGAGAGCAGTGTATGTTTACAACTTCTGACAGCCTGTGCTGAACTGGAAGCCAGCTGCCTGTCTGCAGAGAGGCATTAAGGGCAAAACCAATTCGCCATTCTTATGATGAGAAAATTTGTCAAGTAATCCGTTTCAGTACATCACCACTCCTAGCATTAGAAAGATTTCACTCCTGTTTAAGCTGAATCTTTCTGCAATTTTGTTTCATTACAGTTTATCCCGTGTACCAGGGGCATGGAGAAGAGATTTGTTTCATGTGAAGACCACAAGAAGGCTATAAAACCTTTTTGCATTAGTTAGGCTGAAATATATACCAAAAATTATACATAAGAGATGTAAAATAAGGAAGGTGATTTATGCAAACAGATGTTTGAAGCTGAACTTCTGACACAGAGCAGTTTGATCTCCATTAACGACAAGACATGCAATTAAGTGGCTAGAAGGCAATAAAACTGGAGCCTGGGCAGGCACTGCAGCTGATGTATCGCTTGCTAAACTGGCATTTCTGCAGCTGCAATCAGCAGTCAAATGCCATTAGTCTCTGCCTAGAGATGCTGTTGCTCTGACAGCTTCTCTTGGTACTGGGATCTCTCCCAGAGATGAAGGAACACTGGATTTCTTGTACTTAAGACACAGTGCTGGGTTAACATATAGCCCTAACCCCTTTCCATCCCCTGCATGTGTGTGTCTGATGAGTGCTGCCTGTTTCGCTTGGCTGTGTGTTTGTATCCCCTAATGAAAACATTCCCCAGCACTCTATCTGTCAAAATCATACAGTGTTCCTCCCAGCTTTCTGAAAATGTAATAAACGCATCTGCTGAGGCGTGGTTTGGATGGTTAATGGCAGCACTGAGCAGAACTGGACACAGGACAATTCTTAATGAAACCTGACTCATTTAATTCTTCCAAGCTCCCCTGCCCACCCTGCTGTATTTTCATCTTGACTAAATTTCTCTAACATGCTTATGGAAATGTCATATTTCTTGCACTTAAGTACATTGCCTTCCATGACATATGCTTTTCTACTATCCAAAAGGTCTTTCTGTGTTTCAGGAGTAAATTCAATTTATTTGACATGATTTATGCTTTACTAATCCAGATTGGCTGCAACTCATCCTCTTGCTCCCTCTGTTACGCTCAACAAACATTGAGGGCTGCTTAGTATTTTCCAGACATTGAGGTCAAGTCAAAACCCACAACTCCTATTTCCAAAAAAAGAGTCTTTTAGAAGAAAAGTACCTTTGGTTCAGCTAACTTTTCCTGACAGCTTGTTTCTGAATCTCCCTTTCCCCACTGGATGTTGTGCTGTAACCCTTTGCCTGACACAGCTTGCTCCTGGAAACTGCATCAGTGGACAGAGGTTGGTTTTAATACAAACCCGGCAGAGTATCAGTGCTAAGCAGAGGAGGTCAGCCAAACATCTTTGTTCAGGAGCAGAACAGCACTTTGTGAGGCCTCTCATAGTATCACAGAATCACAGAATGACCTGGGTTGAAAAGGACCGCAATGCTCATCTGATTCCAACCCCCTGCTGTGTGCAGGTCACCAACCAGCAGCCCAGGCTGCCCAGAGCCACATCCAGCCTGGCCTTGAATGCCTGCAGGGATGGGGCATCCACAGCCTCCTTGGGCAACCTGTTCTCCTCTCCTCCACCAGGACCACCAAGTCCTTCTCTGCAGGGCTGCTCTCAAGAGGTTCTCCCAGACTGTATAAATTGTATAAATACCTGGGATTGCCCTGACGTAAGTGCAGCACCTTACACTCGGCCTTCTTGAACCTCATTAGGTTTTCATGGGCCCACTTCTCCAGCCTGTCCAGGTCCCTCTGGATGGCTTCCCTTCCCTGCAATGTATCGACCAGCTCAGCTTGGTGCCATTTGCAAACTTGCTGAGGGTGCACTCGATGCCACCATCTGTGTCACACGGATACAGATGTTGAAGAGCACTGGTCCCAAGACCGAGCCTTGGGCCTGTGAGCCTCCACACACTGACCATCCTTAAAGCCCAGCTTTTCTGATCCAATTTGTTTTCCATTTCCTGCATGTGCAACAAGGAAACAAGAAATCAATGGAAGAGCTTACATTTTGTCAAGCTGATTCTAATTGAACTTTCCATTCTTCCTCTAAATTGAGATGATTTGTGCTCACAGCTCTGCTATCAAATTAAAAACTCTGACTTCTCCTTAGTTTCCTTCCTCATGTATCTGCCTCACAAAAATCTCATCTGCCGCTTCTGAGTTACTGAAAGCTATCATTATTCCACTGTTATTCTTTCTTCCCTGTATAAGAAATGGAGCCATTCTCACCCCAGCTGTCCTCTGTCTTCACTCTCACCAGTTCTTTTATCTATTGCTGAGAATCCACTTTCCTGGTTTGCTTCTTCCTCCCTGTCCCACAAAGCATCTCCACTAGTGTGTCCCAGGAACTTGGTCTTGCATCAGTTTTCTGCTCTTTTTCTTTCCTAAATGTCTCTGTAGCCAAAATCTCATTTCTGTCCCACTTATCCCCTTTCTCTTTCCATTAGGGGAAAGCAAGAGGGGAAACAAGAAGGCAGGAATGGCCTCTGTGGCCCTTATGGCACTGCCAGGAATTGAAGACTTCCAAGAATCAGACTGAAGACTGAAGGTTGCTGCCATGTGGGCAGTGCATGAAGCAGCTCAGTGCCATGCTTTATTCACATGGTTCAGAGGACAGTGAGTGCACGTTCATTTTTCAAGCTAACCCAAATATTTCAAGTAAGTGCTGCTTCCACTCTATTTTCATTCAATACTTGTGGTTTAAGCAAACGCTTCCAAGGATAAAAGTAGAAGGAGCAGCAAGAAAACAGACAAACAAACAAACAACAACAGAAATCGAGTGATCAAATAAAGCAGATACAACAGGATTAGACATGAGGGTCCTGAATTACAAGCAGGTTAGCGAAGAAAGCAGAAACCTCTGGTTCTTCCCAGTGGCACACGGGCTCCATGCAAGCTGCCAAAGGGCTGCTTGCAAAGTCTTTAGGCTTTTATGCACACAATGCTTGGTACCTTCCAGCCATGACTTTAAATACTCTCTAGCAAACAGCACTCCAACATATCAACGCAATCTATAATCTAATCTTTTAATTAAACTATCCAGTAAGAAGTCCTTAATTGGGTTGTTTCACCCCAGGCAAAAGATTTATTCCCATTCTTGAGGATTAGTTAAAAATGTACCCACTTCCAGTCCAATTCTGGAGCTCAAAACTTGCATAAAGTCAGGAAAGAAATATTTTCTTCCTGTTTTCTTATCTGGAGGAAAACCAGGATTTCTTTAGCATGGATAAGGAAGAAATTGAAATGCTTTACATTTCTCAAAAACAAGTGTTTAAAAAAAGTGCGACTTATGTCAACTTTTTAACTGGAAATGTAATTTTTGTCAGGTTATCAAGACTGCCTTTTCAGCATTTGGGGTCGAGCTCTTCCTATCAGATATCTCTTATTTTCAGAAGAAGCATCAACTTGAGTCCACTGCATGACTTCATTTGCATTCCTTGGGAAATTCTGACCTTTATAATAATTTAATTCCAAGTAAAAAACAGCAACTAAGATTTAAAAGTTTCACAGAATGAACTTTCTCAGACATCCAGATGTCAGTATATTCCTTGATAAAGTGTTTTCGTTTTGGAGAAATAACGTATTAAAACTGATAGCTTGAGCTCCCCAGACAGAAAACTTACAATCAAAACATGCCAACTCAGTCATAGCTGTATTTCCAGGCTCTGAAAAACACTGAGACACAGCTTGTTGTGTCATAAAATATATTCACTGTGATTTGCAAGGTCTTATAAAGCCAATGACGTTTTTTCATGCTATAAGATGGAGTCATAAAGCTATTTCAATTTACTTTCTAAGCAGAAGGATAAATCTGAAGAGGGAAACACCCATATTGAAGGATATTTTTGCATTGATGTGAATCATTCTCAGGCAAATTAGCATTGTTTTATGTGCACTCCTGCAGACAAAGAGAAGTCAAAGCAACCATGTAATAAGTCTTCTCCCTTAAGTAATAGAGAGGGAGGGAAGGTTGTCCTACAGAAGTGCACTCATTATCTATTTGCATGCAGCAGTATTCACATAACTTCCAGATATAACTGGAGTGGCCAGGAGGCAAAAAAAGGAACAGTAAAAGAAGACGTTGTTCAAGTAGTAAAGTGCTGCTAAGTGAGTTCCTTCAGGACTTCCTCCATTGAAAAGGTTGAGTGGAATTCTTAATGAGGACCTGGGAGAGACTGCAGTTATACCCAAAGTTCACACTATATCTGTTTCCTGGAAATGGAGAATATAACTCTGAGTTTTGCTGAAAGAGATATTTTGTTTAATTTTGTCTTCAAACAGACTCCAAAGTCTGGTGTTCTTGGTCTGCAGCAGTGACAAACTGTTTTACCTGCAGGTCCTTGGCTTAGGATGTATCTGCCACCAAGTTTCAAATCTCAGGGCTTGGGAGGAATTTTCTCAGTCAATATCCACATGGAGATTACCCATGGCTGCAGATAAGGGCATGCTGTTTTAAATATTAAGCCAAGCACATAGGAGCAGTCAAATTAATGTAGTACAGTCTGTGCTACAGTCTGTAGTATAGATATTAAGAAACATAATAGTTGTTTATACTTCTACAAACAAGAAAAAGCTTGTTTCTGCAGGTGTTGTAAGCTGTGTTTCCTTACCATAAGCTTTTCATAAATTTTATTTTACATTTTTTTATACAGTTTATATTTTGGAATCCAGTTGGTTCCAACAAGGACAAAAGCCCAAGTGCTTGGGCAGCCATGTGGGCTGAGCTGCAGTGCTCCAGCATGCTGGCACCATTCATGTTTTTGGTATAGGATAAGGATGAATTCAAGCAAAGTGTCTGCATGGACGTAGCCTGAAGGAATTGGTTCCAGACCTACAAAAAAGGCACTTAGCATTGAAGCTCTACATTTGGGGAATTGATGCAAATGGTCTGGGATAGATAAAACATCAATGAGTTAAAATGCAAGAGCTTTCGTTATCAATCTCCAATTTAAATGCAACAGACTGCGATCCCTGAGGCTGCCCAGGTGAACCACCACACAAACAAGGATACGCCAACTTCTGAAGAAGAAGGTAAATCAATCACTTGAACAGGCTAATGCAGTTGGGCTTGCAGTTGAAGTGAAATCTATGGGGTCACTTCCTCTGGTTCAACAGATAAGCAAGAGTAATTCAATCATTTGCTATTGTATATCAGTATTTTAAGAGTCTGATTAAAAGCCCCAAACCAGGTGTTGAAACATAAATATCTTCTGATAGGACAGATTGTGTACACAGTCTGTATTTATGTAGCAACAAGGTCATGGCAAGCAGACTCACATTTATCTTGTGCCTTTCATCCCAAACATGCACAAGGCACATTCCATCCAGGGCAGTGCTGCGGCAGCTTTTGTGTACAACTACTGCTGGGGTGTAAGAAGCAGCCATGGATTGGCAGTGCACAGCCAGAAAGAGAATGTTCAGCTCTGCTCATATGCAGACCCCTACACCCAGCCGGCTGTGTGCATGGCTGAGCTGAATGACTATGAGGACCAGTTGCTTTATAGACCTATTAGGAAACATGGATAATTCTTCCCAGCAAAGGGTTTCTTCACTTTTTGAGGCCAAGATCGTTCGTTTCAAGTTGGCTTGGAATAATGAAGTTTACTACTCCAGCAATAAAATAGCACAGCCCTCTACTACCATTCTAAAGCCAGCACCTTGAGTAACAGTCCCATGAGCAGACTGCCAAGCCAAGCAGAAAGCATTCACACGGCCTGTTTTACAATAGCATGCTCAGCTCTTGAGAATGTGTCCTAAACTGGAGGATCCAGTGTAAAGAATTAACTGGCCTATTGAGATCTGCAGCAGCAAAACCATGGGCTGCTGTCTCTTGAGTTGAGAGGTGTATTACTACCATCTAATGGGAACATGGTCACTCACATAAACACAGAACGACATGGGGAAAAACACATTAGCTAATCTAGATACATTTTGGCAGTGCTTCTGTGATGCTCTGCTGCTCTCTTCCCTCTCTGTCACTGAGTGACAGGTTTGGTTCTGCCTGGACTACCCATCTTCATTGCCTCCTGCATGAAGGAGCTCCACTTGGATGAGCTCCTTGCTGCCCTGCTGCTGGAGGAGAGATGTTGGTGCTGATACAGCCACCCCAGTTAGCTAGGGGAGAAGCAGAGAGAAGCATGGGTACCCAACAGTCCAGGGAAGCACTGTTCCTCATCTCCCCTGCGTCTTCTGAGCAAAAGGAGCAGCTATTTACTGTCCTTCCTGCTCATCTTCCCAGAACTATCAAGCTTGGGAATGGGTCTGGGACTCTTCTGCAATGCACACAGCCACGCACCTTCCCCCTGCACCTCCTTCCTCTGCCACTCCTAGCAGAGATTGCAGTAAGTGGGGATGAGATCCAGCTTACCCAGCAGTGCAGAGTCAAGCCCATCCACTGCAACAACGAGACCCATCTCTGCCTCATCCTCACCCACAAAGTTCTATGTCTGTATTTTAAATCACTAGACTATACTGATACTGCGGAGTGGATAACTGGAATACAATCCTGGGACTGTTCAGTCTGGAGAAAAGGAGGCTCAGGGGAGACTTTATCACTCTCTACAACTTCCTGAAAGGAGAATGTGGCAAGGTGGACGTTGGCCTCTTCTCCCAGGTGACACTGAGAGGCAACGGCCTCAAGTTGCACCAGGGGACATGCAGGTTGGATATTAAGAACAACTTATTCTCAGAAAGAGGGGTCAGGCATTGGCACAGGCTGCCCAGGGAGGTGGTAGATGTGCCATCCCTGGAAGGTGTTCAAGAGATGCGGCACTGAGGGGGAATGGTTAGTAGGCATGGAGGGGATGGGATGGGGTGGGACTGAAGGATCTTAGAGGTCTTTTCCAACCTTAATGATTCTGTGATACATCTGACTGGAAAGCATCGTGTCCAATCCCGTTGTTTAGGGTTTATCCACAGAAAATGGAAACAGAACAGCTTCTTCGGGTGAATTTTTATCCCATCCCAAAATACCAGCCTATATCTGGTGAAATTTTCTCCCCTCGATGGTGCTGCTCTCTCCCATTACCTTCAGGTGACTACAGTTAAAAGAGATGAATTTCACCCAAAGTAACAGATATTTCTCCCACTGAAAGCAAGATCATACTCATAACAGAAAAGAGGAATTGAGCTTAAAGATATATGACTGCAATGAGATGGGAGAGAAAGGAAGAAAATGAGAGATCAAATACAAATAACCCCTAAACTCATGGCTCTAAATTATTCAAGCTTCTCTCAGCTAAAATCTGAGCAGAGACAAAACGAGTTTTGCAGTAAAGCCACTGAAATGAATAATTGCTCAGCGAGTTAAACCTCTCAAGGAAAACACCTCCCCTTCCCTCAGAGCAGCTGCAGGAAGGGATATTTGCTGTATGCACCAGCGCTGTGCCAAGGAGCTACTTCCTGCACAGGCTGCAGTGGCTGGGTATTAAGAGGCACAAGGGTTTGTGAGGCTGTGTTAGAGGGCCCTGATGGTATTAAAGCTGACAGCCATGGCACAGGGCAGTATGGCACGCTGAGCTCAGCCTCCTGTGGCCCCAGGCAGTATTTGCAGCTCAGGTGTAGCAGCAGATCAGCAACTCCACACTGAGCCCTCCCTGCACTGCACTGTGCCTAGGGTTTAAGCAGCAGACCCCAGACAGTGCCCAGGCACAGGCTCATGGGGAAATGAAGCAGCTGGAGCAAGGGGCAGCTTTCTTCTACAGGAGCCTGCTGCTGCTGTTCTCCAAGAGGTGAAAGACTTGAGTACCAAGAGCTTGCTTGGCTCCCAAGCAAAGCAACGCTGTGTGTGAAATCCATTTAGTAGCCAACCAATGCAAAAAGTCTCCTTCATATGCTTCAGAAACTTAATTCAGTTCTATGAAGTCTCTCCAAAGAACTGTTAGTATTACTTCTCTATTTCTTGATTTCTAAAAGCATCCTTCTTGTAGAGCTCACCCATGCAGCCAGCTTTTCCCAGAAATATTCTCTTTCCTCAGCTGCAAACTTTATGCCAGTGGATTCTGCAGGTGTTGTGCATTTGGATGACATGGAAATGGTTGAAGAGGCTTCTCAAAACCTAGTGATAGATGTGGATTTTCTCAGCATGTTCCAAGGGTCATGACAGAAGTTAACTGAACAACAAACCAGCAAAGAGTGTTGTGGTGATGGAGAAAGCTTGGCAATCTGTGGGCTGGAGCCACTGAGATGGAAGTGCAGCACAATGCATGCAGTGGTTCTTGGACTTAATGTACATCACTGGTATTACGTGACGTGCAAACTAGCATAAAGCTATGTACCATTTCCTTGAAATTAGAGGAAGGTGCGCATCTCAGGCTATCTATGCAGTGCTAAATTGGTTATTTGATGCTCTTCAGTCTTTAGATCTACCTTGCGAATTACTCCCAATGGTTTACCTGATGCGGTTTCAGGTGGGTTAGCTCAGCCATGGCTGAACTACAAGCTGCTTGTGATGGTTACCCTAGAAAGAGTTAAGCTGGAGATCTCCAGAGCTGAAAATGTGTGCAACTTGCATAAAAAGATCTAAAGCCACATGTCTGCAGTTACTAACTGGTATGCTTGTGGGTTGCCTTGTAGTGCAGACACGTTGGTGGGAGCTGTGAGCCCCACCACAAGCTGGTTACACAGACAACTAGAAGTGACACTATCCTATTCTTAGGCACCATAAGTCTCTTGACAGGTTTTCATGGTGGGTTGCAGACATTTGCAGAGCTTGGTAAATCCCTGGGAGTCTTACTTTGTTGGTGTCCTAAATCTTGCCCCATAATCATGCAGAGAAATTCCTGATCCCTCTGTTCTGGTACATACCCACTGAATAACAGCTCCTCACAGATGCAGGTTTGCTGCCCTGCCTGAAGCAACAGAAAGTGTCCAGACAGCAGAAAGCACTCAGCTTGCCTCTGCTGCAACCTGCAGGCTGCCTCTGGGCTACTGTTTGTCAGGGTCGCTTGTGCAAAAGAAACATCCAGGGCTCAAACAGTAGAGAATCGGCTGTTGTCACAACATGAAAGTCAGAGAGCTTGTGAACACGAGGACAGGGAACAGAGAAACACTGGGCTTACAGCTCCTCCCTGCACATCCCCATTCCAGCCTGGCTAACAGCTTCTTCTCCTGCTTCCTGTTCTTACTAAAGGCTTTTCTCTGCTCAACCTCATTGAGTAGCTCAGAAGACCATTCCTTTATGTACAGACGAAGAGCTCATATCAGGGCAGAGCAATGAATGAAAGCAATTTTGATTCATTAGCCATATCTAAAATGGACAGAGAGATGGAGAGGGTGAGGAGAAAGCTGCTTTTAATTCTGTTTAACCTCAAAAGAAGCATTCTGGGTTTTGTTTATTTTTTTTGCAAATTGGAAATAAAAATTCTTCTCAGGTTCAACCAAAACTTTGCATTCACTTGAAAATGCTTTTAGCTAATAATTTTTAGAGTGAAAAGCTCTCTTGAACTGAAATAATGAGAAACGTCAGCTCATGAATATCTAAAGAAAACTTCCTTTTGTTTCAGAATTGTTCAGTCTAATTCAACCCATCTCAGTCAGCATCCTCCCTCTCATAGAGATGCGCTGCAAGACCTACAGAGATTTTCTGTTTGGGCTTACCTCCACAGTTCACCTTCACTAAAACATCTCTGACCCCACTGGGGACAGAACAGATCCTGTCTGTCAGAGCACAGTGGGTTTGGTAGCTTTCAGTGCAGAAGGCAGGTCCCTGCATGGGCACTTTCTCTGCACAGCCCTCTTTCACTCCACCAGCCCAGATCTGGGTCACCTGAATTACTGCCACGTGAGCAGCTGGTCAGAGATGCTGGATGTCTCTGCTCTCCAACCCTGACTCTCTAAATTACAAGTTTTCCTCTTAGCTTCAAATCTTTCAAGCAAAACAGCTGGGAAACTATTCACTCACTCCCATTAAAATATAATTTCTTCCATTTCCCCCACCTTTGTTTTTTGTTCCAATTAAAAATTCAAATAGCATGTGGCTAAAAACGAACTGCTAAATCCCTGCAAGCACATTATAACAATTACCTTGAATGGTATTTCTCACTCTCAACACCACATATCCATATTAAAAGATACCAGGGGAGCACTTCAGCTGAGCAGTATGAGCACACAGGTAGCAGTCTGGCCCAGCCAGATGAGCTTTGTTTTGCCCAACGTAAATTCTTCACTGCACTTAGGCAGTCTAGGGAATTACAGTTCCTGGAAAGAGCCTAAAAATCATGACCAGAGTGTGTATGTGGGTAAGCTTTTCCCTTCATCTGTTCCAGACACAGCAAAGAGCTGTTAGAGATGAGATGATTTTCTCTGCTATTTATACGTATGAACAATCGGAAGGGAAAAAAGTAAGGAACAGAAGAAATAAACAATGTTATCTCATTTTGGTAGCATCTAGATACTGCCTATTTAATAACTATTATTTACCCCAAGCATTTAATCTTCCTGTAATTACAGAACAAGTTCTTCAAGCCACAAAACACTTCAGTTAATGAGATTAAAGAGGGATGTACAACTCAGCTCTGTCTTTTCATTCTCTCCCCTGGGCTGTAAACATCATTTACAGCCCCACAGCATTTACATACCCCACACCTCTATTGTGGGGGAAGCTCTCAAATAAACTCCACACCCCTCTCCAAAATCAGAATCACTGACAAGAGAAAGTTCAGCACTTGCCATCAAGCACTGGAACTGACTTTCTGCTCCCTCTTGGGGAGAGGCAAAGAAAAGGACAGCAAGAGCTGTTCAAGTCAAAACATGCTAAAACAAATGCAGGAAAGTAGGCTGCACAGGAAAGCGTTAAGCAAATGACCTGCTGTGATACCAGCACTTGGTACAAGAACCAAGCGTGATGTACAGACTGCCATCAAACTGCATCTCACATAAAAGTGAACAGGCAAAAGGGGTGTTGTGACATCACAAGAGATGACTGTGACCTCCCTGACGCTCATGCATCAATTGGGCACCGGTAGAGTGCAGCGAGGACTCGTGTCTGGAATCCTGTCGAGCTTGTTTGCGAGACTTGGAGCGCCGTCCGAGGACTTTGTTTGGGTCGTGCTGTGCGGCTGCCGGCAGCACTGCTGGGTGCCCAGCTCACAGCATTGCGAGTGTTCCCTCGGCCCTGCCTGGCTCAGGCAGCCGGGGCTCCGCCAAGTGCGCTCGCAGCAGCAGAGGTGAGCGGTGCAGGGACACGGCCCTGGGGTGGGTTTGCTGCTCAGGGACCGGGCATCACTGCTGCCAGCCCCGGGGACAGCGAGTGACCGCAGCCTCTCTCTCTCTTTTTCAGTTTGTGACATCTTCTGCCCGCTGCGGCGCCTGCGAGGGGAGCAGCTTCCTGACCTCGGCTCTCCCAGCCCACCTCACAGCCTGGGGCCATGGAGGCGCCATCGCCCTGGACCTGCCCCATCTGCGGGCACGGTCGGGAAGATGTGACCTACGTGACCCCCTGTTTCCATCAGCTGTGCTACGGCTGTGCGCTCTGGTGGGCCATCCAGAAACCGAGCTGTGCTGTATGCGGGCAGAAGGTCAGGACCATCGTGTACTCGGTGAGGTCAGACGAGGATTATCTCGAATGTGCCATCCCACAGCCCACAGCATGCTCAGCTTCTGGCCTGCAGGGTGAGCGGGAGCCTGCAGAGCCAGCTTTCGTTGCTCCGGAGAACAACTTCCCTCCAAAGGTCTGGGCTGCCTTTTTCCAGCAGCAGCCCAACCTCAGACCCCTGCTCCGGTGGCTCGATTGGGAGTTCCGGACCATCTCCAGGAGCACGTGGTGGGTGGTGCACTCCAGGCAGAGCATCGTCCTGCTCTGCCTCTGTATGTACGGGCTGGACGAAGAGGTCTTGCTGCAGGAGCTGCGGCCATCCCTGAGGGACCTCACGGAGAGCTTTGTGAGAAGGCTCATCACCATCACCGCAGCCATCTACGGCCGGCAGCTCCGCCAGCAGCAGCACCACCAGGACAGCCGTGCTGCTGCTGGGCAGCAAGAAAGACCCGTGGCCGCCCCCAGCCCCGCCACTTCCCACCACGGGCCTCCTGCCTCCAGCCCAGGCTGCTCCGCCAGCCCTGCAGGCCTCAGCGCTGAGGAGCTCCCTGCTGACCTTCAGGGGGGTCCCGGGCACCACACCACCAACGCTGTGCCCTCAGAGGAGGAAGTGAGGCAGGCGGTGGCAGCGGGCCCCTGCACCCAGGGCAGGGACCGCTCTGCTGGGGGCACCGGCGGTCCAAGAAGAGGAAGGCCAGCAGCAGCCCCCAGGGCTCCCTGCCACCCCACAAGAGGCGGCGGCAACGGCAGCGCTAGGCCAGCACTGCACAGCCAGCCAGAACATGGCTCGGGGCTGGGAGGCCAACATCTGCCTCTCGGTCTGCTTCTGAGAGGCCAACATCTGCCTTTCCATCTGCTTCTGAGAAGTAAAATCTACGATTAAAAAAAAGAGACCAAGTTGGTCAGTTGGGGTTGCTGTCCCTGCCCATGCTGGTTTCTCCCTTTTCTGGTCCCACGGAAGGCCACAGAATTACATGCTCATCTCCACAGTTAGAAAACAGCAAGCCGTGACAGTGGCAATAAAACAAGCGTGGGCCCCAACACACACAAGATGGACCTCATGTCTGTAATAATAATGCACTCATCGGCCTCCTCCCATACTGCCAGCTCCAGGCCACAAATAAGTCACTTATCTGCAGAAAAGATGCAATTTTTGTTGCTGTTGCTGCTGCATTTGTTGCCATTGTTTTAAGAAAGTAATGAAACCAGAGCAGCACAGAACATGAAGCTGGCCTCATTTGTTCCTTGCTGAAGATTTAACCGTTGTATTTCTTGCCTAAGCAATAAGATGACCAGCAGGACGATGGCAGGCAAGGAACGCTGTGTGTTGTACTGCAGAAAAGCAAATAGATGGGGCGAAGGACCAGGAAAATAGAAAGTAAAGCATCTGTCGGAGGAACAGCTGTCAAGCAGGACCATTCAGCAGCACTTGCTGAATCAGTGTGTACAGGAAGACCAAAAATCACTTCCCAATGGGACGGTAACACTCCGGTGTTTCCCACTGCCCATAGGGTTTCATGCAGTCCTTCCTGCACCTATTGGCTGGACAGAAGGTGGTTTCCCCAGTCACCTTACAAAGGAAGGCAGATGGACACTGAAGAGTGGCTTTGACAGCAATTCCTACAGCTGTGGAGTTCAACTCGTGCACGTTTCATCTCTCACATACAGTCTGCTGCCAAAACATTAAAAAAATATTAAAAATTATCTACTGAGCAGCTGTGCCGTAATTCAAACCCACACCTCAGCACCCAAATAACCAACACAGTTTTTGCCATTTCCCAGCAGTGTCCCAAGAGCTGCTGTCCCAGATGCTCTGTGGGCATCAGAGCCACTCTGATGAAGTCTAACCTACTGTACCAGAAAATTAAAACTGAATTAAAGCTTCCTTAGAAAGCAATAACATTTCCATTTCATTTCCAGGATGATAAAGGGAATATTTTTCTTTGAAGGATGAGCCCCGCACATATCCCAACCAGATCTGCTGACAACAAGATCCTTTTTTACCCGTCAGCACCATCAAGGCAGCAGCTCAGGAGCCACCATGCCCTCAGCCTCAGGCACTCACAGCACACGTGTCAGCATGTTTCTAATCCCGGAGCATTTATTGCCAGGGCTGGGGCAGGAGAAGCAGCACAGCTTGATTCATTAGCTAACATTTATTTAGTGCTCTGAAGGCTCCAAAGTCCTGAATAAGGTCTACAAGTTACTATTACTGTTTTTCTGATCTCAGGATGAATTTCCCTTGCTGGCGGTTAGAAAAACTTTGCCGTGTAATTGAACAAATCCAAATGGGAATAGCAAAGATGCTCAGAGAAGGGACATGCTGGCACGCTCTCATATGCTTACATTCCCAAGCCTGCAGGCAGTTAAGAAACCTGCCTGTAAGCAATTAATTATTATCCCTCCCCAGATCTGTGCTGAACCAGAGCTCACTTTCTACTCCACACATTCCAGCCTTTTCGTGCCACTGTCCGACACAGGAGTACAAATGTAGGTGCCCATTCCTTACACAAATGCCTGCAGCAAAAGAACCCATCAAAGCATTCTCTAGGGACAATTCAGTGTAGCTGCAGCTTCCCCGAGCTGTCAGTCAGTTTGATACCTGGTGGCTGAACTGACAAGTTGATGCTTCTCATCTGTTGTATCATACAGCCCAGCACAGAAAAATTGCAAAGGTCACATCCCTGTGCAGATCCATACTCCAATAACCCAGTGATGGGTCTAAATCTAACAAAGAGTAAATGAAGCACCAGCGAGCAAGCACTGGTACCCCACCAAAGCAGCGTGGCCTCACTATGAGCTGCTGTGCTCTGAGGTCCTCAGCTCCAGCTGCAGCAGCACACACACAGCGTGCAGGTGGCAAACAGACTGAGGAGGAGAAAGGTCTCTGTCCCCTGCTTGCCAGCCCTGATGACTCACAAGCCCATTGTCCAAAAGATTAAACAGAATTGAAAAAACCTGGTAGCACGATCAAAATATAAGCAGCTGTGGCTCAGACACACACAGAGCTCAGAGCCTGCGCGCTGCTCTGACCTCCCAGGGCTGGTAGCAAACATGGGCAGTGTCACCGACCACATCCATCTCCTTCAATCTTTGCCCTGCCCACAGAGTTCAGAGGCAGGTCTGCACACCCCTCATGTGCTCGTGGGGACCCGGATTTCCTTTTCTTCTCACAAAGCTCTCATCCGACTCCCAGAACGAGACTGTGAATCTCAGAGGCAGCTGCCAGCTTTTGCTGGTTACTGGTAAATCTAGACTTTCCTTTCCTAGCTTTCTTGATGCTTGTTTGCCACATTATGATTCGGTGCTTGAATTTATGTAAAATTTAAATGAGCAGAGCCCAACACACTCGTGTGCTAAAATGCTTCAAGTTAATTTGATCAGACTTCTGGGTCCAGAGTCCCAGCAGACCAGCACGGATAGACCGGGGCTCATTTATATTCGTGTACTTGAGATGGAAACAAAAGGAAAATAGAACTTAGGTCCAGCAGAAGGTGCTTTTGAGATCTCTTTGCTGGGCCCAACAAAACTAGAATATCTGAAATATTTCCACATCTCCACAGCAACCTGCTGAGCCCTTGCCTGGCTGTAGTGGGTCTGGGCTGCTGGCCTAGGAAGTTGCTACACAAAGATAGAAGGCTGCAGTCCTCACATAGCTGTTAATCATTTACCTTCTCCTACACAAAGTGACTGCTGCCAGTTATAGCTGAGAAAGCCTTTGTGGATCTTGGGAGGAATTTTCCTTTATTCAAGGAATGCTATTCTCCAGCTTCAACATGCTCCATCAACCAATAGGCAGAATTGGTCGCTTTTATAATATTTTTTTCTTTTGCTGCTTTATTCTGTCAGTCGTGTGTTTAATTCACAACGCGCTCAATCTCTTTTGAACTTTATTTTTAAAAAGAAACTTGTTTTAACACCAAGCATTACTATTATTGCTTTGCTTTTGTGGCTGACTGCCATCAGAGTTCTCTAAAACACACCCCACACAGGACAGAGTATTTGCTCTGCTCGTGGCTGGCAAAGAGTAGCCCTGGCACTGCACGACTGCATCCTCTCCTGTATTTGCATTGTGCCACCTTGGAGATTTTCAAGACCCAATTGAAGCCAAGACCTAAGCAAAGTGGTTTGAATCCAATGCTGGGCCTGCTTTGAGCAGGGGGTGGAGAAGACACTTTCCTGAGGTATCTCAACCTCTCCTTCCTACCTGTGCCATTCCACTATTTCACACTCCTGGGAGATGCTAACACGGGTGGGTCCATGTAAAGCTAAAGAAGTTCAACACAGCAAAGAGCAAGGCTTTGCACTTGGGTCAGAGTAATCCCAGGTACGTATACCAACTGGGGGAAGAAATCCTTGAGAACAGCCCTGCAGAGAAGGAGCCAGGGGTCCTGGTGGATGACAAACTGACCACGACCAGCAGCGTGCTCCTGCAGCTTGGAAAGCAAAAGGTGTCCTGGGCTCCATCAGAAGAGGTATGGCCAACAAAGACAGGGAAGGGTGGCCCTGCCTTGTGGCAGGGGCGTTGGGACTTGATCTTGAGGCCCCTTCCAAGCCAAGCTATTCTATGATTTTATGCTAATAAGCTAGCACAGATATTTTTACCTGGATTTGCTCTCCAGTGATTTAGGGACACATACCCTGTCAAATTTTGCAGAAGCCTTTAACACTGCTCACGTTTCAGACAGTTTGTCAGTTTGACAGGGAACATTTGGGCTGCTGGTCTTTGTGACAGCTGGAGTTTTAGTTCCAGAAATTATCTTCTCTACCTCCTCACACCAGCAGCCCGTAAGCACGATGGAGCTGATCTCTGCAGAGATGCAACCTGCTCATCCTTCCTACTACAAATCCGCTGTGACACTGGTCATTACTCTCACAGAAAATAGGAAAGAAAGGAAGAAAAAATTTAGCTGTTTTGCCTTCAGTTGCCACAAAAAAATGTTTGAAGTTTTCTTGGCAGAATTTCTGGTGTTAAAAGGCATATATGAAACATTTGGTTTTCAGGAGTTCAGGCTTACAATAAGAAAAAGAAAAGGATTGTGGTTGTTTTTTTTTTTTTTTTTTGTGGAAAGCAGCCATTTCTTCCTCAAAGGCATCTGCTCAGCCACAAATCCAGCACAGTGTCAAAAAGCCATTTCACTGAAGTAGTTTCAGCGAGTGCTTCTTACTCACCTATTCCAGTAATAGATTGCACACCTCTGCAGAGCAGCTAGCTTCTTTTCTTATTCTACAAGCATTTATATTTTTCCTGTCAGTGCCCACAACTCAGACTATTTACATTTCTCTCCAGATCACCACTCTGTTTCTTGAGTTTGCTTTTGCCTTTCTTTCCTGCCTGCTGCAAATCATCTATCACATCTGATCTTCTCAGGTTTGGGTGCTGTTTATTTCCCTGCTCTTTGCAGCAGCAGCTACTAACAGCATGGCCACCATCCACCTTTCTGTCTGTACCACTGCTGTTCAGCTAACAGTGACAATTCTAGGGGCAGTCTGTACATGCATCTCACTTTCAGTATCTGGGATCAACAGCTTCCAAATAGCACCAGGAGAGCCCACGTAGCTGAAGAGAGGACCTGTGCTCACTGAAGGATTCAAGTGCCCAAATAGACAGCAGTTCACAGTGCCTGAACCATTAATATTGCAGAAAAGCTCAACCCAGTGTTAAGTTCACACAACCCTGCTACATACTGGCCTGTGATTTCCAGGTTGCGTCATACAGCAAATACTGAATTCCCAAATATTAGATCTTCATACAATTTGTTTTTGTTTTTATTCCTGAAGCATCTGATATTTTAGCGAGTACTTTACTGTTCTTCTCATGACCCTCTCAGACCATTCCCCAGCACTGCTGTCCCTGCTCAGACCCTGCCTTCCCTGTACTCATCCTTGCATCCTGCCCTGTTACCACATCTTCACTTTCTCTCTGTAATTGCCACAAAGGCTTTCAGTGTCACAAAAGCCTTCTTACCATCCCACCACTCGACACTGACACTAAGCTCCCTTCCAATGGGTCCAGCTCAAGAACATTCAGAATGAGCCAATACATCCATCCATCACTGTACTCTGATACAGACCTCAGAGGATTTCCCCGTGCACTGACATTACAGCAGATTGGACCAAAATGCCACAACAGCATTGTAATGTGGTCATCCCTGCTCAGCCCTAACACAGCTGAGAAATGGCAAAGAAATAGCCTAGAATGTATGTGCATAAGACACCTACCATGTGAAAATGGCTCTGCTTGAAGAAACAGGACTCTTTCTCAGAAATTGAATTTGATGTTCCAAAATTTCATATTCTGTAGCTTAGCAACAATTTCATTATTTTTAATCAGACAAGAAGCTGTTTTTCAAATACATTCTGAAATGCACAAGTCCTAAAATTTTGAGCAGTTTTGTGTTTCCCTGCAAAAAGAAATGCATGGGAGAACAGATACATCACCATTATAGATTATGACTTCTTCCACAAAGACTGAATGGAGATCAATTACTTCCGAGCCACTTTGCCTTTTCCTGAGTGCCACTGTTGCTTAATCGATGGTCTGTGTGTAATGAGATAGAAAAGCAGCTCAGAGAACAGGAAAGGCTTTTTTCAATAGAGAAATGTTGCACACTGAGTAGCACCTGAGAGGGGAGGAGACTGATCTACGCTGGAGCCAGGGCTATGAAAATCCTCAGCCTGTGCAGTAGCAGAGGTGGACCGAGGCTATCTGTAAATGTAAGGTAAGACTCCACAAGTGTAAAAAAGCTCTAACTCTAAATGGGGGAAGACATCTAGGAAGTAAAAAAGCCACTTGTCACATTTCACAAAGTATCTTCATCACAGAGCAGTTGGCACAACAGAAGAAAGAATTCCTGGCTGTGGGTGCAATCAGGACCTCTCCCCACTCTCACTCTCCAGAAGTTGTGCATTTTTACTGAAGCTCCATCTCCTCCTGCCCAGCCCACACCAGGCTCCTTCTCCATAAGTAAGAGGTGCATTGGCAGTGGGGTGCCAGGGGCTTGGGCATGGAGTGCTGCTGGTGGGAACGTCGCTGAATTACACAGTGAGGAAGGGGCCACCATAGAGGACAAAAAAAGGAAACATCTGAGAGATGTATGTCTTGCAGCACAACAGTGAGGGTGTGAAGGGATTGTATGGGCCTGGGAGTCCTTCTGCACGAGACATGCAGGTCCTAACTTACCCTATTTCTCCTTCTCAGGAAGGGACTTGGGATCCCTCTCACTGCTTTCTTCTGTCAATTTCCAGCAAAGAACTCAGGACTCATCTGTAGAAGTTGAAGGAAGGATTTGAGGGAGAGTACAAACTTGAATATTTTCTCTGTGCACCTCTTCTCTTCCTCCTGAATTCTCCAGATACAGCTACTCGCAATGCTGAGCCCTGCTGTGGATCAGTGTATGTAGCTCAGGCAAACAACTGCTGTAGAATTCTTGGACATGATTAGACTCCCAAAGGCAGCAGCTGATAATAACAAGTAATAATTTATTATATGATAAAATAACAATTTATGCAAGAAAGATGTGATACTAGAGAAGTTTTCCTTACTAGACAAAGGGATAAGATTAAGAATTAATCAGTGGGTTCCAATCAACTGCAGTGGATTCCTCATCACTGACATTCTTAAAATAAAGCCGGGAAGTTTCTCTACCAAACCTGCTGTAATTTCATTGGGGGTTAGTTCAAGGAAATCCTATGGTTTCCATTAGAGTTAGATAGGCAGCACGACCCTAAAGCTCACAAGTATTTCCCAGTGGGCTCACAAGTATTGCCCAACCAGCTTCAGCATACAGCAAGCTGAGGGCAATCAGCCATCAAAGGAAGAGCTGCTTTCTGCACGAAACATAAGAAAAACAGTCCTAACTCCCCAGTTCTTCAGTGCTCCTACAACTGAATTTCAATTTCATGAATGCCAGGAGGCCTGAAGCTGATTGTAAAGGGTAGTTTCCATTAGTTTCTGCCTTCCAGGATCCCAACACCTCAGTGCTGTTGGGAATCACATAAGATATCCAGACCACTGGAAAAGCACCCTGTTCTGATTAGCTTAAGTCTGAACAAAATAAACTACAAGAATTGTGCTACTCGGGCTAGTCGTGGGTCCAGCTGATAAGTTACAGGCTGTAGCTTAGCTGTTGTCATTGCCTCCAGTAAATATGCAAAGATAGCAATCAGATGGTATTTATTTAAACCACAATTACCTTCTCATTAGCCCTAAGTGGAATTCTTATGATGGAGCTCCCTTTGATCATTGGCACACGTTTCCCCAGGAGGCTTTGTTTCATTTTGGATGAGATGGAAGAGGAGGGGAGACAGATGAATCAGAGTTCGTGCTGATGGGAATAATCTTTGGAAATGCCCAGATGCCCTGACTATGCCTGTGTTTGCAGCATCAGTACAAGCTATACTCTGAATGCTTGCACAGAACATGTTCTGTGTGCCATCAGCAGAAACATCTAAAGTATGCCTGTATTTACCAGGCCTTTGTTTCATGATCTGCCATGGGGAAGTTGTTTTGATTTGTTTTTATTACTGCTGTTGTGATGTGGTTGTTCCAACTGTTCCATCCCTACAAAGGACAAGCCAAGGGGATTTGAATTAAACCCAATACATTGAGTTGTTTCTCCTGCACCAAAGATATTACTAATTGGTGTCAGTCAACTGACAATTTAGCCACTGGCTTTTCTTTTGTTTCCTTTTCTTTTCCTTCAAGCTCTATCACAGATATTTTTATGTTTGTAAATTACGTTTTCCCCCCCTTTTTCCCTCTACAGCAAAAAGGAAACCAGCAGCCTTCAAAAAATCACAGAGGATGGTAAGAAATCCACCATCTGTCTACAGGAGTATAAGCAATTTGAAAAAAAAAGCATATTCAAGTCAACATGAAAGAACCACAAATAAATGCCACCACTATTTGTTTGGATTGGTTCATTCTGATAGACAAGATAGGAAGTCACAGAATCACAGAATTGTAGGGGTTGGAAGGGACCTCCAGAGCTCATCGAGTCCAACCCCCTGCCAAAGCAGTTCCCTACAGCAGGTCGCACAGGTCGGCATCCAGGCAGGTCTGGAACATCTCCAGAGCAGGAGACTCCACCACCTCCCTGGCAGCCTGTTCCAGTGCTCCTCACCTCACTGTACAGCAGTTCCTTTGCACATTGGTGCAGAACTTCCTATGCTGCAGTTTCCAGCCATTTCCCCTTGTCCTGTCTCCATTCACCACTGAAAAGAGTCCGGCCTCGCCATTCTGCCCCCTACACCTCAGATACTGATAGACCTGGATCAGGTCCCCTCTCAGTCTTCTTTTCTCAAGGCTGAACAGACCCAGTTCACTCAGCCTTTCCTCATAGCAGAGATGCTCCAGGCCCTTCACCATCTTCGTGGCCCTCCGCTGGACTCTTTCCAAGAGATCCCTGTCTGTTTTATACTGAGGAGCCCAGAATTGGATGCAGTGCTCCAGGTACTCCAAATGATAGTAAAATAACTGGGATAAGGGTTGTTAAAATATTCTGGTCCTAGATTTTTACTTCCCATATCTCCAAGAAGCATGCTATATTTTGGGATCAGTGAACAGATTTCACTACTAAGAAAAAAGAAATTAAAAGACTTAGGTACATCCCAACAGAAAAAAGGCAGTTTTTGAGCTCCCCCCTGGAGGATGGAAAAAATATTTTCTTCTATGTTACAGGTCCAAAGGACACCTGTGCTGAGTATAGCAAGCATGAGTGTTTTATAATGGCAAAGGCACTTGAGAACCTGGAAGTGAGCCATGCTGTCCTGGTGACCAATAGTTTTGGGGGGTCTGGGTGCAGCTCAGATCATGCTGCTCCAGCTGCAAGTTGCGTACATCTCTAGCCCCATGAGATACGTGGTCCATCCCACAGCATATCCATGTCACATTGTCAACTGCCTGATTCTGTATCCAAGACAGAGAGAAAACACACTGACATGCAGGCAGAAACACAGTTAAGTGCACTTGGATGTTTTGCCTGTATTAAAGTTTCCCTATGGATGCCCATTTTGCTCCCCAAAGCACCCTGTGAAGATATTTCTGAGGTTCAAGAGTGCGGATGTTTGGAAAGTTTGCTCTCAGTACCTTTATGCTAACTATAGCTCAGACATACTCAAGCCAGCTCCCTGATTCACTGGTAACCACTTCTGACTTGATGATCTTTCACTAAAATGGGTGCACTTCTGGGATATGTTTACATCTCACAATTCAGGATATCACTGAAAAGCCCCAAGCCTCTCTGGAGCTGAGACCTGAATGAAATTCCTTCTGTTGAGAATCAGAGCTTGTATTTTTCAGGTTCCGGAGACACTAAATTAAATGAATTCCATTTTAAATACTTACTTTTCAGACATGATGGTTTTAGAAGAAATACAGCTCTTCAACCAAAGAGAAAGTTCAATAATTTACCTTTAAAAATATATCTTGATTGTTTAGTTCACATCCTGAATGGCAGAGAGGTGCAAACCCATGATTTCTGAATGAGTCTGGCAAATCTGGGCTCAAAACAACACCATTCCTGAGACAATGCCAAAGCTGCAAGTAGTTCCTTCAGAAGCTGTTCTATAAAGAACAAAAGCCCCAGTTCAGCACTTTGCATATGGTTATGTCTAGATTAAAAGATGTGCAGCAAATTCCCTCGAAATCACTGGAACTACTCACATGATAAGAATGAAGCACAAGCTTGGGTATCTTGTTGAGCTGATGCCTCAGGATCATGATAAGCTTAATAAGCATTCATCCTAAACACTGCAAAAATATAAGCTGTGAAATTCTCATCAAAAATAAGAAGCCTCAAGACATACAGAGATGAATCATGAAAAACAAATTGGCAAGCTTCTTATTAAAGCAAAAGAAAACACAACATCATGCAATCAGAGCAATAAAGAAGCTCTAGCTCTTCGTCAGCTAGAATAATCAAATCAAAGCAACATAAAAATATCTATACACAAAATAATGGCAGACAATCAAAAGCAAAAGAGCTCAGCACCTAATGAACCCTGCTTGGAATAGCGTGCATCACATACAGTTTGGATATAAATCCTGCCCCAGCTCATCAGAAGAACTTAAACCTGCTCACTATAATCCATGAATGAGAACACATGAAGGAGCTGTACACGTCTTAAAACACCTCTGGGCCTGTGGTGGCCCTCCCCAGCAGGACAGAGCTCTGCACCCACCAACAGCAAACCTTTAAGACTTTGGCCAAGAACATGCAGGAACAAGAGGGCTGTGTTAGTCTGAAGTAGCCACAGCATGCAAAACTTCCATGAGTAAAATCAATTCTCCAAGGGCTTCCAGGTTGTGTTCTGGGCTGTGCTGTTACTAAGAGGAGGTTGCTCATTTCTGATGGAGTCAATAAATAATTTGAATAACACCAGAGAGATTTGTCACTGTACGCTTTACTGAGCAGTGCAAAGTAAGAAAATATTTCTGAGAAAAGAGGCTGTTGGCAGGAAAAGTGCTCATTCTGTAGCTGAAGCTGGAGACACGGAGATCAAGAGTTAAACTTCAACATGAAAGAACAAGTGATTGGTAACGCAGCAATGCAGGATTAAAAGTGGGAAGCCTTGGCTAGGAAGGGCATTTAGCAGCAGCACACTCAATGATGAGCACACTTCATGAAAGGGAATCTATCCACTTAGCATTTCTTTGCAAGATCATGCAGGGAGGTTCACAGCTCCTATAATACAATTACTTTCTCTAAAAGACCAATTCAGAAAGCAATTACACATCATTAGCATTGTACTTCGAAGGCCTAAGCTGATCCAAGAGAGTAAACCCCACAGCTTGACTAAGCTACTGCTCTGTGCCACTCATTTGTATCTTGTGCCCCAAGTCAGGTAGGTACTGCTGAGAGCCCATCATTGGTGATTTTTGCACAGGAGAGCTCAGAAGATTAGAAAATGCAATAAAACTGAAAGAGAATGCACAGGGAAACCCCAACAGTTCATCACTCAGAGACCACTGCAAGGTCATTTTTAGTCTACCTCCTCCATAACCATTCGTTTTATTTATTAAGCACCATTCCTAAACTGAAATAAAAGTTTTCTTTTTTGTTTGTTGTCAAAGAGGGAAATAAGGAAGATCACATACAACTTGTCCAAATTAGCTAACCAAAAATGGCTTTACCTGTAGACGAGTCCCTTGAAGCTAGAAGTATGAGTACTGCTAGTTAAACCCAGATTAGATTCCAAGGATGCCTTGGCTACTGCTGCCAACACAGGCACAGCTTCCAGGTTTTCATTATGGACTGCAGAATTTTCTTTGTAAACACAAAGGATCCTGAAACAAGCTTATACTGCCCACATGGGAGGCCCTGCTTGCTTTGTGCTAGGATTATCTCCTTCAGCACATGAAAGCTGGGTCCCTCTGTCATGCAGTTGCTTCTCTTGAGGCCACTTAGTTCTACCTGCAGCAATGGTTTGTGCCTCCAGTTCAGGTTCACCAGCAAATCTAGGTGGGATCATGCAGCCCCTCACCACCTCCAGCAACATCCCCCATCCATACACAGATCTGCCCCGCAGAGAAGTGAAGCTCAGACAGGTTATCCACTGCACAGCTCCTCAATTTGTAACTCAGTGCATTTTTATAAATTGACACTGTTTCTTATTAAAGGTTTATTAAGCCTGCTTGTAGCCAATTTAAGATAAGAAATATCTTTTAACCTCTTCTTTCCTTGCTACACAATCATAGATCGAGTAACACCACACATATTTAGATGCAAATCAGTTTTCCCTGATGACTTTCAGATCTATACATGCTAAGAAAATGATAAAGAAGTTAAACATCTGTTCTTTAATTAGACTCAGCCTAAAGAATTATATGAAAATTATAGTAATTGTGACAAGGAATATTAAACACTCCCACAGTTCAAAATTTCCAAATGCATCGTTTGCACCCCTCAGGATAATTCACCACAAGTTTCTCAACCAAGCCACACACTTAGCAGTTTCTAACCTGTTTCTCTCTCTGACTTGACAGAAACTGTTCAAGGGATGAGTGTCAGAGTAGTTTCCCTGTCTCTTACTACTCTGTTTGTACTCTCAGAGGATGGGAATTTATATACACATCAGCAAACGCTTTCTGCCGGCTGGGAACATCGCAGTATTTCTCATATATCTTCCTCTAGTGGCTCTATCTACCCTGCATTACAGTATCACTAGAGGAACTCACTCTGAAGATTAACACAGTCAACATCTTGGAAAATGCATCCTGCCTTCATTAACATCTCACGAGGACACGAGACACCAACCCACTGCTATCACCCGTGTTACACATACATCAGCTCACAAAGAAATGGGCTACAAAGGCAAGTGCTTTGTTAGCAAGAACAACCTGATCTCTGCCACAGCAAACTGTTACAGGTTTACTGCACTTCCTCACTGAGAGGTTTAAATTCTCATGCTTCTTTTACACAAACTGCTAAAGGAGGGATCTACATTTTTTCCTCTCTTTGCCCACTACAACAAAGCATCTTGCTCTCCTTAGCAAAGTGCTGCTAAATAGTAACCTTGTGATGATATTTATGCTCCAGGTTGACTTGACTTCTTTCTGCATTTTTCCCAGCCTTCACCTTCTCCCAGGTCAGTTCCTGAATCCTGTAAATGCCTTTTGTTTCATAAAGATGAGACACTCAGAACCTCCCAAATTGCCTCACTGTTTGTGAAATCCATAAAGGAATAAAAAGCCCAAATGACAAAACATTAGAGAACTGGGTTTTCAAACCTTAACAAGGTATTCCTTGGAGTATGAGCTCAGCCCACCTGTGCAGCTGTCAGAGCAATGCTAAAATGCTTCACTGACACACTGGCAGAAATAAGAAAAACCTGGTTTAAAAACACTGTAGGCAGCCTTCTAAACAGCTTATGTTTCCCAGATGAAGGTACTGCACCAAGCAGCAGATCAGTCAGGGAGAGGTGAAATTATAACCCCATCACCTCCCCTCGAAGAGAGGCTGATACTTCAATTATTTACACAGGGTTTAAACATTTAGTTGGCACTTACACCCTTAAGGAAACTACAGTTACCACTTCATCATTACACGGAGCCTATCATTTATTCATAGAATCAATAGGAACACAAAGCAACAGTAATGCTTCATTCCTTTGCGTGCATCACATGGGTCAAGGCATAGAGATTGTGATCTTCTAGAGGAAGCAGCCTGAATTTTGGGTTAACACAGCTGCCCACCAGACAGGTAAATTCGAGACAACATCTTCGAAACTAGAAAGTGGACAACGATCCAAACAGGAGTGGATTACTGTCCTGATTAGTGATGGCAGAGATGCAGACTGAGACCAAACTTCCAGTGGCAGGCAATGAACCTGGGACCCTTTAACCTGCAACTGAAATATTTACAGCTTCCCAACGCATCTTGTTTTTAGCAAAGCCAGAAGTAAAGCGTTGTGCAGCTGAGCCACTGCTAATGAAAATAATGCCATGTAGTATTTCAACAGCATGATTTCACTTTGCCCTGGGTGACCTCATTTCATAGCAGGGTAGGAACATCTCGTTTTCTTCAGCATCCACTGCGGAAGGTACCAAGAGGGAGATGCTCCTTGCTTTTCAGAAGGCACTCTTTTTAAAAGCAGAAATTAAAATAAAAATAAAAATAAAAAAAAATAGAAACCCAATTCAGGGAAGCTGGCATGCTAACTCATTTTCATTTAACTGCAATATCATAAAATCAGACCAGGAAGCATCCTTCCAAAGCATGATAATACAATACAGCATTAACCCAATGCTATTATCTTTAAATGCCCCTTATGTCTCTTGAATTTCCTTTATAAACAATGGATGAACTCAGCAAAGAACAGCTTTAATGCAGTCAATCTCATTTCAGGTTTAACTGAATGGAGAACAGCTGACCAAAAACGTAAACTCATCCTTTTATATGCTTCATAACTGAATCAGAAGCCCTACATACTCCTTTTCTCTTAAGAAACCTGTACTGCTGCCCTGTTAGCCTACAGACATACCTACAAAAAAGCTAATTCTAACTCACTATCAGAATGAGACAGCACACTGGTTATTCCATTCCTGACACACAAATAGTTGTTTCTGAACTGCACTGCCTAAGATCTCCAATTCTTCCCTCCTCTAGCTCTGCCACGTGCAGGATTTGCAGTTCCTTGGTTCCTGGCTCACTCACCTTAAAGATCACAGACAATAACTCTGTTGCCAAGCTTTTAGCACCTTTCCTTCCTACCATCATTCATCGTTGTCTCTTCTGGCAGGCACTGAAATAGAGACTGACGTGCTGTAACATCTGCATTGTATTTAATTCCTTTTATTTTATTTTGAAACATTACCTGCACCACGGCTCAGAATGCTCTGTGCCCCATTATGAACTAGACAGAAACATAATGAAAACTGATCATACTTAGGCTGGATATCAGCACATGCTAGGACTACCAATGGAGCTCTTATGGAAAATAATGCCTTTACAACAAGAAAGGGCAGCAGGATTCATAACATGAATAATACTTGCATTAATATTTGTCATTCCATCAGCACCAAGAGGCACAGCTGGCCTAGACCTCACTCAGTTGCCGGCCATGGCTTTGGTCTCACTCTTGTCAAGCAAATACACATTTATTTTTCCCTTTGCTGAGACTAAAGGTCTGGCACAGCAGGGTGACAAAGGTAATACAGCTATATTGCTGTAAAGATAGTTGATCAGAAATTACACCTACTGATCAGTAACGGTACAAACCCGGTATGCTGCACAAGGCATTGAAGTGTTATGCATCTAAGAAGCCAAAATCCAGCACGTTTCTAATTCTCCCTTGTGTCCCAAATCTCCTCACAGCCCGGTTCTGTCAAACATTAGTCAATAATTCTACCACTGCCTCGGAGGAAAGTCACAATAATTGCTAAGTTGGCAAAAACAGCAGCCCGTGAAGTGGTAAATATTGATGGCTCCAAGTTTTCAATATAGGCCAACCTGGAACACTTGGTGAATGAGGACTAACTCAACTTCATTTTAAAGAAAAAAGAAAGGTCATACCAAAGGACAGAGACAGCAATATATACCTAATTTTTGTTAAGACCATCAAGAACTGTGGTTGTCATTGAGCTGAGTTTTTACAAACTGAGACCAAATTCTCAGGAGAGGAAAAAGCAATTATGGTCATGAAGTATTTAAGCTTTGGATCCGTGCAAATTCTGGATATACAAGCTGGACATTTGGTGGCATATGGACTGATTTCCAGCTTTTCTTGCTTGTTGCAATGTATCCCATGCACGGCAGAAAATGGTATGAAAATTCCACCAGGATGTGGGAAAGTTTGAAGAAACAAACACAAAAGCAGCTGTAAACTGAGAAACAAAAATGCCTTCCTGTGGAAAGAACAGCAGTATTTTAACATTTTTTAAGTGCAAAAAACCCTGGCAAGATGAAAAGCTTGAAATGAGAATTTCTGTTTGGGGATGCTGGTGCGTAGTGCATCAGCTTTGATGTCTCCTCCTGTCCCCTTGCCAAACACTGCAGCAGAACTGCTCATGTTCTGTAATAGTCACCACCATGCTTTTGGTGACTGAATTGCATCATGGACGGCTCATGTTCACAATGCAGGAGATTGCTTTTAGCAAGAATGGGGAAGCATAACAAAAAACCCCACGACTCCCATCCACTACTGAGACAATTCAAGTCTGGACTGATGCTGAAATCAACACAATACAACTTGCTGAGTGGTTTTCTAACAGCAACCAATAAATAAATAAAAATAAATCAAAGCTGTATTGGGTTTGCAGTTTGGGTTGTATTATTTCTCCCTATTTTTTATTGTTTTCCAAACTTTCATTTTGCAAGGACTAATTCGCCTACACAGAACCAGACTGAGCAGAGGAGCCCCCTTCAGGCCCACCACACAGCTGTCTACACATCTCTGTATGCAGGGCCCCAGCAACCCCCCGTGCCAAAGAGGGCAAGGGGCTCCTTAAGACAGAACACAGAGGAAGGGGGAATTGAGCAGTTCCACTGATTTCCACTTAAGTGTTTTCTTTTTGCTCAGAGCAGATCCAGGAATTAAATTCCTCAAATCCTGGTATTTGAAGCACATCCCTGAGAGCTTGGTACGTTCCTCCAAATTTCTTTCTTAAATTTGAACTTCTCTTCATCAAAAGGAAAATAAAGGAACATAATTGCTAGCAGGCAGCACCATAAAACAGAATTTATAGAAATAGAAGTGGCTCTGAGAGCAAACTACATCCTTCCTTTCCTCTAAAGGAAACGTCTGCTTGCTGTGTTTTAGGGTTGTATTCTTGTAAGGGTATCATTACATCAATATTCCTTAGTAAGAGTAGCACCTTGTCACTGTAAATTTGACATAGATTAATATTAAACTGGATTTAAGATGCTGCTTTTACATAATGTGCTTGTAATTACCTGGCTAGTAGCAATCACTGTGATAGAGCAGTATAGTTAGTTACTCATAGAAAATTAAAATCAAATCCCAATTTGACATTCACTAAAAGCCCATCTAGGAAATTAATCCAGGTTCAATGGAAGGATTTGCTTTCTATTGCCACTGAAAACATGAACAGTCCCAGTGCTCAGCTGCTACTCTGCAATAAATTGGGGTTGTCAGGCACTACAGTGATAGGACCAGGGATAAAAAGTTGTCATGGCTCTTTTCCTCCCTTCCTTCCTTCCTTCCCATTTTTTGTGGGACTGGGGTGGGGGGGAGGGCAGAGGCCTGTCGCCCCTGTCACGGACATAGATTGATCTGGTCAACTCCGTGACAAAAGTTTAGAAGAGAAGAGGATTAGACACAAGGAAGAAATTATTCAATATGAGAGCGGTGAGGATGCTTCAAGAGATGCGAGTACACGAGAGCAGATGTGGCCGAGACCAGAGTGGCTGGGGCCATGGGCAGCCTGCTGCGCTGGGGGTGGTGTCCCTAGCCATGGCAGGAGTTGGAATTGGATGGTCTTTAAGGTCCCTTTCAAACCCAACCCATTCTACAGCCTCTGGCTATAGTCAGAAATAACCATATAAGGTTCAGATTGTTTCAAAGTGTCTACAGGTCAGGGGCAACTTTTTACAGCTGAGGCTTGCTTTCAGAAAATTGTAACACATTCAAAATAAATGCCCTTTGCATTGAAGCATTCACCAGCCGCTGCAAAATTAGCTTGCAGTATCAGCACTGCCACTGTTTACTTCTTCAGCATGTCACAAGTAACTTTCTATACTCAACCATCAAATTATCCCTTCACACACAAAAAAGAAAAGAGAATTACAGCTATCAGAGCACATAAATAGAAAGGTTGGTTGCAATTCAAATAAGAGTTTCAGGTTTTGGAACTCATTAATGCTCCTTTCTAGAAAACTCCAAGAAAAGTTCACTACCTTCCTGTTTCAGTGACAGCAAAGCCAGCTGGGGCAGCATCTGAGATGCTGGTTCATTGCTGGTGCAACCCAGCCCATCTTGCACCAGGTACATGACCCATACTAACTACTCTGTCCCACAGCCAGCACTCACCAGCCTAAACAGATAACAGTGCATGTGTGTGGAGCACATTTTTTATACCCTAGGCCCAAAAAACATAGGTCAGCCAAGGGGCTGCATGCACTTCTATGTCAGGCCACTTTTTGACTGAGTAAATAAAGGATCATCAAGATGCAGTGTTACACAGTCAAGGACAACCTCCTCTCCAATATCAAGTCATATAAACACTGGTGCAAGGCTAGTGACCTTACATAGCACCAGAATATAGCATCAGAAGGGCTTTTCTTAAGGCATTATGCTTTGAAGAATCAGCTGGCTTCAGCAAGCATAAAATAATCTATTGCACTTAACTACTTCGGTGCTTAGGAAGGTGCACAGTCTTCCAGAGAACTAACTGCCTTTCTTAGAAGTATCAGACACAGCTGCTGGTAGATACTGGATGTGTTAAGCCAGGTCACTGGTTGAGAAAGACAACCAGACCCTGCATTCTTGCACAAAGTGGAACTGTAAGAACAGTAAGTAGAGCAATTCATTCTTTCAGAAATGGCCTATGATACTCATACAGGCGTGGATATCAAACAAGTTTTAATTGTGATGTAATGGCTTGCACTGTAAGCATCCTCCAGGGAAAAGTGCTTTCAATTAACCAACATAAACATTACATGTTCTGCTCAATTTCATGACTAAGAGCTGGGAGCCACAGCATAGGACCAGAACCCACAGCACAGAAAACAAGCACAGCTATGACTTGAAATCACTCTTCTTCTCCCCTGCATAAGGCTGCCTGAAACTCCCTTATGTCTCCTGCTACCATGGCAAGGAAGGACACAATGCAGTTCATGAGCTTTTGGCCTACACCAAGCCACTTGCACTTACAACTAGACCCCAGCAAGCAGTCAGCACAAAATAAAGCTATATGTGTTTGTACTTGATGTAATATGATAGAAAGAACAGCAGCAACAGGAGAACAGCAAGGTCCCAGGCTGCAGCAACTGAAGACTTGCTCAAGTGCAACAGCTGTGGGTACTAAAAATAAAGCTGCTTACCTTCAGAAGGCCTAAGGTGTGCAGAAAATACCCTTGCCATCACTGTCAACCCTTAAATGAGGTCTGTGAAGGGATGGATCATGACTCTAGCCCTTCCAGTCACTCAGGTGCATTGCACTGCACTGCATGCAGCTGAGCTCCCCTGGGTTAGCCCTACCTTCCACCAGGTGCTCAATCATTGGTTCAGGCAGTGAGTTGGTATTTCCACTACACTTGGGATGTGTAAGAAGAGTACCAGGGCCGTGACACACAGAAAAGAAAGCAGTGAAGTCTTTCTAGTTCTATTTATCCTCATTAGCTGACAGAATAGAACATTAAGGAAAGATCTCTTTCCCCAGTGCCAAGTTAGTACATACAGCATCATTCTTCCTAGAAGCAATCAAAACACAGTGAACATCCAGCAGGTGTGAGCTGCTTCTGAAATTTAACCTGAGGCCAAGGGAATCTGAATTGGAGCTAATAACCTCAGCAGCCCCAGCTGTGGAAGTGGGAGTCCTGCAGTGCCTGAGAGCTGCTGTAAGATGGAGATTTCCAGCACTCTGCTTCAATTCCCACCTGAATTGCATTGGTTCAGCACTTTTGAGAACTGTTTTTCCAGCACGTACCGTGGGCAGCTCAGAAGGGCCAGTAGAGCTCTCTGAGGACTGAGTTAATGGGCAGGGATGTAACAGATATTCCCAGCATGCCTATAAGTGCTCTTACCTGAAAAAGGTGAGGCAAGACTTGCTCCTTAAGCAATAGGTTGGGATTTTGCTTCTGGTTTCTTCCAATCTCTTTCTTTTTATACGGTTTAGTTTAGGAGCTAAGAAAGACTTGGGAGATGACCAGCTTCACAGTCCTCCTTGCACCTCCTTTATTCCCAGAACAGATTCAGGTCTTCTGCTCAGGATGTCCAGGACTGTGGTTTGGAAAAGCCAATTCTGTGATGTTTTCCCCAGGCAATTCCTTTCTACTTCTGCAACTAAACTGAAAAGATGGACTAAACAGATTTCTGGAGCAATATGGAAGTGCGACATATCTCGACTGGGATTCTAAAGCATCTTTCTTCAAGGTATTCAGCAACAGGTACAACTTGTACACAGCAATAACAGCCTGAAGTCTGAATAAATTGCTGATTTTGAAATAGTGAATGACATGCACATGGAACAGTGTGTGAGGATAAAAGGATGGATTTCGTAGCATTTTATCCTCTCATCATAGATACTTGTGTGGGAATTCTTGCTGCCAGGGAGCTAGCGTGTCTAAAAGCATCTTGAAGAGCCTTTGACAAGCAGTTCCAGTTTATAAATGGAAAGTTTTCATCACTTTTTTTTCTTTTCCCCTTCATCATTTCCACAAAATAGGGAAGTTACATTTTCTACATTTTTAAGCTTGATTTTCTACCCATCTTTGATTTCTCCCCTCTAGCAAAAGCAGTTGCCAAAAAAAGAGTAAAAAAAGACTAAGGAACAGCAAGCGTTCAGCATCGCACGCAGCACGGATGCTTTCAGGATCTGGTGGGTTGGTTGGTTGCTTGTTTTTGTTTTGTTTGTTGGGTTTTGTTTTTAGGGAAGGATCTGAGAAACGTGAAGTTGTTAAAAGCAAACAAAAATCTCGAACTGTACACCTCGCTGAGGGAAAACGTCCACATGGGGGGGAAAGAAAGGTTTTATGCTTTATTATTGGATGCAGTTTATGCCACATCACTGTTTTATAATGGCTTTGCTCAAAGCAGACTGACAAGCCCAAAAAAATTTTCAGCCGTTAGAAGAAATTTCCAATAGACCTTCAGGAGACTACGATATTTCTTCAATTAACTTTTCTCCTAGAGAATGAGAAGCTACTTAGAATTGGAAGCTCATATATATCCATTTGCTATGCAGCTGCTTTCTACTGCATTTTATTTCACTTTGAATATGGAGTATTTAATAAGTATTTATAAGTATTTAATGTTAATGCTGGGCTTCCTTTCAAGAAACTCATGGTAGTGCCTCTTTCAGAAACGCTTTGTTGTGCCAAGTAGAAGGTGGTGGCCCTTGTCACCAGTACTGCAGGCTTTAGGGATAGCAATTGCAAGACATTATTGCCCTGACAGACAGTTGCATTTTGTGAGCTCTGTGCTCCAAACTAAGGGAAAATGCACACATCTCACATCCAGGGCCTCCATGCCTGTGCGTGCTTGGATCAGTTGGAGCTGGATCTCCCAGACCAGGTCTCAGCTCTGCTGGCTGCCTGCAGTCCCTGGCAGCAAACAGGAAATTTAGGACCCAGTTATGGATTTCTTGAATGTTCTGGTCTGATTTAAAAACAGAAATTTATCTTCAGATCAAAAGAAATCAAACTCCCTTCCCCAAAACAAGAATTCCCTGATGCAAACACTTCTTTCTTCCCCTTATCCTTTATCCTTCTCTTTTGTCATTTTGTATTCGTATAAAGCAATACTCCAGTTTAAAGATTTTTAACTAGAAAAAAATTTTTTTTCAACCCCAATAGTGAGTAATATTCTGACCTTTAGAATTCATTTTCAATGATGAAGATCAGAATAAGTGGTTTATTCTTGTCTGTCTTGCTCCCTTGATACAGAGTAAACAACTGCAATCTTCAAATTTTCTCTTTCAACAGCAAGGAAGACAACAACATGTTCCTGGCTTCTCCATCCCCCAGTACTCTCAAAATGCCAAGGCCAATTTAGGTTGAGGTTTAAACTATCTGTACTGAGAGTTTTAAGGATTGAATCTATCGCTCTCTATGCAGCATTGTAGGAGTAGATATTTACAGTAAGAACTCAGTGACTTATTTATACTTGAACCAAAGTACTCAGTCCTACTCCTCATGGAAGCTTTGTAAGCTTAAAATAACCTGAACTACTGAATGAATTATCCTCGAAGTTCTCTTCAAATATCAGATGACAAAGTGCAGACAGTAAAGTGAAGATGATACTCTCAAAGGAACTCCTTGACATGACGAAGATAAAGGGCAAGACCAACGTCTCTGGTTAAACAGCTTAAAGATCAGAGCTAGCTCTGATTTTCGTTCAGAAGTCAACCTTGTCGCATATGAAGCTTCAAAAGGCTTTTCTGACTATTTTTGGCAAGTGTGGTATGTTCTTCTGAAGCCCATCCTACAACACACACAGATCTATGCAAGACAGCCCCCTCCCAAAACTGCGGGGCCATCTGCCACTAAGAAGCAGTCACAGTGAAGTGAGTAAAAGTAAAATAGTGCACATTCTCCAGCTATGATTTACATCCTTTTTGTGACAGGGCTTCATTGCTTCAAGTCAGTCTCCTCCCAGCAGGTATTAGTTGGTCCCGTCTGACTGCTCATTCATCTTTGAATTTAAGGCATGTTCCCAAAAGCTTTCACTTGCTGGGCACACTTTGAAAGCATCAACATTCAAAGCAGCAATCCTAATACCTTTGTTTCAAAGGAAGCAAATAGCCCTGTTGGAGAAATCAACTAGTCAGTTGCAGTGAAGCATCCAGCCACCCATTTTTCATTCTTTAAATTATCCGTACTCGATGGTTTGGTTTCAGTATCACTGCAATCCCCCAGACCTATTTTATCCCAGTGACAGTCAATGGAACACGTTCTTTGTTCCCCATCCTTGCCTGCTCCCTCTGACCTGCTCCTTGAATTTGTCTCCCTGCACAGAGGATGGGAAATTAATCAGTTTGAGGTGTGCAGTGACATATCCAGCCGTCTCCCTAACGGGCCATCTGCTAAGTGGCATTATCAGAAGAGTTGTGTTTCCTGGTCGTGTTCTGCTTTCGCTGAATACAGAGCAATGACTACAAGAGACAGACCCTTTCCTGCCCCCTTTCAGCAGACATGTGAACCTACACACTTGATATGAAGCATTACATCTCCTCTGAAGACCTTGTTTGAATTCCTAGAATGTGCTCTTTCATTTTATTTATTACCTAGTAACCTATTCTGTTCAGGCTCTGCCTTCATTTCATTTCTCCTAGAGCCAAGTAAATTTTTGGCACTTAAAACAATAATAAATATTTTCTACCTGGGTTGGCATTTTCATAGCGCGCACAAATCAATTGCTTGGCATCCACCAGCAGCAAAGATACCACGAAAAAAAAGCACAGTTGACCTCAGGAGTTAACTTTGCACACCAAGAAGGAATGAATGGACAATAATTTGTTTCAGAGGTTCATAAAACACAAACTAAGCTTCTGCTCATTAACATGGTAAAAACAGTCCTTCAGGAAGCGGAACCTTCCTGAACAAGGCATCTGCTTTTGCTGAACTTCTGTCTTTAGAGTAACTCTAGCACCAGCTGAGCAGATAGAAACCCAAACTGTTCTGTGTAGAAATAGTCTGAGAAGCGCGTGGCAGGTGCTCCCTAGAATCTCCACTGATGTAATACACATGCATGTTTTGAAGTGATCACAGATTTCATTTACTTTTGGAAGTAAGACATTTCATCGGCATGAGGGGTTTTTTTGTTAAAACTGGTAATTTTTTCACTTGTTTATTCATGCTCAGGTGTTTCCCATAGGAGTAAGAGAAGAAAAGCAATGCAGGACTTCAGTAATAGCACACGGATGCCCATCTAGAAAGGAAGTTTCATTAGGAAGTTTGTATGGATATGAGGAATTCCATCTCAGAAGATGTAGGGGAAGTAGAAGCTATATATCGTTAAGCAAAAGATGTCATCTGTACTGAGCTGCTGGAACTCCATTACACATCTTCCCAGTAGGCATGGGGAGACAGTTTTCTGGTTGATGCTTTCAGCCTGCCTGCTGGTTGCAAATAAACCAGTTTATGAGCAACCCTCCTCTGAGTTTCAAAGGATTGCTTATGCTTCACAATATATGGTCCTTAAGCTAAGTTGCTGAAGTTGCCAGAGTCTTGAAATGAAGCTGGGTATGTTCAGCTTATGACCAGGGATCACGACTCTCTCTCCCCTTTGTTTGCCCACCATTAGGCACAAGTATGAGATGAGAGCATGAGGTAAGAAACAAATTCTGCTGTCCAAGCATAAGGAAGAATTGTGAAGCAAACTGCCAATTCTCTCAATCACAACCAAAGGTCCCTTTGAGTCCATTAATGGGGACCACATGCCCATAACTGCTATGTATGCTGCTTCCCTTTACACCTTTTGAACACAATCTCTCATTCAGCCACTCAGTGCACTTCAGAATCCTATTTAGGACATCACCACTGATCTGGAAATATTTGTTATCTGAAAGAGAATATTTATGCCACTTTCTCTGGGCAGACAACATTGTTAATGTAGTGATGTAAAGTGAAGGAAGCAATAAATAAAAGGAGGGTAGTGGAATATCTGTTCTCAGAATTCTTCACTTCTCTATGGAAATACCGATATCTTCCTTCGATGGAATTTCATTCAGGGCTGTTCAATTTAACCTGGCAATCCTGTGACCACCTTACTTTCTCTACAAAGAACACACCCTAGCAAGATTGTGGTCTTGAACAAGTGCACTGTAATTCTATGTCTATGATCTAGAAATCTATGTCTATTATTCTTTATTTTTGTTGTTTGCATCTCCCTCTTCAAAAGTAGAAGGAATCTGAGTCCCAAAGGATGAGATTTTCCACATGTTGTTTCTAATGATATCAGCAGAGTCACTCAGCAGTGAGCAGAATTAGAGCCCTGGTTACAAATTGCTCCTGGGGATGGGAGAGAACATGCAAGATGTCAGGTAGTGATTGCTTGTTACCCTTAGGGCAGGGGTGATCTCACTCGATTTTATACATCCACAGTGATCCCTAGTGAAGGGAAACGTGCTTGTGAGCAGCTTCTGCTGCAATGGGGCAGAGGAGCTGCAAACTGCATCATTTTCCACACCTAGTCCCTCCACTGCAATTAAGATATTCTTGGAGTATTTGAAAGGAGACGTTCCCATGACAACTCAGACACCTAAACTTGGGGGGATTTCTTTTCTGTTTGTGTCCAGCAAAGAAGATAAAGGCCTTGTGTAAATGCACCAGTTCTCAGTCTCCTCGGGCACGAAGCCCAGCATGGCAGAAAATACAGAAGCACAGCACGACTGCTTAGATTTGATTTGTCAATCCTAATGCTACCAGAGCTTGAGATCCCTAATGGCCAGTAAATATATGGAAATCCACCTACCATGCACAGAGATATGGGTCATCTCTGCTCTCCAGTGGATGATGTGCCAGGGATTTGAGTATTTAGAGAAGAGCCAGATGCTAAGGCCTTGCAGCACTACAAGAACCAGCAGGCAGCAGAAGGGCACAGCTGGTGCAAGGATGTCAAGCATTGCTCCTGTTCTCAAAAGATGACTCTACTCAGATTCTCCCCATATTTTGGGTTCTTTCCTGTCAAGCCCTCACTTGCTGGAAGAAATACTCAGGATATTTTGCTCAGAAACAGCACTGTTCCAACAGAGCCTCAGTGGGGAGAGAGAACAACCGACAGTCTACCTAATGGGTTTTAAAAGAATGGTCCTATCTGTTAGCATGAGGATGACAGCCTGTTGGCAGACTCCAACCAACCATCGTAGCAGGGTATTAGGTCTGCCAAGCAAGCACCCTGCACAGTACATGCAGGGAGCACAGCAGGAGCTACAGCACCTCTTGGAACAAAGTCATCCTGCACTGGGCAGACAAGTCTGGAGGAACATTTCTCTCCTGTTCCCCATCACTCATGAACATCTTGTGGAACTCTAAGGCTGCCTGTTGGACCGAGCTAGGCCCTATCTCATCTTGAACTTAACACAGGTCTTAACAGGGACAGTGGCTCCTGTTTCAAAGTCAGCTGTACAGGTCTAAGCTAGTCACAGAAGCCTTATATTCAGTCAGTGAAGAGAAACAAGCAGTCTGGAGGTGTCCAAAGTTCTCTCCACATAGGCTGTTTCTCTTCATCACCCACAGGAGGTGCATTATCCTCAGACATCCAATAACTGCCTCACCAAAACTGGGAGGAAGATGAAAAGGCAGATGAGCTGCCTGCACACCTCTGCAGCAACCCCAGCCGCTCAATGCTGCCAAATTTGTTCCTGATAGTAAGGCAATGTCAGAAGAATTAAATAACCAATTTCACATGAATAGCAAATATATGTCACTTATCTAAAGCTTTACATCATCTGAACAAACAGCAGGAGATTCCCCTCTGTATGATGAGGATTACAGGCCAAGGAAATGACTCGCCCACTGTCAGACCAGAGGTATTGCACAGGCTGGGGCTGAGCCCAGCCTTCCAAACTTCATTTGCTGACAGCTTGACCCCCTTCCTCTTCCACTGCTGTAATTTGTTGCCTCCAAACCCCTGAATAACTGAAACAGAACTCTGGCACCTTAATTAAGGCCAGCACTTAGCCAGGAAATCTCCTCTTTTAGCTCCACTGCTTTTGTGGATACGCTGTATAAGAGGCACATGGAGTGCTGGAATTAAGAGGATGTAAAAATAATCCATACAGAACAGCACAGCAAGGAACAGCCTAAGAATATACCAGCATGAACCGCATCTGCATACCTTCTGCACAGATAGCAAAGAAAGATGGAATTTGACAGAGCAATACTTAAAATTCAGTTTTCATCCTTACAGCGAAGCACTTAACAAATTAATTGAGCTTAACATCCATGTTGAGAGCTCAGCGCTGTTATAGTCATCAAAGGAGAAAGTCGACTTTATGACTGGTTGAGGGAAGCACAACGAGTCCTTAACAGACTAATCACTACCCCTCAGAAACCAGTAAGATAGAAAAATGGCAGCCCTTGCAAATTTTTCAACAAAAGGACGGAGTTACTTTGTTTTTTCATACTTTGAACCCAGCACTGCTCAGTACTAATCCCAGGAAACAACACATATTACCTAGAAATGTGATACAGTCTCTGCTATTGCTGTACTTTTCTGGTTTGCTTAGCAAAATACAATATCCTGGGCACCACAGACCTTTTAAAAGGATTGGTTTTTATTCGTTTGTTTCTAGCTATACTAATAATTCATCCCACTTGGCTGCCACAAGCGCCAAGAAGTTCAGTTGCTCTCCTAACCTCCTTCACAGACTACCTGTCTCTTCTTTTTTCCTCCTCTGCCAGGTGCCAGTGGGAATTTGTGTGGTTAGACAGAAATCCTCCATCCTGGAATTAATGTAATGCCGAGTAGATGGAGCAATATATTCTGCTCCAGTGAACAAAGAGATTTATCGTCCCTTTCAGGACATACTGACTTTGCTTTTGGTGTGTCAATAAATTGTTAGTAGTCACCCACAACCCCCGCTCCAACATGCCAATCTGACACTTACCTTCCTATATCCAGTCCTAGCGGAACTGAGCTGCCTTTTTTTTTTATTTTCTGGATCATAGGAAGAGTCAAATATCCTCCCCCCCAAAACAAACAATCATTGTAGAGATGGGAAGAGCACCCAATTCATGCAAAGTCCTAAAATATATGCACACGTGGTGATATTTTAGGAACTTATCCCGCCTCATGTTTACAGTCACGTCACGCATCTGTGCAAAGAATATTTTTATGTGTTCTGCAAAGCGTTCAGCATACTACAAGGATAATTCCATACTAGCCAGTACACTAAGGGACCATTAATATTTCAAAACAGAACACTGAAAGTTAAGAAATGCTAGCAGTAAGGTCACTGTGGTCGCCCTTTCCTCTCCAGCTACCTAAATGATATGTTTTCTCTATGTCTCACTCTCAGAAATGACTGAAACTGTTGAAAACAGCTGAGATGGAAATAGGCACATACGCAGTTTTAACCCAAAAGCACTAAGCAGAGTGATAAATGAAACACTAAGGAGTGTAAATCAAGTGTCATCATGTAGTCCAAATTTTGTCTTGAATATCCACAGTTCCAGCTACTGAAGGCAATTACTACAGAGGTCACTGACTATCCCATTGGTAAACCAAAGCACAGAGCATTTAAGTAATTTTCCTATTGTAACACAGAAGGCAAAGGGAAAGTACAGTAATTCTGATTCTCAGTCTTTCACAAAACACTGATTCCACTTTGCTTTTGTGCAGGTCTTAGAAAGGCAAGCTCCTAAAATAAGAAAGGTATTTCTGTGGAGCAACTAGAAAGAGAAAGGATAAAAACATCAGCTATTAGAAAAACACCCTGGCAATAAGCTTCATTTCCTAATGGAAACATCCAAGAGAATGCTTAACATCTCCCTAAATCCAAGGAATAACGAACCAGCAGAATAACCAGCTGGGCAGGGAGGTCACATCACCTCCAGACCTGCATCAGTTTTCTCCTGCTTTCCACAGGGGACAGCTGTGGCCAACCTGAGGAGGAAAGGCAGGTCTGACCTAGGGCCGCTGCTGTAAACTGCAGCCATGGTATTCAAGTGCTGCTTTCATACTGGAATGAAACACAGGAGAGTTTAGAAGGTAGTTCACATCAGGCCAAACTGTCAAGGACAAGGTGGTCTTCTTCTCTGCTTCCTGAAGCCAGAAGGGCCACAGTGCATTTTCTCATTACACCCACACATAGGATGTGAAGCTGCATGTTTTCCACATCACTGCAGAAGTGAACTGTGTGCGAATGATAACAAGCAGAGTTTGGAAGACATCTGTAGATGTTTATCGTAAATACCATGAACTCCTGTTCTATTTGACAGAAGACAGCAGCTCATCTTTGAGCCACAATTTCAGGCAGTTGCAAAAGATTCAGAAAGAATTATTCAGCAGACACGTAATCTCCAATGATAAGAAGTGCCAACTATCTTGAGCAGGATTTCTCTTTGCAACTTGAAATCAGTTGATTCAAACCTTTGTCACAAAACCATACATCTGTCAGTTCCATTTTTCCAAGCTAAGCAGGCAGCATCCACTGAGAACAGAGCCTTTGAGCAGTGCCTTTTGCCTCAGAAGCTGCTTTTAAAACAACAGCAACAATAAGATGATCTATTCTTCACACTCCTCAAACCAGACTGCTTTGCAGCATGAACTGTGCCACGCTCTCTTTAGAAAACTATTTCGTGAGCAATAGTAGCTGCTTTATTTCCATAATTGCCTCTCGAGAAAATTTTTGTTTCCTTCCCCTCCCCCTTGTTTTAACTCCAATCTTCCCTCTCCAGCCTAAGGGAATAAAAGGCAAATGGTTTTCATATGGAATCTGGAAAGCTGGCTGGCTTTCATTATGGCCTCAGTGACTTTTAATCAGCTGTCTTAAAGAACAACTGGAAATAATTAACTGAGCTTCTCCTGGGCTTTCAGGTTCAATAGAGAGGTGAGCAAAAGAAGACAGACAAAAGGACAATACTCTTATTAAAATCTGGGCGCTTTTGGGAAGACAAGGATGTAATGCTGCACTTCAAGATGTCTGCTCACACCAGTTAAGATCCTCGGCAAAAAGTCTTGCAAGATTTTAATGTAATTTAAAGTATTTGATGTGCTGGAACCTCTGGCTTTGTCACGTATATTACTTCTCTAACAGTATGAGGTGAGTAAAGTCAGTCAAGTGCTTTTGCATAAATAGAGGCATGACCTAATTTTCAAATCTCCCTGGTGCCCATAGCAATCATATACCTGTGCTGCAGGAAACTGATAGACAAGGGCTGAGGTGTTTGAAACAGTGCAGTGTACCGCCGTGTTCTGCACAGAACAGCATGCAGAAGAGAGAGCAGAGATCCAGAAGTAGCGGAACAGTCACAGTTTCTAAGAACAGCAGGGAAAAACACAGCATTGCAGTACTTAGCTTAAAAGCTTTGAAAATCTCTGCTTCACCAGATGGGGACTGAGCTGATCTAACAGCTCCTAACAACGGCGCTGCTTCTCCATCTCTCTTTGCCCCTGGCTCTCTCCCTTGTCTCAAGCCAACTCCAAACCTGGTGCAGTCTTCCCTGATCAAGTTCAGCTCATTAACCCAGCAATAAGAAGCTTCTCTTCAGTTGGCTGAATGGACCCATCAGACAAAAAGCACCACCAGAAGAAGTTCTCAGGAATCATGAGCTCAGCCCAGATGATTGTGAAGCACACTCCTGTTGTGCAAGGGGCACAGGCAGGGAGGAGGTGAGGAATGCACACTGAAAGGCAACTGAGAGTTCACCCATGGAAGGCATGAGGCTACTGTTCAACATCAGCAGTTATTACTGCTCAAAACTTATGTTTTATGTTGACAGAAGACAGGTCTTAATCATCACCTCCAGCATCTATCTCTGTGCTGCAGATAAGTGGTTGCAATCAGCCATTTGCTATTCAGAAGCAAGATCTTTGTGGCTAGACTGTAAGAAAGGCAGAGCCCGGCAGGACTGCCATTACCTGAGGGAAACAACGGTGTTTGTAGCAGTCGGGAGGGAAAAAGCCATAGAAATATGAAGCAGCCCTACGACGGGTTTGTATGGCGTCATTGGAGCTGTACCCTAACTGCAAAGTCCTATAAAATAGCCTTCACAAATGAGGAAATGTGGTCAAGGTAAATGAGATCCCTCAGCAGAGCCAGGTTTGGACTCAGATCACTCAAAGTTCTTCCCCTCACCCACCCACTGTTATACAGACTTTGATCACAAAGGTAAATCTGCTCGTGGAACTTACTCACAAGAGAAACAGATGCTGAACAGAATCTCCATTCCATTTTAATTTCTGCCTTTTTCACCATTAAAATCATTTACTACAGCGAAGAAAAAATTACTCAGAAGCCTTTGGCTGTTGCAGGGCAGAAACAAGAAGGTCCAGAGGCAAACTGGATACTGGGGGCATGCACTGTCAGGCAGAATTGCCTCCCCAGAGCAGCACCATGGCTGGAGGGGAAGGGCTCTGCTCCAGCTGCCTGCCGCCCTCCCCCCAGGGGGGTTGCACACACACAGAAAAACCTATCTGGAAAAGCTGTGCGCCTGGCTTCCCAGCAATTAAACTGCAGATCAAAGGAAACATAAATGTGAACGTTGCTTTGCTTATTAGTATCAGCCCTGTCCTTGATTGCCTGAAGGCCTTTCCAACAATGTTGACTTTAATTACTTTAATGAGAGAGAAAATGATCTGAGGAGTGTCAGCTCAACGGGGTAAGGTCCCGATAAAAATGCTAGGTCTAGGATCATTAGTTTAGCAGCTAATAGTACATTATCTTATGTTATTGGAGCTAAATGTAAACAGCTACAGAAGCCCAACTGCTGTCGGGATCGAAGCTGAGGAAACAAATTAGAAGGAGCTTTGAAATAAAGTTCTGATACCCACTCTCAACAGATTGCTCTTTGCTGATCCATTACAAAATAAAATTCTTTTAGAGAGTGAAGCAAAGCAAATTTAATACACTGTGGGTTTTTCTTCAACGCTACACTCGCAACAGTTATTAGAAATGAACTTTTTGAAGTGATTGAGTTTACCCAAAGCAAATTAAAATAAAGCAAATCAAGGCCACTTCAATTCTTTAGCCCAAGCTGCTAAGCAAGAGACCCTCTGTCTGCTCAGCACTGTTGGAGTCCTCCATGACTCCTCTCAAGCCACAGGAAAGGCAAGATGAAAAAATTTCCTGTCATTTGCAATGAAAAGGGATTAAATTGCATTGCATAACCTGGTATCTGCTTCAGGAGAAGACCATTCGCAGCTACCACAACTCAGCTGACTCAAAATTAATTCTGAATGCTGTGATGTGATGACGGTTCTGAGCCATGAGTATCTGATGCAAACATACAAGATGTTAAATAAATCCCATTCCAATTTCCACTTGATGCAGCAGTGCCTGCACTTGTAAGAAGTACGGTTCCTTCTGGTATTACCAGCATGGAGGATTAGAGTTGCTGGTTGCTTTAAGCTTGGAATTTGAAAGAGAACTGCATGAAAATAGATAAATTTTATTTCCCAAGAAAAAAAAATTCCTTCCTGAACTTTCATCTGGTGGCATAGCCTGGTATGCATGAGCCAGGCACAGCAGGCATCAAAAGTAACAGCAGCCATCCTTGGAGATTCCAACAGATTCCTATTTCAGGCTTCATTTTTTTCTCTGTCTTAGGAGCAATTCTGCTTTTTCCAACAAGTCCTTTGAAAAACTTTACTGGTTTGTGGCTTGTGGAAGCAAACTGCATCTTTCAAACAACTTTGGAGTCCTTGTCTATTGTGAAAGCCTCCTTAGAAAGCAGTCTTCAAACATGTAAGTGATGCCTGAGAAGCATAGCCAAGTGGTCATTATGAGGGATAAAGACTCTTCTGCAGGTAAATGGTTGCATACAGAGGCGAAGGTAGAGTACTCTTTCTCAAAACAGGAGAGTTCAGTTGTGAAGGACAGATGTGACAGGCTAAGCTCTGAGTCCTGCATTCCATTTTTTTCTTTCAACAGGGATTGTAATTATTCTTTAGTGTATGATGGAAACTCAAGGGGGAAGCAATGGCCTGCTGACTGCAGAGGCAGCCCTCAGTTCTTGCTTTGAAAGCAGCCAATAGTTGGTCCTCTGGCTGCTCCGCTCTCTGTTGCAGGTTCACAGGGAAAACAACAGCACTTTAGGTTTAGCTGCCTCTTCCCTGTTTAAGAGAACGGGGCTTTGCAGACAGCTGGCTGTTTCTTACGATTGTCCACATCTCTCTGCTAATCCAAACAGCACAACTTCTATTATTTTACACGCTTTTATATGCACGAAAAGGAGTGGCAAAATTTAATGTTTGTTTGGAAGGCAGAGATGTAGAAGGTCTGACAGAAAGCACATGAAGCTGAGTGCTGCCAGTGTATGACAGCAGAGTATGGGCTGTATTGCCCTGTGAGGCAGCTGAACCCAGTTGCATTGGTCACATGGGATGGCTGTGGTATTAGCACATATGTTACCTAAAAGCATCACAGGCCCATGTTGAGGCTAAAAGAAATCATATATGATTCCAGTGAGGGAGGGAGGGAGGCAGGAAGAAAGGAAGGAAGAAAGGAAGGAAGAAAGGCAGGCAGGCAGGCAGGCAGGAAGGAAGGAAGGAGGGAAGGAAGGAAAATGCTTCTCTGTGAAGTCAGGGTAGCAGCAGTGGAAATCAAAACCTGATGGTGATATGTTTTAATACCTCACCTCAAGTTTGACTGTGATTCCAGCTAGCTTGCCCTATCTTTGTTCCAGCCTGGCTCTAATCCATAAACACTAGGGATGCTTTAAGATCTCTCTGTGCTGCAGTCACCATGGCATGTTGCATGTCCCACAGAAATTTCCTTATCCAAGTGAAAGAAGTAAGAAACAGAACTTTGCTCTACTGCTCCCTTACCTGGCACTGTGAGTAGAAAAATTCCAAGTGGAGCAAGGGAACAGGCAGGCACAGCACAACCCGTTGGTGGTTTGGTAAAACACAGTTTTACTTATTGAAGAAACTCAGACACTTTCCCCTTAACGGACACTTTCCCTTTAAGACCCTGTCTGCCAAGGGAAGAACAAACATATTGCTGGAAGAAACAACAGACATTGAAACCCTGTGATCTGAAACTCGACCCTGATTCAACAGCCAGGAAATCCTGGGAAACCTCCAGAGGCGGCATAAAATCCCTCACCCGGAGTGGAGGAGAATGCAACAGTCAACATTTTAATGCAGACTCAGAAGGGATCAGCCATTTACAGCAAGCAATCAGAGCATGTGCTGTGGCAGAAGTCAGGATCATAATTAATAGGGCACCCCGTTTTTCTGCTCGGAGGCGTAAGCTGATCAGCAGATGGCATCCAAAGGAGCTCTCCCTTCTGGTGGCACACAGCAGAACTGGCCAGGGCATGGAAAGTCTCTGACATAAGCCTGGCAGTCAGAGCAGCCCTAGAGACAAGCGACATTTTCTGATGCTGAAAACCTGACTGCAAGAGAAAACTATACAAATGCAACCATGCTTGAATGGAGAGCAGCAAGGGACTGATGACCCAGCCATTTACAGCTGCCTGTGTGGGCTGGAAAAAAAAACAATCAAATAATGAATGCATTGGACTGAGATTCACTTCCAAGTAATCTGCTTTTCCCATGCAAACTGGAAGTTCACAGGTAGTCAGCCCCAGGAAGAGCTGTCCCTGGAAGCTGAGATATGCGAAATCACAGGGCTTATTGACAGAAGCAGGACAATAGAGACCGGCCAGTTTTGGAGAGGATTAGGTGCAGTGTTGCCCATTTCAGTGGGAGATGAGATTTTTTCTTGGAAATCTCAGCTGATAAAACTGAATGAGATGAAAAATGCAGGTATTTTTTTTTCTTCCCTAAATCATTACATAGATCTGAACACCTACTACTGAGATTTTTCCTTCTGACTCCTCTGTCATTATCTGTAACGGTGCCAGCTCAGTACCAACCAAGCCAACATGCAGTTCCTGTTAAGTTGGTTCAGTTTTATGCCTGTTGGTTCAATTTTATGTCCATCATTTTGTTTTCTCTATCATTTATCAACTACATTTAGTAGCCCTGAATGGCATGGAGGTAAACGCTTGGGCTCCTACACGCCTGGACTCCTACACTGTGCTCCAGGACAGGCAGAACAACCCTGACCAAAATTATTCTCTTGTATTTATGCCTTAGGTATTGTCTGGTCCAGCAATAACCGCAGGTTCTGTCTTTTTACTACTGGAGAGCTTTTGTTGCACTTAATCTGGGACATGAACCATAGGGATTGCGCATCTCAGGAGTTTAATTACCTCTTTGATTAAAGTAAATGTTACATCGAGTGGATGGAAGGGGGTCATGGTTGGAATGATCTCCTCGTGAATAGATTAGAAGCACAATCTCCTTTATCTGCCATTGACTTCTAATAAGGAATTTCAGAGTCACCAGCTTAAAAATAATCTCAAAAGCACAGATGACCAGCTGAGGAGATTCCACTTTTCTGTTGCTTTGAATTTTGCTGCCATGCACCTTTTTTCTCCACTTTTTTTATCTATTCAAATTTGTCTCTGTTCCTCGTGCTCTAGAAACCCTGCATCAGAGACTTTGAGAGTAGCAGCTCAATGCTGAAAGAGATTAAACAAGCCAAAGGAGTTGGTTTCTCTGTGCTGGGGTTTGGACAAGACAAATAAACTTGGCACAGCTTCATAGAGGGAGAGTTATTACCAGCTCCACAGAGGAGAAACATCTTGTTGACATTATTTATTTAGTGTGCCAGCCCCACAGCCCTTCTGTGTTTTTAGTACCAAATCCAGCCCTATCTGAGCAAATGGTGGATGCAGAGAGAAAATAGTAAGAAATGCTGTCAAAAATAAATATAGAAACAAAGGGAAGAAATGTGGTTTCAGAAGTTTGTTGAATCCAGAAAGTTTCATTGCAAATGTCTGGTAGTCTTGTCAGATCAGTCCAATGGCTGGAGATTAGGAAACAAGGCCTTATTTCACTGGCTGCTGGGCCCAAATCGGAAGTTTGAGAAGATGTAGCTTATCAGCCCTGGGTACAGACATCCTGGAACATCACTGTCTTGAGCTCCAGATGTGCAAATTCATGTTAAGCACTGCCTGCTTACAAAGTTCCCTCCAAGAATATTTGTCTTAAAAAAACTGAGGAAAGTTGCTCAACAAAACCTGTGCCTTGGTTCTCATCTTTGAACTTCTTGAACAGCGTCCTTCAGTTATAAAATTTATGGCAGAAAAATCAACCCATGAGTGCCCGAGGCTGCGAATCTAATAACTGAAGGCATTTCTAAAAGTGCTCGAAAGTAGGAATTTAATAACTTAAGTCTGGTTTTGATCATAACTCTGGAGTGTGGATATTCTGACAATCAAATTGTACAATAAGAGACGTCCTGGAGGGTGGTGTATTTCTTTTTCAGAAGTTTCATCAAGCATTTAATGAACCAGAATGCCCCTGGAAAAACACCTACATTTCCTTCCCTTCCACCTCTGACACATTGCTGTAGGTTTTCACCTGTGATGCATTAGTCCCTCTCAAAAGTAAAAAGTTAATCCTGCTGACCTTTCAGGAGGAATTCAGCTTTCAGGTGGATGTTTTTTCCTATATCCAATTCCTCCCTTGTGATTGCCTTTTTTTTGTCAGTCCAATTTTTTTGAGCCAGAAAAGCACAGCTGAATGAAAGCACTTCAACCCAGCCTTTTAATGTCTTCCACTGAGACTCTTTTCAGCTGTGAAACCACTACACTTCACCATGCCACTGAGTATACCCTTTCCATTCTCCATATTACCCTGTATGAACAGAGCCAGAGTAATCGCTCCTGCCCCAAGAAGGTAAACAGAGGGGACAAATCCTACATGAGGACGAGTTATTGCAGAGCAGGCTGTGATGACAGAGCTGCAAACAGAGAGCAGGCCTGAATTTTCCTGGATTGCTTTTTCTCTCCCATTCCTTTCAAACACATGTCCCCCGCGGTCTTCCTGAAGCAGAATGTCAGGTGATGCTCAACACATCTGCCTACCTCCATGCCACATTGCTTGCTCCACACACGGACATACAGTGGGCACTGTGGCTGCTGTCATATATGCTGTTCTGGGTTCAGCTAAGGTACGTTAAGTGCTTACCAGCCTCTGACATCAGCTGGCATAATTGATCGTAGAGTTGCTGTCTAACCTGTTTCTGTCAAAATGGGTTTAAAAATTCAACAAACAAAAAACTACTATTAGCAATGTTTTAAGCTAATCCAGATCATTTTGATAGAATTGGGCTAGTGAACAATTCTAGCTGTCAGATCAGCTAGATGTGCTAACCTCTGGCAAGCGACACAGCAGTGAACAGGTGGAGAAGGGCAGAGATCGCCAACTTCTCACCCAAATATGAAGCAGCCCTAGGCTGCTGACTAGGCTGCTCAGACAGTCTGTTTCCATACCTTAGGCTGCCCAGTTTACTGCAAAGTACATTCCATAGAGAGGGTCAAACCTAGAGCACATGTAAATTAAGCACAAAATGACTCCATCCATATATGACGAGTCAGTACAGGTCACACACCTTACTTTGCCCCTCAAACCTGTGCCCAGGCATCTTTAACCAGCCAGGAATCACAGCTGCTCCCCAGATCTGCACTGGGTGGTCCAGGAGCAAGCACAAAGAGATGAAATGTGTGGTTGTGACAAGGCAGTGAACAACTCCATAGATGTTATTCTAATGTAGGGTTTATAAGATATTATCAGGGTGACAGCAGCATTCTGGTTATGATTCACCCTTGGTCTATGAGGCTGAATAATTCAATATTTCAGTGATACTCACAGAGGAGTCCAAGCCTATCAGCTCATACTCCCCAGGACTGGAACAGTGGACTCAGCTCCCCAGCCTTGCTGTGGGGACCTCCAGCCAGGTGATACTGCACAGGAAGCCCAGACTCTCCCACCACCATGACTAATAATAGTTTGGCTATATTACAAAACATCCTTGACCCAATTAACAATCTATGTAGGAGAAAATGTGGAGGGGATATTTTCCTATTTGCAGATGGGGCACTGAAGCACACAGACTTTAAGGAGCAGATTTCTGGCTGTGCATAACCAGAAGCGAGGACAGATTATTTTTTTTTAAGTGACAATTTTCCAGCAGCTGCACTTACAATCAGTTATGGACAGATTTCCAGTCCGTTACTACTTGGCACATCAGTGTAGGACTCTATCTGCATATCCTCAAGTGACTGAACTAATAGCAACCGCCATTCAGGCTGGCTGCTGAACATGTTCAGTTACTGTGATCTCAGTGCACAGCAGTCCTTGCTGTGATATTGCCAGACTTGGATAAAATCCTTTTGGCTTTGACTTCAGAGTGGTTGTGCCAGGGCAGACACTACCCTCATAGCCAGCTGTAGCTGAGCACAAGCAATATCTGTGTTCCACAAGATGCCTTCTTCAGCACTCTCCTTCCATTGACCTCATTCTAGGCCAGTGTTAATCTCACCAGGAGTAGCAAGATTTTTAAAGGGATGTTTTGCTTTGAAACTGAGCTCCGTGGACAGCAGCAGATCTCTGCTGTTGCCTGGCAATAGTAAATCAGTTCCCAAAGCTCCCTACCCTGGTAGCTACTTCAGCATTTTCAAAGAGATAGACTGGGGTGGGGGGTCTTTACTCAAGACCCTTCACAGGCTCCCTACATTCAGAAAGGCATCCTCTCTTTTGTTTATTACTTGCAAACCAGACACATCCAGCAAAAATTGGCCATCTTGACTCTGGTAACTAATTTGATGTCATAGGCAACTGTCAGACTCCGTGGTACCATCTGCCACGTTCACATGATTGTAATTTGCAAGACACTCGACAGCACCTCCCAGTTTAAAATAATCCTTTCCTCTGAACAAAGTCTTTAACATATGCACATTACATCTAAAGGCAAGGAGGAATATGTAATGACTATTTACCATTATCCACAGCAATACATTATTCATGCTTCCCTCTGCTAGCAAAATCTTTCCTTCCCTAGTATTATAATGGTACATATTGAAGTAGAATGGCAGACCCTCTGGGATTCCAGATGCCTTTGCATCGGTCTCATTAGCATAGGCTCTCAGATTAATTAGTATATTCATTATATAGCAATTTCACTACAAGGACTTCTTTGGCAACATGTGCCATGCTGTTTCACCTGGAGTGAGAGCATTGCACCAGCAGCATCTTTTATGACAACTACAAAATGAACTGGCACCATATGCCACTGATTCAGACAACCAAGATGGTGAGACACCAATTTGCAAGTGGAATGCTGAGAGGCTTGGCACTTCGGGGAGTGTTGCTTCCAACTCAAATCAGATCCTCCCTGGTGCCTTCACCTTGGTCTTTCATCTAAAGATAGCAGGTAATAAAAACATTACTTGTTAGCATCGTAATATTGAACTCTCATAGAAATGCTGACTGCGATAATCTTAGGGTATCAGAGTGAAAAGTTTTGCAGAGAGAGCTAATACTTTCCATCTGAATGGATTTTGAGAGGGAGAGGATATCAGACAAGCTTTCAGGTATACAAACCTTCAAGGATTTGTTTCCTTCCATCTGTATCAGTTGAAGTAATAAAAGATATTCTCTCTTGCACAAACTTCAAGGGCTGTGTGCCTGAAAGAGTGCAAGCCTTTTTTGGTATTTATCAGTTACTCTCACTGCAAACCTCACCTCTTACAGCTTTGATTTACACCTTCCCTCCAGACCTCTCAACATCTATGGTGAAACATCATTATTTCCATTTAGCGGGCAGGAAAACATGCCTACAGCAGTGACGTGACTCACAGCAAGAGCATGCCTTATCCAGTGCAGTATGCTATTGCAGCCTGGATCTGGGGACTGAAGTTTCCTCTCTGCTCTTTGTGATGGCTGTGAGGTTGTTCCATGGGTGTGGACATTTTTTCTGACCATCTCTGGGCACTGATGCAGAGCTGGAAAAGAGCCGCAGTACTGACCACAACACCCTACACACTCATTTCTCAATGCATGGTTATTTGGCAGTTTAGTCTTGTAATGTAATCTACTGATCAACTGTGTAGTTCAGAGTGCAGCAGTATCCCTCACTCACCCATACCCCAGAACATGCCCTCATTTTGAAACTGATGACTTGAGTAACATCCAAGTAACCATGAGCCTTGTCTCCCCACTTTATAGCATTTCAGTTTTGTGAACTAGTTTCCACTGATGCTAGTTCTTCCCATGTTTTCGACTCAAGCAGTAAATCAACAACACTATAACATTTAGATTTTAGATCCTGTAGTGGATTTTAAGTATTACTCCATGACAGTGTGAATGTCCCCTCAAAGATCACTGTCTGGAACACAGCAAACATAATGTTAGCTTTGATAGGAAACAGCGAATGTTTTTCAGCAGACATTATTTACCTGTCTTGTAGGAGAAGCCAAACAGAAGAAAACATTTATTTGTGAATAATTTATTTAAAAAGTGATAGAAAGGCTTTGATCTCAGTCTTTTTCACCTATTACCCAAACAACTCCTGAGCAATTAGATATGAATTCTTGCCATTTCATGACCTCCTCCTCTTCACATGTGCAGAGAGATGATACAGTACTGATAGTGAGCAGTCTGAGCTATCTACAAAGGATTTTCTTATCAGTTAATCCACTCATAAAAAAATGCAGTCACCTCCAGGAAATGTGAAGTTCTCTTTTATTTCATCCACTTTCATTTTACTTTCTCTAGAGCATGTATTTTTATAGACAAGGTGTTTTTAAATTGGTTTCAGTGGCAATGTTTTTAATAACACAACAAGGTCTTCACCTCTGTCTCTCAACTTGTGAAAAACGGGCTCTGAGTAAAAATGCTAGCAAGGTGAGGGGAAGGTGCGTGTGCTTGGTGAACCAGCACAAGTCTCCCAGGGACTTCTACACCTGGACTTTTACAATCATAGAATCATAGAATGGCTACAGAATATTTTATCACCTCACTTCCCTCACCTTTTAGGTCCTTATCTCACACTTGCTGTCCAATATGAAGGCTGTTAGATCTTTGAAAAAGAGATCAAAGAGTTGTGAGACCACTTGCACAAAGACATAGCACTGGGTCGGGATGAAGTCATGTCTGAAGACTCACTGTGTCAAGATGAAAGCCTGACATGTTGAAAGGTGAAAGAAGACCCATGCATTAATGACAAACAGAAATGTTCAAAAGCGGCACATTTCTGTTACTGTGATGCCTCCACATAAGAGGGAGCGAGCTTCCCAGCTGAGATATGCCTCTGAGGAGGCAGATGGATTTCCAGTTTCCATTGTGCAGGAACCAGACGGGGCTATGAGGGATTATGGAGCACGAAGAGCTCCAACACAGTCTTCAAACCTCTTCTAAATACCACACTTCAGTGACTTCTTTATAAAATCTTAAATAGATTCTTCATAAAGCAGAAGGTCAAGAACTTAAAGTATAACAACTGTGACCTTTCATAACCGAACAGAGAGGAAAACTTCCTCCACCCTCTGGATCCTACAAGATTTCTGGGCTTACAGCCTTGTACCTTGGAATAAGTTACAGTGTCTTCTTTTTCTTCTTCCTCTGCACATATATTCCTTCAAAGAGCAAAGACAGTTGTTTTCAATATGACAAAAAAGCAACCATCTTTAAGCAATTTCCAGAGCAGGTTTGGAAGACAGCGTTCAGACAGAATGACCAAAGCAGCAGTGACAAAGGCTGGCACCTCCAGCTGCTGCAACGCTGAGATCACAAATCTATATCCAGGAAAAACAGAAAGTAAGGAAAGTGCAAATTGCTCTTATCCCTCCCGCCAAGCTCACTTACCTGCTTCTAAAGCAAGTACAAAGGAAGAGCTGCGTAAGGTTTCAAAGCAGTCTAGCACACAGGACAGGGAGTTCTTCAGATGTGAGTGATAGAGGCGAAACAGAATTGCAGCCAGTAGGAAAACAGTGCATACACCCCTCCTGACCCATTTCCGACTCCATTCTGTCACTGGAAAATGTCTGATCTTATAATGAAATGGATAAAACTTGTAATCTGGAAAGCTTCCTATTTAAAGCAAAACTAACCTTTCTGCTGAAACCTTTCACTTAGGAATGTCTGCCAAATATTAGTACTATACGAGGAGACGCAGAGAGAAAGCACCATGTTTCTGAACTTTCACTTTGTTCTGAATCAGAGTCCCATTGGACTGTACTGAAAACCTCAATCTGGGTTGTTGCGAATTTTACCTTGTAAGCACACTGTTCCTTAAAGCTCTGTTAAATACAATCCAGTATTCCTGCCCAAGTCTACAAATCTTCTAGGGGTTGCAAGCTGCAAATGATATTTTATTGATTTTTTCCTATCTACACTTGAGTTTCTGTGGTTGTTTTATTTTGGTTTGTGGGTTTGGTTTTTTTGGTTTTTTTTGTTTGTTTTTTGAGGAAAATGTGCACTAGTGAGCTAAAGCCTTGCTGGAGAGCAGGCTCACTTCACTGCAATTTGGATGACAATAACTCCAGCAGTAACTGTTTAATTGTTTTAAATTATTGTTGTGAATTGTAATTGTGTCTTTCATTTGCTGAAAGGCAATGATCAACTATTTAACTTGCTCTGTAGCTAATTAGCTAATTAGTGGCATTTATGATTACTGTGAGTTTCAAGTTTCTCTGTTTGCAAACCGATTCTCAAGTGATTGTCTTGCTGGACATCACAGGAGGAGATAATGGTGGAGCTGCCATTGGGGGAAAGCAGAAAGACATCCAGTGAACAACACTGAGAGTAACTGGGCAATATTGAGAGAAAGGTCATTGCAGTTAAGAGTGCATGAGCTGCTGATGGCACAGGAAAGGAGGACAGATTGTTAGCTGTAGTGCAGGTGTGGAGTTAAAGTTTAGCTCTTTATACCACCATTACATTTGGGAGTGGAGATACTTTTCACCATTGCACCATTCATATTTAAACTTCTGTGCATCTGAACTGGAACATTTCCATAATCCAATTGAAAGGGTTTGGCCCAGTTTTAAGCAGATCGAGCATTACTGGAAGAGGAGATGGGGTATGTAGGAGGTTTGAAATCCAGACAAACAGGATGGAACAAGGCCAGCTCTACCCTGCGAGGAAATCAGCACTAGAATCACTTCGAAGAAAAAAGACATCTGTCCTTTTTAGAAGATCCTGAATTTTCCTTCTGCTAACAGCAGCTGCTGCCTCCACGAATGCTTTTAAAATACCTGATCAAGAATTCTCTGTGCTTGCTCCTGTCATATAAAGCATGAGTCAGCTGTGAGCCAGAGCCAGTGCAAGGCCCTGGGGTTGCGTTCAGCACTGGAAAACTTCTTCAATTCATGAGTGGTTTCAGGGCTCTTTATTAAGGCTGCAGCTCCTGGGCTCACAGAAGCAAACGAGAACTGAGCTGTGACAAACAAACGCAGAAGTGACTGGAAATAGGTGGGCTACTTCCTCTTTGCTGACTCGAAGAATGTTTTTTTCTAATGTTTCAGAGCTACTGGCTTAGAAGGAGAGTTCAGCATAGCTTCCAGTTAGGTCACAAGGTGGTGAGGGAGAAGAGAGCAAACATCTGAAGATCCACTCTTTTGCAAACGTTTAATTATTAGGAACTGAAACAAAAAAGGACAAATCCCCATTCTGTCAGGTTAACTCTGAGATGGAAGAAAACATCTTCTGTTCTGTTGCACTGACGAGGCGTTAATTTCATTTCTGTGTTCATTTCTGTCCAGGTTAGCCAGGAGTGGGGAGCAAAATCAAAGCCGAGAGTTTTCCACGTGCTGAACTTTCCACAAGCAGCCCCTCTGCCTGCAGAGCTGCTCTGAGCATCCCACGTGCCCCACCACCACAGCACCCAGTTCACAGAAGACGGAAGACTAAAAGGGTCTCGGGGTGAATGCTGTATTTTTTTTTTAAATCCTTCCCTTCACATCCAATATTGCAGTGCAAAAGATCGGCTTTTATGGCAAACAGGACTCAACATCATTTAAATACTGAAACAGTGGGCCAAGAAAAAGAAGCAGGACAAATATTGCCTCCTAAATCATCACCAGGTAGGATGTACAAACAGAGGCACTGTGCTCAGCCCTTCACTGATGCTTCAGTGGAAACTCTTCTTCAGGGAAGATAAGCTAGCTGCCTTTGCAGCCTGATCTTTCAAACCTTGTTTTTCATCTATTGGGATAGCACTGTTCCTTTTCCTTATGAGCTGGCAATATCTCAGCTTTATTCTGCCCTAAAGGTGTTGGACTTATTTGCCAATTAAAGACAGGAAACAGTTTTTGGTGGGTGGGAGGGAGGAAGGGAAAGTGAAGGAGCATTAGAAAGGTAAAGGGAAATAAAAGGTTGCTGAAAACCTTTGCCAGGTTAAAAACATCACCTTGCCAGGATGCGTTGCCCAAAGAATTTAAAGATCTGCAGATGCAGGGATAAGATGGTTCAAATGACTGGGGGAAACACGGCTACTTTGGAAGCAGATGTAAACAAGGTGGTTAAAAGGACAAGTCTGAGAAATGTCCCAGGATAAGACCTCTGACATACAGAGTCGTATTTAATAAAGCTTCTGTGTGACTTGTCTTAAACTGTACTTGCATCGTTACGTACTGGGAGTCTTTGTATTCTCCAACACCCCCAAAGACAAGCAGATGTTAAAGCAGAAGAAAGCAATCTTCTCTCCAAATATCAGTTGTTTTATAATTCACTACCTAGCGCTACTGTGTTTAAGCTTCATCTCAGATGATTATGAAAAAAAGAAGTCACAGAAAAAGGGCCAAATATATACAGCAGAAGTCCTCAGGGTCATATTGTTTGGAACAGGAATTGCCTGGCTCCTATCACTGAAGAATCTCTTATGGGAAAGAAAACATAATCACTGCAGTATTGAATTTCACTGAAAGATTTATAATCTAATTTAAAAGTATAGGGATTTTTTTGTTGTTGTTAATTATAATAAACAGCAAGTTCATTACAGTCCTGCTTCCACAGAAATAGCATATTGTAGACAGGGAAATAAAGCATTGGTTTCATTCACTCACAGGGCAGAAGTTAACCAGAGAGATGCCATAAACTGAGAACCAAAACACTGCCAACAAATTGTCCTTCAGTGTGAACAAAACACACATGAAAAGAGGCTCCTCCTTTGAGTAAAAGAAATTCCTGTTTCCTAGATGGCCCTCTGCCATCCTGAAGCACCATGCAAAGGACGTAGCTTTCCTTGTATGGTGAAAGACACCAACAAAGACTGGGCTAAAATCAGGATCCTCTGAGTTTACACCCAGAGTCTGAGATGCCAGACCATGATAATCTGGATGGAGAGTTGAGCGGGGTGCTCAGTCCAGACGCCTGCCTTTCACCTGGCCCATTTAGCCTTCTGCCGTAGTTTCACATCTCCCACAGTCTCTGAACTCGTCCAGTCCTGTGTGCTCCTCCAGTTCAGGAGGAGGGCTTTTGCAATGGCTTTAAGTGATTGCTGTGGTACCTCAGAACAGGCATGAAGCCCGCAGTCAGGAGTTCAGTCCATTGCCTGAACTGACCGAAGAGGTCAAGTTCAAGTTTCCTGTGGGAAGAACTAGCTCTAAGTTTGAGCGTTCCAAGCAATGCTTATGCGTGTAAAGACCAAACTTTTGTAAGGAAACAGATCCATTTCAATGCCTTATCTTCCGAGAAGTCTTGCACATTAACTCAGGCACCTCAGCATTGCATTCTACCACTGCCCTTGTCTGCAAGCAAGCTGCTCCCTGTGTGTTTATGTATGCGAACTTTGGCTCTTCCTTGCAATGCAGAGTTAGCCTTCTAGATTAATCATCTTTATTTACTTACTTTTATTCACATACACCCTGATGTTGCCTGTTAACAGAACATTTATCTCTGACCATGAATATTCAGTGGAAAATGGCATTGGCCTCTAACTTCAGTCTGAATGCAAAGATTTACAAGCTGTTTCATTCAAGAGCTTGCATGCTCCAGCATCTGGATGCTTGGCAGTGATTCACTATTAAGGGAACCTTGCAATTTGTCATGGACTTCTGTTGTTGACTTGTGCAATTTGCTGATTATATCTGCAAATCACAATTCAAAGTTTAATCTGATCAAGGGGATGCACTCCATACAACATGCTCTGGTGAAAATCAAGGAAGCCTTTGAAGTAATTCAGTGAAACAATGAAGAAAAATAAAAGATATCAATCAGATGCTTAAAAAAATAAAAACTCTCTTAAAAGTTGAAATAAGGCTTATCAAAATGAATTCAATTCCCTTGGGAAACAGCTGAACGTTGTGCCTTGAACCTAGGTAGTCAGAATTATTGCTGGGTTGAAGACTGGGGGTATTATTCTTTTCTCTCTGAAGTTCTTACAAGGAAATTATCATCTGAATTTTCCCGCTGGGAAACAATATCCCACTTGAAATGTCAAATCAGAAAAGCACAGAGAAAGTATGTACCTGTCTGCATTTTTTTTTTTCACTTTGTTGCCAGCTGAAACACAGCACTAAATGCTAACAAGGGGCTGCTTAACTTGCTTTCAGGCCACCACTTCCAGCTGGGTTTCCACTGGACAACACCTGGAGCAAGAGAGGACTGTACATTTTTACCCACGTGGAGCTCACAGATGTGGCCTCCCCAGCAGCTTCTTGTCTCTGATTTCTTTTTTTTCCCAGCTCCCAATTGTTTTGCCACAGAATTGACACCATTCCCAGGTCTATGATCTGTACCAGTCACATGGCATAAGGACAAGCGATGGGATAAGTGATAAAGGGCAGAAGCTTTCCCTTTCTCTGAAGGGGGAAGGATTCATTTCTCTCTCCCCTTGTTACTCACATCAACCCTGCATTTGCCCTGAGCTGGAAAAACTCAACAGCAGTTCTAGGTGTTATTTCTCACACTTTAACTACTCAATACCAGTAAGAATTTGCAGATTAGGGAGTGAAAGTATTGCTTCCTAAAAAGGAAGTCAACATCCTACATCTCCTTCAAAAATAATGCTAACTCAAGTCTCCTAAGAAATTAAGATGAAACATGACATCTTCTTTCTTTGGGAGATAAAACTGCTGTCTTTCTTCCCAGTGTTTTTACTTGATGTCAGAATTTTGCACAAAACGTTTTCTAAATATTTTTATTCTGTTTTCAGTAAAAAAAAAACCTCCACTTTTCAATTACCATAAATCCACTGTAACAGAAATGGGCTCCCACCAGCGAACACAAAGGGTGGATCCACCACATGGACAAAGGTATCCGTACCCGCAGAAAACAGAAGCAAAGTAATGTGATGTCACCATTCTTTAAGGTACCATTTTTCTTGGCCAACCTTATATCTTAAGCAGATTTCTGAGTAGATGGAGGGAGGATTCATGCTGAAAATTCGGATATTCTTTGGTTCTGCACAGAGTTTATAACAGGCATCCATGGGAAAAGCACGGAGCACACAATGAAGTCAGAGCTTTGCTTTAAAAGCCAGCTTTTGCAGAGGTGTACAATGATGTGCACCCCTGTGCACCTCTTCCTCACTTCTGCTTCTCTACAGGAAACTGTTTTGACTGTGTTAGTGTGCTAAATGGCTCACAAATACAAAGAAGTCAGGCAATACTAGGAAGGGATTACAGTTCTGCCTTGCAAGATCCATTTTACCAGCACTTTTCCTACTTTTATTCAAAGCATTTTCAGTTCTTTGAAACTACATTAAATAGGACCAAGTTGGATATGGCTGTACTTGGGAAGAGGTCATTCTGGCTGCCACAGGATGGACTTACAAGAACGTGGAAGCATACATTCTCTTTTTCTGAATCAATGCTGGATCAACACTGTGAAATGGAGCTAGAAGGTGCTGTGCTTTTACAGATATTGCTGCTCAGGCACTACATAAAAGCAAGGTCTGCTTTGTTTTTGTTTGTTATGGCCTGTGGCAGCACCTGTATGAACTCTGCGATTGAACCTGCTCAAGTTCTGTCATAGCTAATCAGGTTATGTTTATTAATCTGCCCAACACAACAGAGAAAACATAGGATGTAACTGTATAATAACGGTAACAAGTGGAAGCTGGGGGTTACTGAGGCTGCTGCATTGAGACATACTATCAGGCTTTGCAGCTGAGTATCACTGCCATGAAGCACTGTTTCCGAAATCCTCAGCCACACAGATGGAGAATAAAGATACAGAGTAAGATAGCCTGCATTTTAAATGACAATCTTGGTGATTAAGTGGAAGTACCTGAGCAGGTACTTACATAACCAAATTGCCTCTTTTACAGTAAATCTCAGGTAAACAGCTCAGACTTGCAACTGAAAAGAGTAAATCAGGAAACATTAAAAAAGCAAAAACGCAAAAACATTTACAGGAATAAAAGAGGTTTCTCTTCTATAAAGGACTTAAAGTCAATTAAAATTGTGTTGGTAAATTCTGCTGCAGCTCATTTAGTCATATGGCCCTTCTGTGCCCTTCTTTCTCTGGGCAGTAGTGCTGGCGTGCAAACAAAATCACCACCCAAAACTCATGCTGAGTGAGGAGTAGTCAACCAAAGCACAGTTGTCTGTGTAATTTTGTGCAACTTCTAAAATACCTTCCTGCTTCAAAGATCTACTGAACTTGCTGTGTGTTCATGAGTGCTTCACCTTTAAGTGTGCTAAATGGGTTAACCAGCCATTTCATCTTCTTTGTGGCTCCCATGTGACACTTGCTGTCCCTTCTGCTGAACAGCTGGCTCATAACCTTTCAGAATTCACTGCGTTAGAAGACTGCTTAATTCAGCCCCACTGTGCAGCTCTTTATGAATCTACAGAAAGGTCAGCATAGAGCTGTGAGGGCTGCACCAAAAGTAGTGCCTCCTATTTTAACACGATGGCCCACGATGTCAGAGGTGAATGTTGATGGTGTGGCAGTAGAGGCTGAACCTTCCCACAAGTATTCCTTTTTGTTGCTGCATGACAGATGGCAGCAGAGGGGTAGGCTGACACAATGGCATCTGACATGGAAGTGTGGATGGAGCAAAGGTGTGGAAATGAATTCCTCCATACAGCAAAAAATGCACCCACTGACAATTCATCAACACCTGCTGAATTTTGATGGAGACCAAACAGTGGATGTGAGCACAGTGAAGTGGTGGGTACAGTGACAACAACAACAGTGGGTCACCTCTGATGGTGTAGATTTAGGCAAGTGCAGCATCCAGACTCTTACTCACTGATGGTGATAGTGCATAGCAAGTGATAGGTAGTGCATAAGTAGTGATTATGTTGCAAAATACTGTTTCGTAGCTAGGAATTTGCTCTATCCAGAAGTGTAATTGTGCTCTTTGTACCTGTTGTAGTTTCCATAGAAATAAAGAGGAGGCATTACTTTTGGAGTGACCTACTTTTTTTTTTTTTAAACTGATCCCTATCACACTTCAGGTCAGGGCTGACGGATACTTCCAAGACTCTTTGAAACCTGGTGGAAAATGTCACTGGGCATAACATCATCTGTACTATCGATGCAGGAGCTGACCTAGCAGAGGAGACAGACAGTTCACTGAGACGTACCTGGAAGCAGCACAGAACTCAGATTTTTCAGATGGCCACTGGGCAGATGGCAGCCAATATCAGTATTTTCTCAGATCAGAATTTCTTTATCAGAAGAAAGCCCTTTGCTGTAATTATGAACGGATGTGAAAGCTTGAGTATCAGAATTCAGGATAAAGACACAATTCTTGAGTGGATTTCATGCCATCAAGTCACAAAGAAAACAGGACATTTCCCTTGTTTAATTCTGGGCAATGAGATGGACTTCTTTATACACAGTGTACACCTTACTCTGATACTGTCCTGTACAACATCCTTGTCTCTAAAGCAGAGAGGCATAGAGGTGATGGATGGACCACTCAGTGGATAATGAACTGGCTGCATGCTTGCACTCAGAGTTGTGGTCAATAGCCCAATGTCTAGATGGAGACCAACGACAAGAGGTGACCCATAGGGGTTGATATTAGGACACCACTGCTAACATTTTGTCAGTGATACGGACAGCAAGATCGAGTGCAACCTCAGGTTTGCCAACAATGGGCCTTTGAGCAATCTGGTCTAATAAAAGGTGTCCCTGCCCGTGGCAGGGGTTTGAAACTAGATGCTCACTGAAGTCCCTTCCAGCACAAACCATACTATGATTCTAGGTATAATTGTCTATTTCCCAGCATTTCCCATTATCTCAGCTCTTGTTTTCAGTGTGTTTCATGGTTTCCTGCTGGTAACAACAGCCATGAAGAAAGAAATAGGCAGAAGTCAAACCTGTCTTGAAAATTTATCATACACAAATTCATGTGCAGAGAAACAACAAAACCTTCTATCCTATTTTTAAGATTTCTTAGAAATAAGAAACTTCACCAGAGGGGCTTCAAGGAAGCCATTCTGCAGAAAAAAATTCATGAAAAATCACTGCCTTGGAACCATATACTTTTTCTGTCATGAAAAACACCAAATTATATTTGAGAATATCCACAAATCATTCAGCATTAGGAGGTGGGTAGAACCAGTGGGTACAGAAACTCTGGAAAGAGCCACGTGCTTATTCCCAGACTTAATATTACTGACAAATAGACTTAATTTTCTTAAGCCTCTCAGCATCCGAACAAAGGCGCAACACTTATGGAAGCAGGAGGTCTGGTTAGCCAGAGGCGTCAAATGATTCAGATGAGATTTTTTGTTTTCAGAGGGGAATTGTAAAAAAAATAAACATCTCTTCCTTCCCTCACATATATCACTGTATTCTACCTGCAGATGGTGTGGATTTTGCTCTTTAAGAATAGAAAACAACAGGCAAGAAAGGACACTGTGAAGGATAGTGAAGTTTGCACATTTCAGACAGGTGCTGATCTGATCACAAATTGGTTACCTCTCTCTCTGGACAGTTGGTTAAGATAAACAGTTCTCCAGCTAACTACACTGAGCTTGGCCTATAGTTTTAATTGCAAAGTCCAAATTCATGCGTTCAAGGGTTAATGGCTCCTTTGTTCCTTCTTCCCTTGGGCTGATCTATGTCCTGTCTTCCTCCACACCAGCTGGTCTCTGCCCAGCACCCTGCTCCTCACTTCTCTGCACCGGAGGCAACCAGCAATTCCTCTGCATGGGGCTCTTGGCTGGACAAGGCCCTCAGAATTGTCATCCAGCAGCTGCTGAGGTATACTGCAGAAAAAGTCTCCATCAACACGTGGATGCTGGGATACCACGCGCTCTAGGTATGTACAAAGCTGGTACTTAACGTGGTCTCATCATCAGCCTAAAAGTTGTCACATCACAGGAAATCTGCAAACAATCTTAAAGCACATGATGTAAATCCAATGGCAAATGCCAGTTCCGCCTCAGATCTGCCAGCAGCAGCTCAGTTGTGTTTTCTTTAATTTCAGCTTTTCTTGATCATTTAAAAAGACAAAAATCAACAACAATCATTCTGAGGTTTCACTGGCTTTTTAAACCTTAATCTTTTTCCCTTGCCTTTATCACTCCTTTTTTACTTCCCCACCTTTAAGTAGCACTGCATTAGCACATCTTAAAAAGTCTAAAGATGTTTTTCTGGGTTAAGCTGTCTGGTTACTGCTTGTATTTTAGCCAACTCAGGTGAGAAACAGAAAAAAACAAAAACACTTTTCATATTTACAGTCTCTTTCACCTTAGTATGCTGAGGTTCTTAACAGAGTTTTCTTTACAGAGCTTTCACAGAAGCAAGTGAGTCTTCACATATTTCATATGTATTTTTCTTGAGTATCAGAAAATCACTAATCTTTCAAGTCTTAATGCTTTGATTAGCAAAACTGTACAAAACCAAACATAAATACAACATTTTACACAGGGGACCTCAAACCATCCAGTCCTTACTTATTTTTTTATTTTTTTATTAATGCTCAGAAAAACAAAACCTTCTGTTTAAGTGTAAATTAATTGGCAGGACTCTTTTCAACGCTCTTCAGCTCTTTGTGTAGCTCTCAGCTGGTAATGTACGCTCTACATCCTTCAGACTTCTGTACTGCCTTTCATCTGAAAACCTCAAAGCACTTTGCAAAAGACTAATTAATAAGTTTCAGCACAGCTCTCAGGGAGGCAGGTAAACTTGACAAGTAAAAGTGTTAACGTTCTTGCAGAAACCAACAGAGATAAATCCTCCAGACATCTCAGGTGACGTTAGACCCATAAGAGTTTTTGTGCTCTTTGGTTTAATGCTGTGTGTTTGACCTTCCTCTGTGGAATGCAGAGCAAGGGCAACCTGTCTCAACACTCAGGTCTTCACAGTTGTTTCTGTCTCTGCTTGAAATATCTGCCTTCAGTGATTCCCAAGGAGCCAGACACCGACTGAGCAAACACACGAAATACGTGATTCTCTCAAGCCAAACAAAAATCTTCCAGTTATCTGAAAAATGTGAAGACCAGAAAAGATTTTCTGACTTCTGCAGAACTTTCAGCCAAGAGTTCCATTTGCTTTCTTTGCTGTTGAAGCATATTTTCTCTACAACACATTGTCTTAGCTCACATAATGCTGCATATAGGAAACTCAAAATAGCAAAAGAAAAAAAATCAGCATGCTTTGTTCAAAGACTATCAACAACTGAGTTTGATCAATAAGGTGGGATCCAACAAACAGGGATGTCTGATGTGACTCACTGAATGCAGAGATCTACTCTATATGAAAATGATTCTTACTCTGAAGCTGCTCTGACTAACAAGCATTCCATAGTCACTCAAAAGCCCCCTCAGCACACTGTCAAATGAAAGTAAAGCTGTTTATTTACAAAATCTATATACAGAGTTTCAAGTGTCAGGAAGAAGAACAGGCAAGCAATTATCTTAAACCTGCACATTAAAAGTGCCTATTTATATGGGACTTCTCTCCCTTCTCATTATCCCCCTGACAGCTGCTGGGATGTTAATCTAACCTTGTAGTTACCATTCCAGCTGTGATACAAGCCCACATCCTTGGGCTGCATTCTCAGAGGATGTTCTGAGAAGAAAATGTTTTATATCCAACCTTTTCCTTACGCAAATGTTTCCCAGAAGTAGAGCTGAAAGACTGTGGACCCAACAGTCAAGACACAAAGACTGTATCTCCCATGTTTCCTGTTCCACAAACCAAATGCAAGAGATGGACCACCTCTAGGTAACTCTATGCCTGGCACAGATTCCTTTTTATATGACTGTGCCTAGCCCATCTTTTTTACAAAATGCCAAGTTTAAGTTCACCCCTGAAAATCTGCCTGAATATAAAACAGACATTGTATGAAGCTGGGCATGTGGTCTCAGAAGCTCACCTAACTGGTTGCCACCCCAAAGCAGGAAGCCCCAGCTTACTGCTGCTGACATCCATTAGGAATGCACTATAGTGAGAATGTAGTTCGTGGCAGCAAACAGCCTCTAGTCAGAGATGAATCAGAGCACAACAATCTCTTGGTAGACCTTCACCAGCAGGACTTCCAGTCAGCATCCCAATACTGTGACTCCACAGCTCCAAGTCAGCTCTATCTGTCTCATGACCCAGCAGTTCACTCTGGTTTTGCTTACAAGGTTCCTTCAATCCCTTCCCACCTCCACAGTGTTTTGAGACTCAAACCTCACTTCCACTGTGCCCTTTGCACTAGTTGCAGTTTGTGTATTCTCGCTGAAATCAGTTCATCAGAGCCCTCACTGGTTTAATCCAAATGGGGAGTGACAGCTCAGAGTCTGTTGAGGAAGCGGGGTTGTCATCTCTGAGCAGTTTGGCTTGCTGACAATGCCATGGGCTAGAAGACGCTGCTGTCGCTTTGAATGATCATCATCCATGCTCCACGGATGCAGAAGCTATTCACAAGAGATGACCCTTAAAGCCTTGCTGTGGCAGGAGACATTTCTCCAGTTGTTGAATGCATGAGGTCACTTTTAAGAAGCAACATGGCAAAGTGCTTCACACATGCATGCATGTGCTCCCACCCACACCCAAGATCTCAGATGTGAAGAGGCACTGCAGCTACACATGCTTTGAATAGCTGCCTGCCTTTCTGCTTGCTGCCACCCCTTTAAAAGATGCAGATCCTTGCCCTGAAGGTTAGTTATAAATCACACTAATGTCTTCTTCCAGGAGGGACTGCAAATGAAAAAAATGCATGCTATTATCCATCATTTAAAGAATAGCTGTTGTGTTTGTGGGTTGATCCAATGCTCAGATATATGCCTTCACATCCACACTTGCAATGGATGGAGATCTATAGCATCGCATTGTGTAATTCATTCCTGATTGTCTTTGCCCACTGTTGGAGAGGAACCAGCCTGTTTCCTTGGATTCTATAGCCAGAATGGAAGAACTGTGGTTTTGAAGTAAACCTCTTGTAAAGGTGGGATTTTTATCCTGAAATTTAAAGCCTTCCACATTCACTCCAATCCCACTGCAGGAGAGGTTCTGTGCAAATGTTCTAAATTATGCATGGTTTGTTTCCTCCTCTACAGAGAATGCAGTCACTGTATGATAAAGCCAAAACATGTTCTCATGATTTCCCAAAGAAGCTGACAAATGTCAACATCGTGCCATGAAACACAGATATGGTGTTTTCTCTTACGGAAAACTGCCCCAATGGAATATTTTTTGCACATCTTTGTAAAAATCTCTGTTTCTGCTAGGCAACCTGAGAAAAGTGAAGCTTACTGTCTCTGGAGCTCAGTGTCTCTCCCCTGAATAAGCAGATGGAAGCCAAGAGAACTTTTAGTACGAACAAGAGCTTGCCAGGACTCGGCTCAGTGTTTACTGGGGAAAAAACAAAACAAAACAAAATAACTATTCCTTATTTTCATCCGTAGGCATCCAAAAAACCAAGTGTCATGCCAGGCTTCAGATCTGAAGACGTGCTTGGGATCCATGAGTGATTTTTGCTGAGATGTGCTGGAAGATGGCACAGGGTGTCTCGAAAGTGCAAGCAAGGAAGGGGTCATTCTGGATATACCAGGACATTTATTTTTTCAGAGGAACAAAACCTTTCAGAAGATGTGCCATTTATGGACATCTTGGACATTTATTTCTTGGTTCTGTCACCTCCTCCTTCATTATACATCCAGAACGTGTTTGAAGGATTGTTGGATCAGGAAGTGCCTGTTTCCACATCTTTCTGAGGTAGATGCCTTACTAATGGAATCTCAAGCAAGATAAGGTGAATCCCTTCCCCACATCTAAATTCCAGCAGAAAACCATTACACAAGCAAATGAACAATGTAAGCCTTACTCCCTACAGATATGCATCCTACAAGTGGAGCTTTCTGGCAATCACAGAGGATACATAGATGCAAGCTTTTTCCCTTTTAGCATTTTCTTATGTCTAGTTAGAAATGAATTTACGTCTGTGCCATCTCCTCAGTGGAGAGACGCATTAAGAATCTCCTGTCTTTATCTGCCTTCTGATTTCCACAAAATTCATGGGATCTTTATCATCTCTGAGATCTCTAATTTTACACCAAATTCACCTGAACTTTACTAATGGGTTCAAAATGCACTGATGGAAAGAAACAGACAAGCATATGAGAAGGCAACCCCAACACATCAGTCTCATTTTCTTAGAAAACTAGGCTAGAGGAATTGCAGTCTTATGATGTTCAGAATCCCTATTTTATAAGAAAATAACATTTGACATTTTATTTTAAGATATAATACTTCACTAAAAAGAAATTTGATAAAATATCTGCTTTCTAAAAATACTCTTCAGTTTCAGAACAGATTGCACTCCAGCTTTTATTATTTTTATAATTTCTCCATTATTTCATGAAACAATGCTTTTATTGGCAGAGATAATATGACATGTTGGACTAGATGATCTTGCAGGTCGTTTCCAACCTTGCGATTCTGTGTGATTCTGTGACATCATATAAGAGCTAATGTAGTCTGGTTGTTGTTTTGTGTTGGTCTTTTTTAGCTTTTTCACATCATTAAGTATCGCTTCTATTCAGCGCTGATTGAAATGTCTCATTTCTTTCTAGATGAAGATGGCTGCAGCTTGGTGTAATCAAACAGTTTGACACTTCACAAACAGAAGATATTTGGATGTAGAAGAGATTTTCAATCAGCTCTAACTGCTCCACTTATCATCTCAAGTGTTATACACTTTTTAATAGTTATATTACATATTCATTAACAGTAGCATCTGTTAAGACCTACTATTGATAAATAATGAAACGAAAAATATCATAAACAAAAAAAAATGTAAAATATAATTCTAGAAAAGTGAAACCATCAGTGCATATATAAAACAATATATTCATAAAATATTTTCTCATAGGAATTTTTCCTCCAGGTGAAAATGAGCTTATTACACTGGGAGAAAGCACTCAGCTACTGCTGCATGAAACACAGCATTATGCTTTAAACTGGGGAAGTGTATGAAAGAAACAACTCGGCTGGGTGACCTCAGCCCTTCCTGCACTCATGGGAGACTCCAAGAACCATCTGGAGCGTGGGCTTTGCTGACTGAAGTGGAAGCTGACAGGAACAAAAGATCAAGGAAATAATTAAATCAGACACCTTAAAGAGGAATGTCCCCCAGAGACAGTAAACATCAGCGTAACACCTCAAGCTCAGTGCCAGGTCATTATTCAATACATGTTCAGCTATTAAAGAAACCACCTATTTGATAAATTCATTTGTGCCCGATGAAATGTAAGCAGCCTAACAAGGAAAATTACAAAGGCTCTGCAGACATATGAGCTGTGTGAATAACTACAGATTCAGCCAGGCCCATTCTGAGAGGTCCCAAAGCTGTCAGAGCTGGCCCCGATGCACAAACCCTTCTCCTGGCTGAGTAACTGGTTGAGATCCTAGAATACATCAGCACCAGGCAACCAGACATCTCCTGAAGCTCCATCTCACTGCACATCTTGGTAATGCTTCCCTCAAACACTCATTACCTTCTCTATTTCATGACCATGAAGTCAGCATAGCTAACAGAGGCAAAATCAAGTGCTTCTGTTGATTTATTTTCCCCTCACATTGAAGTAAAACTTTTCCTGAAAACCACATCTCCATTAAGGTGCTGCATCTGGAGCTCATAGCAGTCAGGTCCTTGGAATCATGAAACACAGGCCAATATGAGAATTTGATCTGGGGAGGGAAGGATCTTTGAAAGCAAGCAAGAAGCATTTACAAAGACACCTTAATCACATGCAGCAGGAGGGACAGGACGAAGGCAGCTCTAGGTCACTCCCAGAGGCAAAAGTAACTGTTGCTGATCGCCCAAATAGGACAGGAGCATCTCTACACATACAGAGGTAAAAGCAACCGTGTGTGTATAGACGTAGCCTCCTTCCAGGGCTAGGGAACCTCTTTAATGAAAAGAGATTGTCATTTATCGCTGTTAGCAAAATCAGCATCTCTGCCTGAAGTGATTTACATTCATGAGTTAGCAGTTTATGGCTGAAGTATTCAACCCACTCAACACATAGTTTGTAATATAGAGCTTTACTGCAGCTGAGACAGGGTGCACAGAACCTGGAAAGCTGTTTTGCAGTGAGCCTCCGAATTGCTTTTTTTTAAAGGCTGAAGATCAACATACACTCTGCCTGTGGATTTACAAGTAGTCTGTTTAAATGTATCTCAGTGAGAGAGCACATTATCCATGATGAATATGGAAGAATCAGGAACACTTGACAGAAGAGAGGCTTCTTTGAGGATGCAAAGTTCACCATCCATTTGCGTTGCCAATAATGCACCTACTGTGTATATAATTGGACTAAGAGGGTTAATGTATTTTCTGACTGGTATGTTACACATTTCATAAAAGTAAATGCAAGCTGAACTCTGGTAATGGCAGGTTCAAGACGGCACCTAGTATTTAACCAAAAACCTGCTATTATGGACCATGTGTTGCATTACAAAAGAAAATCCTCGTCAGTGATGAGTTAATCAAGTTAAAAGAATTGCTCCTTGACTCTCATTACATGCCAAAGACTTACAGATTCTCATTTTTGAGTTTGTAGGAATGTAGACATCATTCAGAACATCAACCCAGCCCTATTCTGTGCCTGTGCACCTGTATTTATCTATTATTCTATCCATAAAAAAGACGTTTCAGGCTTGTCTGCCTCACATGCCATAGTCTGAATGAGTCAAGCAGTGATCTCTGCTATCTTCCTGAAAACCTCTTTGCTTATGGGATGCTGTTCAAAAGTAAGATGCCTTGATTTTTCTTCTCACTGAAGTCTTTAAATGCACAGAACTCATAATAAACTGTAAGATGCCCTTTCAGAAGAAAATCCATACAAAATGTGGTTTTATAGAGAACCAGTCAGGGAGAGAAATAATTCACACTAGAAATCTCACAGGTAACAGCTGACAGGGAAACACATTTTCAGTTGTGTCAAAGCAAGTCACAGACATTAAGGCAAAACGAATCATAATGAACATCAGATCTGATTTTCTGTATAATATAACTCATTGGATATGCCTGAATTGTTTTGTATTTGAACTGCAAAATATCTTAATGGGAGAAAGAGTCCTTTTTAACTTAAAAATTGCTAGTGATTGAGAATACAAAGCTACCCTCAGTGAACAGTTCCAAAGCCTGAAATTTCATTCTCCAAACAAATATAAACAAGCATTTGAAGTGTGAGTACTACAGTCCTGGCTCCTCCTTCTCCTTTCTTTGTGAGAATGAAGACTGATCTCCAAGACTTTGAACATTACATTTTGCAAGAGGGATTTTTTTTCTCTCCCTCCCGCCTTTTAGTAAACTCATTAGTCCAATTTTTGGAGACATTCAGAGCACACTCTTCGTAACAAACACTCCCTTCCCAGAGATCAGATCCCTCTACTACAAACAGTCACTATCCTTAATTAAGGATTTTCTTGAAATGACAATGCCACAGATTAAGATCATAAAGTCCAACCATTCACCTCCCCAAAGGCTGTTTCCTCATGTTCCATCTCTTGTCACTTGAAAGTCAATCACTGCCTTTAAAAGTTAAAAACACAAAATAAGGAGACTTACAAAAAAAAAAGAGGAAAAAACGATAAAGTGTAAACATTCACATGGAAATATAGTTAGAGCTCATAAAATGTTAATGTCAGCTACGTTTGTGAATGATTAGCTATGATTAAGCGACATTAAGTGATCTGTAGGAAGTTCATGCAAAAATTTTTGTTGCTGTACAGAAGCTCCGTCCTTGTACCTCAGAAGGATGCTTTGAAAATGCATCCTTGTAAGTGTCTCAAAGTCTGCTTCTGATTTAACAAGAACCTAATTGCCTGATTATTGATTATCTCTTTGAAGTACAGTAATCATGATATTGCAGCAAATTTGCCATCTGCCTGTCTCGTTAACAACCCGTCTATTTTCACCATGAGCTGTCTTACCAATTGAAAACACATATGCTTTCATTGCAGCGCTTGTCCTTAAAAGAGTTGCAAACACAGATGGCTTTGGGGGTGACAGCTCAAGTTTGCCACTCCCCTGAGATTGCTGCTATCATCAGTGGGACTCTGTCCTCCCCTTGTGGTGCCTGGGATGCCTTTGGAGGCTGCTAAACCAGGTTAGATCACTAAGAATAAAGGCCACGTGGTTTCAGTCTAATTGTCATAGATCACACATAAATATCCAGAGACCCCTTCTGATCCAAGCAATTGCTTTAGGAGAATCAGGCCTACCACTTATTTCAGACCACTCAAATGGAACTTCCTGTGGTACTTTAATTATAGTCAAAAGAGCCATGATTTACCTTGGGATGGCATTTGGCATGGGAGCCACTGCCCAGTTTGCTGTCAGTTCTCTCAGTAAAGAGAGCGTATGTCCAGCAGTTTCTCCCATCCAAAATTCTGAGATTCAGGTTTCTCTCCATGAAACTTACCACAGAATTATACAGAATCACTGAATCGCAGAGGTTGGAATGGACCTCTGGAGATCATTCAGTCCAGCCCTTTGCTAAAACAAGTTTTGTAGAGTAGGTTGCACAGGAAGCATTAAGCAAACAACCTGCTGGGATGTGAGCACTTGGTATAAGAAGTAAGCCTGACGTACAGATTGCCATCAAACTGTATCACATCCAAAACTGAACAGGTAAAAAAGATGCCAGGCAAAAAAGTTTCAGAAAGTGTCAAAAGATCACAGAAGATAAATTACTGTATTGATAGTAAACATGCAATTTTTATTTTCCCAAATCTACTACACTGCAAAGGAAAGTTAGAAAGTTAGCAGAGTAATTACAGTAGGCATTGTAGGGAAAGAACTTGCTAGATATGGTAGTTCTCCTCAATATGACCCTGAATGGTAGGGACCCTAGAAAATAACTGAAGCAAAATGAGAAAAGGAAACACTGATGTGTGCAAAGCAGGAGGAAATACTTCCACCAGTGAAGTGGTTTCCCAGCACTGAAGGCAGAGCTGCAGCTCTGGTGTGCAGTTCTGGGTCCACCACCAACCCCAAGATGACATTTTGGAAGAGGTGTGACAGATTTAATCTTCACCTGAAACATTTATCCTCCTATTAGCAAGAACTGTCTCAAGCCTTTATTTTCATCCTAGGTCCATTTGAAAGTTTACTGGGAAGAGATCTGCTCAAGATACTTTTTTTTTTACTGACTGTGCTCCCTACAGCTTTCCCCTGTTCTGAGAAGGATGTCTTTGGAAAGATTAGTTCCACCACCGGCTTACTGCTCAGAGCTAGCTGGTTCTGAAACGCGTGTAAGAAAGATTAAGTTTGCTCTGGCACTGAGCACAGTAACAGAAGATTCAAGTAGCTGCCCCCAACTTTATATGCGTACAGAAACAAGCAAAAGGTGACAAAATAAGGATTCTTTTTTTTATTACAGATTTATCCAAATCCCAGATAAAACCTTGAAATGTGAATTGACGGGAAAGCAATACGTAAAGGCAGAATGGTGAGGTCAGCAGGGCTCATTACAGCCACCTGCAGAATGTAAACTAAATGATCGTACATCAGGAATTTTCTCCATAAAGCAGAGCACAACATTAAGAAGAAACATTACCCAAAAACATCAAATGGACAAGAAGATCATACAATTGAGATGCTCTTTTCATGGAAGTCCTAGAAATTCACAGCTGAACATCAAGCTATGCCCTTCCTAGATAAAATTTCTACCCACAGAGAACTTTCTTCACAAAGCTGATTGAATCAGCCCCAGTCCATCTCAGTTCATTTTTTTTCCATTGTCTGCAAGCTCAAAGCAAAAAGGCAGCCTTGAAATGTACTTTATAGAGCCTCGCCTGGATTCTCACTCTAGCAGCAGCAACAGGAATTTGTACCTATAGTATTTCTGAGAGGTTGCATCACTTGAACTGTGTGCTTTTGGAAACCTTGCTTCAATTGACATCCAAAGGTCAATCAAAGTCCAAGGCATGGCATTAAATCCAAGCACCAGCAATTACTGATGATACAAGAGGGCATTTACTCTGCTATTTTTCTCATCGTAAGGTGAACAATGTTGAGTTTTTATAGAACAAAGTTTATAGTGTCTGTTCCCAGGACAATTTAGAATGACTACAAAAGTCATCAGAAAAAGATGGGGTTGCATGGATGATGTTGCTTTTCCCTTTGGCTTTCCATCTGCATTGAAGTTCTGGAGTACATTTTCTTGTTGACAGAATAATTTGCCTTTGTTACTCCTCCTTGCAATAGACAGGTCTTACACCACTGAAAGCTATTTTGGGACATGCATAAGTCTTCCATCCCCCTCCCTGCCTCTCAAGCCAGCCTTAATTGGCCATAGGTCTACTTTCAGTCTTGCAATTCTTTTTTTGCAAAAGAAAAAAGGCATTTCTTTGTTATTTCAAATAGCCAGCATCAATACTTTTTCTGCAGGTAGCACAAAGCTTTATCGTTGTACGGCCCTGTGGATAACATTTCTAAATTAAATACTGGAGAAGCTTTGCAGCTGGGACTTAGAATATATGATTTAATTTCTGTCGCTTTATTTCAAACATTAAAAAAAAAAAAGAGCTGAGAAAATATTAGAGACGATATTTCTTTTTCTAAAATTGTGTGTTAGAGAACATCTGCAGAAATTTCTGAAGGGAAGAGGGTGAAATACAAATCCAGGCTTAGTCAAGAGGGGTCTCCCTTATCTGCTTTCAGAATAAGGCTAGGAAAGCTGCAGCGTACCTATCGCTATGACTCGAGTACCCCCCAAAATCCATCCTGAATCAATAAGAGCTACTTAATAACCATCAGCCAGTCAAGATCTCATTCTTCTTAAGCTCACTTCTGTAACCAGAAAAGCCCAATCTTCCTGCTCTGAGAAACAATTCCAGTTACAGGCACTGTGTGTGCGGGAGTTTGCTATTATGGACACCAATCCATTTCCTTCATTTCTTTCACAAATGTTTCATCACTTTCCTTTGATTGCCCTCCTCCTCCATCCCTGCATACACTTCTTTCACATCCAGACTAAACCTGTGTCATCCAAGTAAAGCACCAGTGCAATTCTACACCCAGAAGCTCTACCAACAGTGATGGGAGTAGAAAAAAAACCTCATCTTGGCAGAGGGACAGCAGAAGTTACACTCCCTGTGCAGGCACTGCCAAGCATTCATAGCAGCATGTCCTGGTTGAGCTCCGTGGGATCAACTGCTCATCTTATGTGATTCAGACACACAAGAGCAAGCACAGAATACGATCAGCTAAGAAGTACAAGAGACGGTGCCTCTGCGTGTCCTCGGGTGAACTGCCCAGAACATGAAGCCGTGACACTGAAGCCTCAGGTTCCAGATCACAATGAAGTTTTTGGTAAACAGAAAGAATCGGTAAGGCCACACTTTGTGATACATCTCTGCAGACACAAACTGAATATTTCAAGCCCTTCAAGCATTAAAGTTTTAAGATGCTGGAGTCTGGAAAATGCAACATATGGCTCTGGAGCTAGACTTGAAATAGCACCACTGCAGCTCTTTTCTGCAGGTATGAGCAACAGAGAACATCTGAATCTACACCATCCAAGCACTGAGGCACCACACCATGTTACTATAACTATAAACACTCTGTTTCAAGGAAAAGTTCTTGGAGGTGCTGTCATTATTGTTTACAATAACATATTGCTCTTGGCCACATCAGAAGGGATTAGACCCCTTCCTAGCATATGGACTTTTCAAACTGCATTTTGGAAGCTTCACACCCTCTCCATTGTGTATGTGCTCCTCCCATACAGTTTCAGCTTTTTGGGTTTAACTAATTTGGCAGATAACCAACAGCAGGGATCCCAAGTCATTTACCAAAGCTCACGCACACTTGTCACATTGCAGTCAAATCACAAGCCCATCAGTGCTTTCATCTCTTTGTCTGTTCCCCTACAGACAAACCTTTTGCCTACCCCTCAGTTACTTTCTCATCTGGCACTTTCTACCATTACTTAATGGTTATTGGGGAAAATGAAGCTGTCAGACTTTGAATGGACTTTCATTGCCTGAATGAATTTGACTAAGTGGCTGTGCTGTCTGGAAAGCTCTCAAACATTTAGCATAATAGCATCTTTGAATAACAATTTCTCAAGTCCCAAAGTGAACCTCCAACATGCACTGGAAAAGCCCAGATGAATGCATAAATTCAAAAAGCGCAATCCCCCAACACCAATGCTTGTAAACTATATGCTAGGGAAAGGTTTACATCAGAAGAGCTCTATAAGCTCTGTACCCAAGACTGTTCTTTCTCTCCACCCTTCCACTCCATGCCCAGAATACTAACCAGCAATCCAGCCATCCTCCTGCATCAGCTCCGCATCCTCGCACCAACAGCCAGTGGCTGGATGAATATAGGTTACAGCCTGCAGCTTTAACTGGTCCTGAGGCTCTTTCTGCAGCTGGCAACCTTCAGAACGAAGTTTCCTGCTCTTTACATGAGATGATGAGCTTTGGATCATACTTAAAACACCAGCATATTACTCCATTTAGCCTTCAGAGATGTGTCACGTAATTACTGCCCTCTTAAATCATTGCTGAGCACTTTAAATATACAAGAGATTAGCTTACACATTTGAGATCTGAGTTTTAGATGTTGTGGAAATGCCCATTTTCCTTGTTCAGCACACACTGTTCTTCATGCACATAAATCCAAAGACTCTGACTCTTGAAGAGGCAGCATGGAGAATGCAGGCCAAGTGTCCCCAGTTCCAGCTTTGCACCTTCAGGTAACTGTGGGAGGAAGACTGTTTTTCCCATAGAGCTGTAAGTATCCACAGCCCACCTCTAGTGCAGAATGCAGTGGGGATACCCCGACTTGTTTTTTATTTGATTACTGTAATTTTGTTCTATTTCAGCCTTCTTCTAGGATTTTCAGTGCATTTGCATTCAACCTGGAGTCTGCTCCTTACTAAAGTTCCAGCCTGGAGCTTGCTCCCCTCTTGCTGTAGCTGGCCTGCTCTCAATCTGGTAGGAATTCACATTAAAACTGTGCCATACATTGCTGCAACACTTGAGTTTCCAGCATGGTTATACAGCCCACTTCAAACAAAGAAACCATCAGGTTGAGACCTTCAAACACTCTCTGATCTGAACACATTGTACCTCAGATTCCCCATGACTTCTAGCTGCAGTGCCAGGAGTGATAAATTAAGCATCTCGGAAAGTAACTCAAATCAAAGTTCATTATACCTTCTAATTAGCTCTGGGAGAGAGCCAAAGACAAAGATTTTGATTTAAAGAAGTAATTACACAAAATATTCAGTTAATATATCCTTAAAAGCTGAATTGTTGTATGAGTAATAGTTGCTTGCAACACCGTAGTAGCCTTTAAATGTTATAATTGTGATGTAGCACTGTGATGTAGATAATTGTGATGTATCCGTGCTAGAGGTCTGGCTATCCTTTTTCACCCAGAGGGTAGTGATGCACTGGAACAGGTTGCCCAAGGAGGTTGTAGATGCCCCATCCCTGCAGGCATTCAAAGCCAGGCTGGATGTGGCTCTGGGCAGCCTGGGCTGCTGGTTGGTGACCCTGCACATAGCAGGAGTTGAAACCAAATGATCACTGTGGTCCTTTTCAACCCAGGCCACTCAATGATTCCATTCTATGATTCCATGTAGATAATTGTGCTATAGTATTGCAGATGTGGAAGCATGTTGTAAACCTGTTCTGCTTTATCATGAAAAAACAACAGAGTTAAGCTTGCTAGCGTTTGCTGATGGACACCCCTGCCCTGCAAATTAATTGTTTAGAAAGAGCTGTCTCTATGAACCAAGGAGATAAGAAGTTCTGCTGAGTTCTTGTACTGAGGAAACCAGACGTCCTGCTTGGCATCGGTCACTGTATACATAATATACTTCCGGGATAACTTACTTATTTAACGTAGCTCTGGAACAGTTGCACAAGGAGGCTGTGGATGCCCCATCCCTGCAGGCATTCAAGGCCAGGCTGGATGTGGCTCTGGGCAGCCTGGGCTGCTGGTTGGCGACCTGCACATAGCACGGGGTTGGAACCAGATGATCATTGTGGTCCTTCATGAGACATCATTTGGTGACAGGGAGGTGATGCAAGGATGGCTGTCCTTCTGGTGATGCTGCAGAGGTGAAAAAAGGACAGCAGGAGCACCCTGCAAAGCTGTTTGCTCTCTGGTGTCCTACGCTGCCTCAGAAAGCACTCACTAGTTATTGAGAAGCACTGCAGTTCTGGCAGCAAACTCAGCCTGGACTCGCACTTCCACTCAGTAACAGAAAAAGGGCTCGGAGAAGAGCTGAAATAGACGGATTCTACACAAGCTTCACATCACAGGATGTCAGCCAGCGCAGCACAGGGTGCTGTGCTCAGCACCAGGCGTTGCCGCAGCGCCGCCGCCGCTCCGCGCCACAAGCGCGACCGTTAACGGTCGGCAACCACAAGCGCGTGGCCGCTCACGAGGCGGCTCAAGTAGCCGCCCCGCGATTGGCGGAGCGGTTCAACCCGCGCGGTGATTGGCGGGGCCGTTGAAAGAGAAGCACGGTGATTGGCGGAGCCCGCTGGGCGGTTGGCGGGCTGTTCAAACATCAGCGCGGTTGTTGGAGCCGTGTTCCTCTCAGCGCGTGATGCAGAGCTGGGTCTGCGTTCAGTTCTTCTGCGTGCTGTGCTCAGATCGGTCCTGAGTGCTTTTAGAAACCTTTTTTAATGCCTGTCGCTAAAGTGGGTGACCGGCAATAGGATCTGAGGAAATCGCATGGTGCTATGTGGGGGGGGGGGGGGGGGGTCGAGGGGGAGTGAGGGTGGCTTACTACTGAGGGTGGTAAGCATGGAGCAGATTTGCCCAGGGCAGTGAGCACAGCCCCGAACCGCCAGAGCTCAGGGAGCATTGGGACACTGCTCTCAGTCATTGGGTTTGGGTGGTGCTGTGTGGAACCAGGGTTAAGCTCGAGAAAGTAGCTCCTCTGGAAAGGATGTGGGGTAGGGAGTTTCTAGTGAGCACAATAAGTCAAATAAAATATGAAGAAAAGCCTTAAACTGAATACAATGTAAGCACGTTACTGATACAAGTGCTCACAGGAGAGGTGCTTCACCCCTTCTGTTTTACCTGAAAACCCCCTGAAGGAACCTGCAGTGGTCACTGTAAGAGAGAAGTGAGAGGTGAATGTAGCAGCTGCTGAGCCCTGCACCATGGACACTACCTGCAAAGAACTTGAGAACAGTACTGCTCCCTCACACACCACAGTTGCTGTACATCTGAGATGACTGGTGTGGTTTGTGTTGAAGAGCGGGGTGCTATTCAGCAGCATGAAAGATTCCGTGTAATTAAAATAGTTGCATGGAAAATCATATATTTATGAGCTGCTGAACTGTTCCTGTCCTTAACATGGCTGCAGAATGAAGTCAGTATTATCGCAGGTTGCAGGTTAATTGTCAACATCCCTGCGCTAAGAGTCATTACTGAGTAACTGCTGGGACATTTAATTGCTTAAGCAATTAATAACTGGGCAGAAATGGAGGGCTGTATATTCCCATGAGTGACTCCCTGCAAGCATTAGCAGATAAAGCAGCTAACTGCAAAATGAATCATAAATGTGAGCAGTCACCATCAGTTATTATGCACTGATACTGAGCAGGGAGTTTGCAGGAGATCTCAGAACTAGCAGCAGTTGCAATGTGAAGAAAGTCTTTTCTAGGGCCTCCTCAAGGAGGACAGACTCATGCTTGCTACTCTCCTACTTCATACTGAAGGGGCTGAAGCTGATGGTACCAGCTCTAAAAATCATGGAACACAAAGGAGAGCTTTCCAAGAGAGTGCCATAAGTGTTGCCTACTGGTGGGAATGCTTGCTCCATGTATTCCCCAGAAATCAATTTGCCAGAAATCACAGACAGACCCTTTTCATTTAATCTTGAGTGAATACACGCTGCACAGCCTGGAAATGCTAAGTTATGGGGCAGTGCACTCTTGCCCTCTTTTGTGACTGTGCTGCTTTGAACAGACACCACTCCTGTGCATAGACTTTCAGAGGGTGAAATTCATAACGGTCTTGCTGCCTCATGCTGCTCCAGCAGCAGCACAGGAAGCCCGTGGCCAAATTCTTCATGGCCTCGGAGCACGCTGTGCTAAAGCTGGATAATCCACTCATGGGGAACACATTGTGTGGCTGTAAATAGTAGAAAAAACTGGAAGATCAGAACAGACGAGGGAATTAGATAGTGCCTCATGTATAGCAGATTCTTTCTGGCATTACCACACTGTCAGACTCTTCTCATGTAGCATGGCTGTTGCCAGCTTAATTATACAGTGCTCCTAAGTGCCATGAGTTGAGCTAACAAAAGTGGTCTGTTGCCAGTATAGCAACGTCTATGCTACCAGATTTGCTGATACCAGGAAGTTGACTTTTTTTTTTTTTTTTTTTTGGTACTTTTACATTTCTTAGCTAATATAATCATGCAAGCCAAATTCTGTTGTACATATCAATAGCTGTCATAAGAAAAGACCTGAGTGCCGAATCCAAGCGCATCTTGTTCAGAACCCCACACCTAAGACCTGCTCATATTGAATGTAAAGAGCTGCAAAAAGTCATTTGTGCAAGAAAAAGTAATGTTTTCAATTCTTTAAAATTCCAAGAACAGTTGCACTCTGGGTGTTGGTTTTCAGCACCTTACCTATTCTCTATTTACACAAAGAGGAAGGAAAACTCTTATAACTTGACCCAACTCCTTCAATTGTTTTGTCTTTCTTGGCAGTCTGAAAATAAAGACTGAACAATAAGATTTCTGAAGTTTTTATTCTGGCCATTTATTTTCTGTATGCTGTGCTTTAAAAAAACAAACAAAACCACTAAGAAAGCCCAGCTGTTGTATTTTACTTTAGTGAGAAGGGAAGATGGAGGACAGCTTGTGAATGTAATTAAATCAGCTAGCAAAAAGCTGAAAATCAGCACGTGTGAAAAGAATTTGAAACAGTGAGCATGGTTTATATTTAGTGGAAAGTTTTCTTTTTCCTTTGCAGCTTTTGCATAGAGCCCAAAGGCACTAAGAGAATAGATCTGTCTACAGCAATCTGTAGCCGAAAGTGCCAGAAATCAACAGTAAATATGTAATGCCACCAAAGGAGGTTTTTAAAAGATGAATGCCCCAAAGGCTCTGATTTAAAAGAAACAAAGTTATTGTAATGCACAATGTGTAATACACATCTGTACAACTCAGGGTAATGTTACCTAAAATAAATCTGCGTACATGACTCACCAACTCCCTCCTACTTAGGCTAATAGGTTACCCATGCACACACTGCATGAGCTCCATCTCCCCAAATAATCAAATACTCCAGGAGCATGCAGTATAAACTCAGATTCAGAAGAACACCGTTGCCATAATCCTGCATTATTTCTTCTGTTGTTTGAGAACACAGCCCTGAGACTACTGTAACATGCTTTGTAGATGGTTATTGTAAGAATTTTCAAACAGGATTGTGTTCAATGGCTTTCTGTAGAAACAGCACCATAAGATTGTCTATTTTAAGCAATGTGTCTGGTTAGCTTATGGTCCAGTCAAAAATAATTGGCTCATGGGTTAATTCCATGTTGCATAAACAGGAATTTGAGACCAATAGGAAATCAGGTTACTACAAAGTGTCCAGGATTCCTGACAAAACACTGTCAAATACAGGCAACGCTCTGTTTGTCTGATAGATCCTAAATGCTCAAGCAGCAGTTACTGTTTTGTGTACCCTTTCAACCTTGCAGCAGAGCAATGCTATTACCCTCACCTTAGTAGGAGATAATCATAAGAATGATGATGCCTAACACTAACATACAATGGCAATGATCTTGCTTGATTCTAACTTCCTGAAATCTAGGAATCTAGTTTAGTCTAAGCTAGCTAGCTATGTTGCTTTGGAGAAAGATCCAGAAGGGGTCTAACATGTCTAACAAGTGGGATGTGTGAGTGGGAAACAGGGAGGGTTTATGTAGTGCCTTGCTGTTACCAGAATGTTCTAAGCACTTCTGAGCCAGTGAGAAGGTGGCATGGCTGTACTCACACTGCCTGTGGAGAGCCAAACCTAAGGCCCCTTCATGCATCCCCATCTTCTAGAACCTCCTTTAAGATCAGTTGTGACTGTGGATCTGTCACCCTGTAAGGTGCAATATGATGGTAGTGCAGTGCCCCCTGGATATTTATACAGTAATCAGACCCAAATTCCAGGTCTACACCAGAACTGCCCCCTTTGCACTCGCAAGCATGAAGGCAGTAAGGGAATGTTGCAGCTGTGGACACAAGACAAGTGCTGTTATGGGCATTTTTCAAGAACTCTGAGTGACGTTTATAGCAGAGGCACCAACGAGACTGGCCTGGTCACAGCAATACTCCTGAAAACTATCCAGATTCCTCCCTGAAAAGAGCTCTTTGAGCACGTACCTCTGGGAATAGACTGGCATTGTGCTTCTCATTCTGCAGCTTTAAACGCCTCTGGCCTGCCCTGGAAGTTTCTCTATAGCCAGTCTCACACCTCTGATCTGACAAGACTTTGGGAAGCTGTGAGCACCATCAGTGACTGCCAGACATGGCAGGGTATCATTTAAAATGCAATTAAGAGGCTCTGCAGCTCTCCGTAGAGAGAAGAAAGGCCGCCTTTGCTGGTGACCTGTGCAATGAAGAAGTTGTGAGTAAGTTGAGTGCTGATAGAAAAACTTATTTCAATTAAACTTCCCCCAAGTGGGGAACAAGGAAGAATAACAAAACAATTTAATGAAATCCTGTTCTTTCAATGACAAATTCATAAGAAAACTCTCTTTGGTAAAAGTAAGATTGATCCTTGGTGAAGGAAACAAAGCATTTCTTGAAAAGGAGAGTATGGAAAGATGGTGGGATCAATGTGACAAGGCATTAGCCTTTCTTCCAGAGACAAAACAAAATTGGCAAGGCTTTATAATAAACTTTTTACCACCTTAGCTGTTCCACTCATTGGAAGATTACTTTCATTACCTATTTTTATCAGGTTGGTTCTGGTGGAGGATAGGGAGAGAAAACTTATAGCAACAACAACAACAAAACTGCACACTGGATACTGTACTAGCTGGGCAATCCACACTGTCAATCTCCTACTGCTTCATTAGCTGTAAGAATGACATTAGCAATGGCCACCATTCAGACTTTTTGCTCCATGCTGATGTATATACTGATGCAGCTCACAGAAGACACCAGTTCAATAACTACCAATAAGGAAAAGAAAAATATTTGGAAAGAAAGATCCTTTTCTCCTTCTTATCAATTCCCATTTCACTTCAAGTGTTCTTCCTTTATTTCTTGAATTCAGACCCAAGTTTGTAGCATGGATGATATTTTCTTGGTCACAGTTTCAAATTACTACAGCAGTTGCATAATTAAACAAGCAATAAAAGCCAATGCACTGAGCATTGTGTATGTCAGCAGGCTGCTGCCACTTCAAAAGCAGCCTGAGAAGCACAATAGGAATTAGAAAAATCGGGGAGACAGGAAGGGGACTTGGACAGAGAGAAAAGGGGCTGGAGGATGCAGAAGGGATCCAGAAAGAAAGTCAAGTCTCCAAATTCCAGAGACTTTGGGGTTGAGCCCTCAGAACAGAAGGTCCCACACAGCTGGCCTTTGGCATATCCAGGGCTGTGGCAGGGAGCATGGGCTGACAGGCACAGCAGTTACATGAGCAGAGAGGGAGATGGGCAGCCCAGCAGGATGAGCAAGTGGATTAGGAAAACAAACAGGAGCTCATCTCTCAGATCTGAGTCCCTTGCTGGAAGGAGGAATGTGTTGTTTGCTCATATCTGTCAGCAGAGCTGTTCTGGTGCCATCTCTGACTGCCTGCAGAAAATGTTTATTGTCATGTTATAGAAGCTGAAAAACACCTTAATACTCCCATCACCTTGAATTCCTTCAGTATGAGTTTGGTATCTCGCACTGTTCATCCTCCATGCTCTGATTTGTGGTCACCTGTCATTTTCAGCCCAGCAGCATAAAAGCCCCCTGCCTGCAGGAGCCCTGCTTGGAGATTTAAAGGATTAAATATCACCAGGGAGAAGAGTGTAGTTTGGCATTACACCTGCTGCACTCTGCTGTTTGCTAGACTGGGAGTCTCCCAAGAGCAACTATTTCAGAAAGCTAAGGATTTTGGACTGAAGCAGCTGTAAAAAGACATGAGAATGGGCTAACAACAAAATAATTCAGCAGCAAAATTAATCTAAGCTTAAAGTAATTATATACAGGGTAAAAGTCAAAAGAAACCATATGAAGCATATGGCAATTTTACTGTGTTTAAACTAAACACTTTTATGCTGTAATATCAAAAAGAAAACATGGAATAATTTGTACTGATTTTTGTTCTGACAAATGGTTATCAAAAAATAATGTGCTGCCATGAAATGCTTTGATTTCAGTGAATCTATTTTTCTAACAAAACAGTATTGTCTGTGTTTTCCAGCACCTCCGACATCAATAATTAATGCAGAGAGCTGAAGAGAGGGACCTTATGACTGTGAATGGAATAAATGGTAAAAATGGACAGAATAAAGAGATGCAGCATCTTTGTATTCTTTCCACTTGCATTGTACAAAGGCAGTGTGTGATCAGCACAGGCTTACAGTCATTATTTTCTGCTCCTGTAACTATTGCAGCCCATCTACAGAGCAAGTAGAAACAATGGCAAATCCTAACCTGCTGCAAAATCACAGCAGCGAAGCTGCTCCTACTGCCACCTAACATCCTGCTTGAAAATATAGGGCCAGATCTCCAAAATTCAACACTGAATTGAATTTTTCAACTTGAAATCACACTGCTACAATGGTACTGCCAGATACTCACGGGGGCAAATGAATGTCCTCAAAAGGGCTGAACTCTGTATTTAAAACTACTTTTGCTAAATCATTAGTAGTAAAAGTCAAATGGTGTAGATTGGAGCTCATTTTCAAAGTGCTGCAAGCTTTATTCATGGCTAATAAGGATAAAATCAAACATGACCATAGGTGTAACTGCAGTTTTTGTATTAGATGCAAATATGCTGTTCATTGTACCTGAGAAATAGTTTGGTTTGTTCACTGTCACAGTGCAGAATGGTGCTTTCACTCTGCGAGGAAGATTTATCAGGTCAACAGGAGATTGTAGCATAAACATGAACCTCGTATGACTTCAAAAAGCCAATGCACATTCCTCTTCCTGCCTCTTGCAGCTCTCTGTGCAGCACAGCACACCGTCTCTTGCTGTGCTTCCCTGTTCCCTGTGATTCATGCAGTGCTGGAATTTATACTCCAAAGGTACTTGTGCTGTGCTGTTAGTCACCTGCATTTTCTGGCCAGACTCGAGTTTGGCTGCAGCATCTGGAAGTGTCTGTGATGCTCCAGGCTTCCTGCATTCCACAATACAAAAACCTGTGCTGACCATGCTGAAACAACAGCTTGTCAGGTACTGACAGCTGAGGTCTTAATCTGTTCTCATCAGTAAAGCCCTTGCTTAGAAAGCCTAGGCCCACAGAATTTCCCCTTAACACCCTCCCCAGCCGAGAGATCAGGTTTGATCTCATTACACACCAAAAGACAGATTGGGGAGGGAAGGATGGTGTCACTGAAGCTCAGGGGGTTGCTGTAATGCTACTGAACCAAAGGGACTCTTTTTCCAGTTACACATTATCATCTTATTGCTCCCAAGGAAGAACACCATCACACATTTGACTATTCCCTTCATCTGAGAGAGAGAGAATGGTATTATCAGCAGTTCAGGAAGCTGGGATGTAATTAAACCCCCTTGAAATGCACTGTAATACAGGAGCACAAGTGGGGTTGCTTTCTTTTGGGCTAAGGAATGGGAATTCACATCACTGCAGAGACTGTGCCAATGTTTTCACTGAATTAAGCCATGCTGGTCTCCTGCATTTTTGCCTAGCTTTGACATCTGAATCCATTAGGAGTTAGCAATTCTAATGTGAAACAGCCACACTAATTGTGTTGTTTTTTTTTAATTGGATGCACTATTGATTTTACAAGATACGTGATGCTCTTCTACCTGTGCGTGAGGCTCCTGCTGGGAGATGCTAATGGAAAAAAACACTTCAATTAGCAAGAATTCCCTCTGAAATCCTTGAAAATCCAATATTGCTGATTAGTTTGTTAAAAAATCTTATTAAAAAATGCTCAGTGACTTCCCTATAATATCAAGAGGCAGATCCTCGTGCTGGGCTCCCTCACTAATCTCTCCCTCTCCCTTTTCCTCCCCTGCCTCCAGCAAGGTTCAGAATTTACAGCATGCAGGAATTAATTTCCCAGCCCCTCCCAAGTGAGCCATGGAGGAGGAGAACCGTGCTTCCTTTTTTAGCCCCATGCGGGAAATGTAGCTGTATAAAGAAATTAATGATGTTAATCCAGATTCAAGGAGAGTAGTGGAAAGCAAGAGAAAAAAAAATCCCTTTCATCCTTTTAGCACTTCATCAGGCAAATTAGCTAAATTAGCTGTATCCCTTGCTTATCACTTTCCTACTTCAGCCCTGAATTCATATTAGCTTAGCTGGATATCTCCTCCTGAATGGAAAAGGACTGTTTTTTCTGCATCTTTTCGTACTCAATCTTCTTAACAGCAGAGGTTACTGAATTCAGAAATAGCAAGATGGTTTGTGGTTGGGACACAAGCAGGTGTTCACTGAAAGCCTGCTACTGATCTCTCTCCCACAGGTACAAGTCTGGCTTCCTTTGCTTTCACTTGTGCCCATGAAAGAAGGTAACAAACAAATTAATACAATGCAGAATTAAGAGAATATATGCATCTGCACAGAGTTTAGTTTACTCTTATTATTTCAGATAATCATTGCAATTTCTGTGAGCAAAACAGCCTTTTAACTTATAAAATTTTTTTTTCTCCTTTTAGGTTTGTTTTGGCCATGTTACCACGAAGGAGATGAACTTGGAGAAGGTGTGAGAGGAAGCACTACTGGTACCTTCCCATTTGACTGCCTATGAATGGTACAGCTCTGCAAAAGAGCTTTGCCTTCATGATGATGTTCCCTGTAGCTCCATAATGTGGTTTGAAGAAGTCTGTGTTGAGACTGGAGTCTCGTCTTGAGAAGTCTCTTCTTGAGAGGAGATTACAGCACTATCTCCAGAAGCATTTCTAATTGAGAGTGAACTCAAGGTGATAATATTTTAAAGAGGAGCAAACTGTTGCAGAGACCAAGATGGTTCTTCCTGTACCCCATTGCCAAATATAGTGTTACGTTTAGGTTTTGTCACCAGAATGAATAAAAATGAATTTTATCCAAAAATTCCAGCTCATGAAGCATATTGAAGCTGGGCCAGAATTAATACTCTTGTTTTTCCATTCTTCCATCCTTTCTTTTCTTTTTTCCCACCTTAGTTAACATATCAATAGCACATAGATTTCCTTATGCTGAAGGCTCATGTTCAAGCCCAAAGAGATCTGGAACAATGCATTTCAGGAAGGCAATGCAGTGAAGCTGAAGTGGACTCCTCACTTCTGCCGTGGTTTGGTTGCAACACTTCCACAATCTTTCTACAAAGCTTCATTTTGTACAGGCAACAAATCACCCAGGGAGGACTCCATGGCTCCCTCTAAGGCTGAAAAGACAGACAGGCCTGCTCCAGATGTGAGCTGCCTCATTCGTTTTGCTTTGACAACAATATAGGCAAGGTTAACATGGAAATGGTAAATGAGCAGCTGCTCGGAAAGCAGTGTGAGCGAACATAAAGGAACCTGTTTACTTTGAGGAATCTCTAGAAGTGACTGCAGGAACCTTCCTATCCTCTTAACTTTAAAGTCTGTCCTTTGAGGGGACGTTTCTCTTCCCATCACCTAATGGGGAAAGAGGACACTGCCACAGAGCAGTTCAGGGCAGGAGCAAACTTTTGGTGTTGGTCTTTTAATGTCATCCCTCCGGAAAGAAGTACTGAAACTGGACAAAATTGTAAGTATGGAGGAGGAACTGCTCTGCAGAGGGCAGATAGGAGCAGCCACAGTAATGAGACTATTTATTTCTTCAAACTTTCTCTTCCCTGCTCCTTCCAAGCCTCCAGACTGTTTCTAGGGCCGTCCAGCACTCTTATTCAGCAGATGCTAATTTTGACATTTTCATAATGTCTGCTTGTCATCACCAACCCTTAATTTAACCTCACTGCAGAAATGCCTCCTGCATTTCAGCCAGACAGGCAGGAGTTTAATTACACAGTCAGGCAGCTGGACTGTGTTGCATCATATCCAGCCAGTCTCTGATTTCATGTGTATAATTGCTGAAATACTTCATTTTCCACCCTCCTCTTCACCCCCACCCAATCTACTTTCTCATTTAGCAACCAGAGTCCCTTGAAAATATTTTGCTAACAAAACAAAATTGCTGCCAAGTTAAAGCAGTTTGTTTTTTTTTTTTCTTCCCCCACTGGATTTCTGTGTCATGCTGCTGAAGTCACTGAGTTAATGAAGCCCAGAATCCTGTTTTTCTTCACACCCAGCTGATGCCATGCCTCAGCACTGGACGCCCTTAGTCTCCTCTATCTCTATTACTCTTTGACACAGCACTGAGCTGTACTGAACTTCTTCTTTTGTGATGTGTAGGAACTTATCCTGCCACAGTCTTTGTAAATTTTGCAGCCTCCTCTGCTTCTTGAATCTTCCTTTGAATCTCTTCTTAATCTTCCTTTGAATCTCTGATTTTGGGTGCCTCAAAGATGCACCATCAGCCTGCAGAAGTGGGCAGGCAGCCCCAGGAAGGCAAGCTGCCCAACAGCCAGAGTGAGTCACAGAGTTCAGGGCTCCATGAGAAATTCAGCCAAATCAAACCCTTCTCTGTGACACATTTTCATTTTGCCACATTAAGAAGTCCCAAGAAAACAAACCCTGCTGTAGGAAAAAAAAACAACCAAAACTTACTGTCTTTACCCACTGACACTTCAGCAGAACAGACGTAGGGTTTATTGAATGGCAGCAGGAGGCGAGGTTGTCTCTTGACCCTTTCAAATATCATCATCATCCCAGACACCTGAACTTCTGTCTTTTGTTAGACAACAAAAGGATGGGGCCCCAGGCAGCCTGGTCTGGTATTAAATGTGGAGGCTGGTGGCCCTGCATGCAGCAGGGGGGTTGGAACTTCATGGTCCTTTAGGTCCCACTCAACCCAAGCTGTTCTATGATTCTATGGCAACATCCATTCATAATGCTGGCTCCAAACTCAGAGCTTGTCTCTCTAAAACATGAAAGTTACCTTAGTACTGAGCTGAGTGTTGTGGTGTTTAGTGTCACAAAATCTACTGCCCTTGCAACAGGGATAGAAATTCCCAAGGGAAGCAAAGGGCTAAATTGACAGCAGGGTCATATTCCTCTTAATTCATGCATCAAAACCCATACTGAGGACCTATTAAATTCTTAGTGAGGCTCTTAGACCTGATCCTTTTGCCCATGTGCAGAAATTGTATTGCTTACCTGTGCACCAAAGTCACTGCTATTACAGAGCATGGAGAGAACGTATCAGTGATCCTTGAAAGTTATAGGACAAGGACACTGTGAAATGTACTGTACACAGATAAAACTGTCAACTGTGTCCAACTGACCTGGTGCATGGAAGTCATTACTCCTGTACATCCCCTATTAGATCACCTCCGTGGGACTGAGTACAACCAGCTACAGCTACCAGGAGGCTGTAATAAAGCGAAGGCAATGAATAGGCTTATCTGTTGTAAGTAGGAGATTGGAATATTATTATTCCAATCAGCTACTGCCATTCGTTTGATCTACTCTGCTAAACAATGCTAATGTCATTAAGGCACATTCAGGCTCCTTAGGATCCGTAGCTAAAAGTACTAACAGCTCTGAGTGACAGCTGGAATCAAACTTCTTAGGCAAAGAGGAGAAGGGTAAGTGGAAATTTACCTTCAAAGAGGTAAAGGTGGTAAATGGAAAAATGCAATTTTCCAAGTGAGCTGTGCCATTGAAATACCTGGCTTCCCACTGCTCTGCCAGGCAGCACAGAGAGGAACTGAAAGGAGAATTAAGCTGTCTCCTGTCATAATCTTAACTTGTGCTTTTGCATAATAAACTGGAGTAAATATGTCTCTAACATTTTATGGTCTTTAATCCCAGATTTTGACTCATTTCTTCTCATCGCCCAGGATGAGCAAGAATGCCCCTTAGTGATGCAATTGCTTTGGAATTTACTTTAAATATGTCCAGATTACCGGGAGTATTCTGTGAACCTGTGACTACCTGCAAAGAGAGCATCAGAAACATTAAAGACAGCAAGCCTTCTAGCAGGTAGGCTTAAATCTGATGTATGGGAATTCCATCTGCTATGTGAACCAACAGGCTTTTTTCCATGAGAGAGACATTCCTTGAAATAGTTCCTGTTCTAATCAGAGCATGGATTTGCAGAGCCAGTACCAACCAGTTGCTCTTTATCTCACAGCTTGTTACCATATGAGGTTCTGACATCAAGTTCAAGTGTCTATGTAAAAGCTCTTTGGCCTAGAAGAGGAGCCATGGGTTGGCATTTGCTGTTATTCAGTACTCCTCTGATATTCTTTGCTGGCTTTAAATTATTTAATTCAGTAAAACCGGTTCACTCTACACTGCACTCTGCACTGTTAGGAAGTCCATATAGAAAAGATGGCTTTGCTCCAAGCACTCTACATCTTTTTCTACCGAGATGTCTGCTTTCACTTTGCTCAGTAAAATCCACGAGTCTTCAGCAAGGATGCCCATTCCAGACAGAAATGATAGTGCTTGTAATTGTTCTGCAGAATCCTGGAAAACGTCTTATTTCCATTTTCCTTGGTTAGTATTAAATTTTAATGCAGGAGTGTCCATTGATATTCATTATTCATCTGCCCTTGAATTTTTAAGCAACGTGTGCTAGAGATTATTTCGGAAATTCTGTATTTATAGAGAGCTGGGAGCGAACAGCTATTCAGCCAGGCTGATAACTGCTGTCACACCTCAGCATCCATTTTCAACAAAAATAGGTAGCTGATAATCATAATCAGAAAAAAAAAGAGTTAAATTGCACAGACAAAGGGACACCAGGAATCATCTGCTCAGTGAGAGGGAAACCCATCTTTTCTGCGGATCTGACTCAGGAGCTGTGTTATCACTGACGCCCCACCCCCAGCATGAGGGTGCTGTGACACATTGGCCTTCTTCTGGCTCTCAGCACACTGATGAGCGTTGCTAAGAGCCAAGTTCCAGGATTTGCTGCAGAGAATTTTTTTTTTTCTCAAATATAACTTTTTTCTCCATTATTTCCCTCAAGGGTAATCTGAAGTGCAAACTTCGCCTTTCTCTCGAAGTGTTTTGATTTCAGTTTTATTTTCTCTTTCCTTTTTTTTTCCCACTCTATAAATAGTTTCTAAATCAGTATTCAGATTTCAGTTGTGTTGACTTGATGTCTCTAGCACTCTTCACTTATTTAAATAAGACTCACGATGCCTAAAGCAGGGTGTTGTTTTTTTTTTTTTCCAGCCACAGCTCTTAGAATCACATAACTGTGAGAATCTCAGTTTACACTTAGAAGGGTATTTGTAGCTTTGTATTGCAAAGGACGAAGGAAAATATCACAGAAATGTGCTGAGAAGGACTGACAACTGGCAAGAAAACAGAAGAACTTGACAATTATTCTCCAAAGCAATTCTGTTCTCCTTTCTTTATCGTTTTTATAGGAGAGGGAAATAAAAAACACGTCTCACCTGAAGGTACCTGAGATAGGAGGGATTCATTTTCTTCTGAAGCTGCCTGTTGCCTCCCCCTGGCTATGCAGAAATGCTCAGCATTTGGGTAGGAGTCAGCCCATTGAGTCTCAAGAATTAGCCCAGCTTTGAGGTAGGCATCTAGCATGAAAAATCCTTGCTGAACTGCAAAATTAGATGCGTTCCCAAGCAGCTAAAGGCTTGGGATTATAATAAAGAGCATTAGGAAATATCAATATCATTACCAGAAGAGCACACAAGAGATAAAGAGCATCAGTAAACATGGAACAAATTTGTTCCAGAGACCATTCCATGAGTTTAGTAACAATTAGTCTTATTCCTATGAGTCTCTTGAATATATCGGTATGGATACAGCCCTGCTTTCTCAGGCAACAGCTATTATTGCCCCTAAAAATCTCCCTGTAAAACAGCTCTTCACCTTGATTGGTACACCCAGTTGAAAAACATGACCATTTTCGTCTCCCTGACATTCAGACTTCCATATTAAACAAGACAGATACGGTGTCTTCCTCAGCCCAAAAGAAACATGCATTTGACAGCAGGGTGGAAGGACAGTGAAACAGGAGCACGAATCATAGACTCATAGAATCATAGAACCATAGAATGGCTTGAGTCAGAAGGGACGCCAGCAATCATGTTCCAACCCTTCTGCCACAAGCAGAGCCACCAACCTCCAGATCTGGGACCAGATGAGGCTGCACAGGGCCCATCCAACCTGGCCTCGAACACCTCTATAGATGGGGCATCCACAGCCTCTCTGGGCAGCTGTTCCAGCACCTCACCACTCTCTCCGTGAAGAACCTCCCAGACATCCAATCTAAACCTTCCCTCCTTGAGCTTAAAACCATTCCCCTTGTCCTATAACTATCAAGAAACTTGCATTTTTCAGCAGCTCCCAGCTTCAAACATGAAGTGCTTTTCCTTAGCCCAGCAAAATTAACTTCCTTGATGCTCAAAGATACACCAAGATCCTTTTGCAAAGCTGTCTGAGATCTTCAAGAAGAGCCAGAAAAATGGACACTAGAAAGATCTGTATGTTGGATTCCTGCTGATCTTTGGAGAGATTTGTCACCTCCACAACTGATAATAAGCATGCAAAGTCAGCCTTTAGAAGGACTCTGTCCTGTCAAATATTGTGTAACATCCATCTCTTGTATGTACTCCTGTGTGAGTACTCTGTTCCTAATCATGTTGTTTTTTGGCACAGTCCAAACAAACATCAACACATTTTTAATACGTTATTTCCTGAGCTTGGCTAGATAAGCAAAGATAAATCTACTAGTAATGCAATTAAGTCATAATTATACAGGAATATATATGCAATTACTTTCCCATCCTCATTAAAGTTGAATGAATGCTTAGGGTTTAACTACCTTTTAACTACAGAGCAAAAGAAAGTTAATTAGATGGTTGCAAAATTTTACATATTAAGTTTTCCTCGTAGAAGTGTGACAATAGCTGCCTTTGGAAAAAAAAACCATGACTCTAGTTCATGAGAAAATAAAATTGTGCAAAGAAATTAAAAATGCAAGCTAAGTGTACAATAAAAATTCAATTATGCACTTATTCCATGTGCAGTTTTCATTGCAGCAAGATTTCTGCCCTGGGTAGGCACTACGTTTCTACCAGAATGGACATTTAATGAAGGTTTGGTGAAAGAGTGCAACAAAGGAGATGAGACATTTTTAAGGGTGTTCCAAATGAGGAGCTTCTGAGTGTCTTGTGGAAAAGGACCCTGAGGATCAGCAGTGTATATATATGGTAGTTAGTGCTTCTTGAGTTAAATTGCCCCGTGCAGACACAGGAGCTAACATAAGCATCCAGAAGTGTGGGAGGAAAGCATTGCCAGCTGCCAGGCACTGGGGATGAGGGTAAATTCTGGTAATAGCCACAAATGACACGCTGAAGTTCGGGTTTGCTCTTGGTCTGCCTAATATTTCCACATGCTTATCATCACAGTTCTAAGTTGGTGTCTTTGTGGTGCCCAACCTTCTGGTTGTAGATGGTTGGGATGATAGATAAAATGTGCTCCCAGTACAGACAGACAGACAGACACGGGACACACACTCCAGCACCTGCTTCACACTGAGGATCAGATTGAGCATCTCATAGGAGTTAAATGAAGTCCTCTTGAATCCCATGTTATAAAGGCAGGAGCTGTGAGGCCTGCATCTGTGAAGATGGGAACTTCTTGATTCGCTGCTGTTCTTTGGGAAGTCAAATTGCTGAGCTAAAAACAAGAAAAATTAGCAGTGAACCCAAGTCCAAGGGCTCATTAAGATTTGAAAACGCTGAACTTGGTGTGAGAGACACCTCTCACTTTGTGGTAGAGCTAATTAAATACCTGATATAGACTGGTGTGATGGACGAGGCAAGGAAGAGAGTAATAGGAGCACTTGAGAAGGCTCCGCTGCAGGAGTGTTCCCCAGAGGAAAGGCTCTAATTAACATCTCTTAAAGACGTGGTTTATCATGGGATTGTCTTCAGGCACAAAAATGCAATGCTTTATTATTCTTTCTTCCCTCCCCAGCTGGTTAGTTGACTAGTGAAATTACATGATTGGTGTGTCATGTAAATGTTGATCAGATGTCCAGCTAGATAAACTCTAGTTTGCTTGCCGTTACATTTAGTATCTTAGTATCTTAGTACATTTAGTATCTTAGGGGCAATGCACTCAGCAGTCCTTGCTTATATTAAAACTAATAATAATTTAAAAAAAATGCAAAAGGAACAGTATGACCTTCATGTTCTGCCAGTTACCATCCTGTGCAGCGGTGAGGACACATTTCACCCCTAAATACACCTCCCTCTCTCTCTGCCTTGTGAGCAGTTTTGCTCATTGTGTGTTCATTGCCAGCACAAGGCTACTGGCAGAGCAGCAGTTCTCAGCCCACTTGATTTGCTGTCTGAGAAATGTATTGCACATCATTTGGAACTGAAGAAACTGCTGTAGATTTGTACTGGTGCAGCACTGGGATAAGTGTCTGGCCCTTGAGTCCTTTTCTTTCTCTACTCCTCTGTCAAGTTCTCAGCTATCATCTCAGTGATCCAAGGTTTGCTTTTGCAGTTGCTTGTCTTGCCAGTGTGTTTGTTTTGTTTTGCCATATTGTTTCTCAGGAGAAGATAATATCGAAGTAAATCCAGATAAGCCAGGGAAAAAAAAGAAAGAGCTCTTTGGTAAAGCTCTGCTGGGAGAAGCAGCAAGCAATCTGGGAGATCCCTGTGTTAAATGACCTTCTGTGCCTTGATCTGGAGACCGTGTCTGCACACAGGCATGAGCTGTCAAGCCGTTTTACTGGGATGACAGATGAGTCAGCCAAGCAGAGATGTGTGTTCCCTTATGGCATCTGAAGTGTGAGTTTTCCCAGACCAAAGAAACAAGGCAACCTCTTTTCTTCCCTGCAAAATTCACCAGCTAAAAGGTATGAGGCAGCCCATCTCAGCAAGCCTAGCATCAGTAAACAGCCTGCTGAGCAATTCAGGGTTGCAGCAGGAGGCAGCTGTGAGTGTGACATGTGGCAAACAGACTTACAAGGGTACAGCATCCTTATCTCCAGTCCTTCTCACCCCCAAGTGTCTTGGGTTGATCCTTAGAAGAAAGAATAACATTGACCAAAACCATCCATCACTTTTGGTGACAAAGAAGTAAGACCAGAGGTATCCGTGATGCACTGCAGGGTCTAATCCTTAATTTAAGAAACAGAGAAGGGGGGAAGACATTGAGTTACCACTAGAGTAAAGACAGCAGCAGCTTACTGTGAGTCCATCTGTCCTCAGGGCACTCCAAGGCCATGACATGTCAGCTGTTCCCTGGTCAGAGCTGCAGGGAAAAGAGTAAAATATTTGCTCTGCCAGCCTACTCCACCTGGTAGCACAAAAAATACACAGGTTGTTCCAAAAGTAATGCATCCTATTTATTTCCATGGAAACAATAACAGATACGAAGAGCATAACACATTTTGATAGAGCAAATTCTCAGCTACAAAACAATATTTTGCAACACAGTCACCACCATTAGCTATGCACTATCACCAGCGATGAACAGGAGCCTGCATGCAGCACTTGTCAAAATCAGCACAAGCAGAGGTGACCACTGTTGCTGTCGCCACTGCTGAAATGCACTACCCAACCCCCTCTGTGCTCACATCCACCATTTGACCTCCATAAGCATTCAGGAAGCATCAATGAATGTCAATAGATGCAATATTTTCTGCACGGAGAAATTCAGTTCCATTCCTTTGCTTCATCTGCATTTCCATGTCAGACTCCATTTTATCTGGAGTCTCCTCTGCTGCCATCCATTATTGCACAGCAACAAAATGTAACAGAATATTGTTGGGAAGATTCAACCTCTGCTGCCATACCACCAACATCCACCTCTGTTGTCATGAACCAACACAGAATCATAGAATCATAGAGTCACAGAATGGCCTGGTTGAAACTGACCACAGTGATCATCTGGCTCCAACTCCCTGCCGTGTGCAGGTCACCAACCAGCAGCCCAGGCTGCCCAGAGCCACATCCAGCCTGGCCTTGAATGCCTGCAGGGATGGGGCATCCACAGCCTCCTTGGGCAACCTGTGCCAGTGCCTCACCACCCTCTGGGTCAAAAACTTCCTCCTAATATCCAACCTAAACCTCCGCTGTCTCACTTTAAAACCATTCCCCCTTGTCCTATCACCATCCACTCTCATAAACAGCCTTTCCCCCTCCTGTTCATACACTTCATGCAAGTACTGGAAGTCCATAATGAGGTTTCCCCAGAGCTTTCTCTTCCCCAAGCTGAACAATCCCAGTTCCCTCAACCTTTCCTCACAGGAGAGCTGCTCCAGCCCTCTGATCATCTTAGTGGCCCTCCTCATAGAATCATAGAATCATAAAATCATAAAATGGCCGAGGTTGGAAGGGACCTCCAGTATCTGAATCTCCAACCCCCCCCCCCACCACAGGCAGAGCCACCAACCTCTACCTTTAATAGTAGACCAGGCTGCCCAGAGCCTCATCCAATCTGGTCCTGAGCACTTCTAGGGACGGGGCATCCACAGGAAGCATTACTTTTGGAGCAGGCTTTATAAATAGGAGCAGTTCTTCTAATTTCTTTACACAGGCATTATTTCATGCACTCCTTTATTTTGTTGTCTTCCATCACTCACAATTTCAGCCTTTCAGACTTTCATCATTCTTACTGCCAGCCCTCAGCTGCGCTTATTGACCTTGGTTCAGAACAGCCTGCCAGAGTGATATTCATCTTTTGTTAGAGACAAAGAGCCAAACTGATCTGAGGAAGGGTAGACGATGGAAGCTAGTTCAGGAGATATTTCTCTTCATTTTCTGTGGGAGTGGTTCAGATGTTTTGATGGGTAGTGGTGAAAGTCCTCTATGACGGATATTTTCATGTGCATCTTTCATTAGTCTCTTACATTACTGAAAGCCAGGCTATTGCTATTAAGAAAGTGAGTGAAAGCAAACATAGAGAATAACTACCTAACTCTTATTCACTCCCTCATCCTCCAGGGAATGGTTTTGCCTTTCAGAAGGTTTTCTGAGGCCAGGTACAGTCAATTCACAGCCTAAGAACAAACAATCTGCTGCACAACAGATAGATTACAGTCATATGCATAGTTAAACCATCAGCCTTGCTACAAACTACACAAACAGTGGGAAAAATAGTATTACAGACTGCCAAAAGCCAATTCCTATTTGTCCTCCTTGCATGCAAGCAGACATTTATTAGTAGGGATGGTGAGCTTCAGTAGCCCACACTAAAATGGCTCACTCTGCTACCAGAGCTGTTTTATTCTAGTAAAATAACACATTCCTGGGCTGCTGGCGTTGTTTTCTCAGCAATCACCTGCTCCCAGCAGCTTGGTATTGGCTCTTACTGGTGCTGCTGCCAGGACACATACAACTAAGCAGTTAAGGAGTGGTCTCGTGGACAGACATTTTGGTCCAGTAATGTAAGCCTTTAAAAGGAGCACTTGGGATTGGTGTGTTTCCACTCAAGCTGTAAAACTCACTGTGGATGCCCCCAGAAGTGGTGTTATGTGGCATCTTCTTCCTAGCATGCTCAGCTAGAGAATTTGAGGACAAATTCACCTAACTGCATGCCTACATTGTAGGCATCCACAGCCTTGCTGAGAGTCATCTGAGACTTCTGTCACAGCCAGTGCATAAGGAGGCTGTGTATGGAGGAATGCTTTCCTCTCTTGTGCCCATTAATGCTCTGCTTAAAACCAGAGGGACTCTTTTCCAGAGTTTCCAGTCCAGCACTTAGAAGTGGATGGGGACTGCGTGTCAAAATAGATTTGCATTCCAGGAGAAAAAAAAATATCTGTCTGAAAATGTGGTTTTGCTCCATTTTTATGTTTCAACATTTTTTTCTGGGGGGAATGTTGCATTTCTCATTTTTGTCTGGGGAAACTGAAGCAAACCAGCATAGAGAAAGGGTTCTTGGACTGATGCTGAGTCCATCAGACACCTCACGAATTTCAGCATGGACACCCTGTGCTCTGTTCCCTGTACCATGGCAGTACAGGACTGATGCATCAGCTCAAAGAAAATCATGAATTCAAGGCAGGAATGCGTGGCAGTAAGGTGCAGAATATCAAGTCTAGAAGAAAGCACAAAAAATCAAACCGGTTAGTAAGTAAAATTTTCTTTGGGGAGAGTCCTAGAGACTTTTTAAATCCAAGTCCTTTGACAAGAACCAAGTGCTGATGCTTTCAAGGAAAGGAAGATCCAACTATCAGTCAGCTGCTCCTGCTGCCTTTCAGGCATGCTCTGAGACTCCTGGGTTGCTTCTTCCCCTTGCAGAACGAACAAGGGATGATGTGCTTTGATCTCTCACATTCTAATGAATTAATCTGTTGCCTTTATCTGAACTGCGGTGAATAATTTGAATTACAATGAACAAATCTAAGTGCAGAGTCAGCACCTGGCAAAAAAAAAAACAAAACAAAAACCAAACAGTACTGGAAAGGGCTGCTGAGGTGAGATATGAGGGATCTATTATGAGGAGGGAAGCATTGGGTGCTAGACTTGCTTCCCATACATCAAGCCCACATGCCGTGTGAATGATTGAGATCAGAGCTATAAATGCTGCATGTCAGTATTCACAAATGACACAGGTTTTTAATTAAGCTCGGTTTGTCCATCTCCTTACCTACTCATTGTGGTGCAGTCACTCCTGGGTGTCTACCAATGTGAGCCAAGCTCATCTCTGGGACAACTTGAAGAGGATGCATTGGATTTCACAAAGGTGCTGCGTCTCATGGCTTCTCTCTCTGGACAGCCCATGTTGCAGCTCTGGCAGCTGACTGTAAAACCAGCTGTCATTTATTTCTCTTTTCAACAGCCTGGAGCTGTGATGAACAGAGTTAGCCCAGGGAGTGACCCTGCCGTCAGGATGAGCAAGAAGGAATGACAGTGAGGCATGCTTCTCAGTCCAGAGATCCTCTTTTCATCCCTTTTCATCCCTCTGCTTTGAATCCAGCACCCTTCCCTGGGGATTCTGAAGGGAATCCTTGCAGAAACATACCACAATCACTATCCTTCTGAATACTGCCACAAAGAAAGCCAGGCCAATAATATGCCCAGGCACAGAGCTACTACCAGATTAAATACTTTGGGACCAGGTCGGTACTTAAAGCTGCCAGACCTCGGGGCTTGGAAGGTGAGGGACAATAGAGATAGGGAGAGAAGAAGAAATCCTTTGGCTTCTTGCCTCGTGGAAGGCAATGCAGCAGGCAAAACTTTGTCCAGACTGATTTCATCCATGGCAGAAATAACTGTGAAGCACATAAAGCAGTACCCACTGGATAAATATGGGGGTTTCTGATGAGCATCCCTCCACTCACCCGTTTACCTGGAGTTGTTGTTCCCCATTAGATGTTTGATATCTGTGTAGGTCAAAGCTATAAAAAAAATCACAGCCTATGCAATTGGAGGAACTCTTTCCTTGGAATTGCCTAAGTTCAGGGTTTGTCTTTTGCAATACTCTTTTTCTAAAAATGAGCTAAGTTTCCTTCAATGTCACATTTTCAAGCAAATGGAAAGGAAGGCAACAGTGACCAAAATGTTGTTTTCCTTATGCTACTCCCCATACAACACAGTGATATTATTTTTGACCCAGAGGGTGGTGAGGCACTGGAACAGGTTGCCCAAGGAGGCTGTGGATGCCCCATCCCTGCAGGCATTCAAGGCCAGGCTGGATGTGGCTCTGGGCAGCCTGGGCTGCTGGTTGGTGACCTGCACACAGCAGGGGGTTGGAACCAGATGATCACTGTGGTCCTTTTCAACCCAGGCCATTCTGTGATTCTATGATTCCCAAGAAAGCAACCTCCACAAACACTCCACATAAATCTCCCATTCAGGGCAACTCCTGAAGCTGTGCATGAGCTCTGAAAGGACTGCGCCGTTCCCCAACACAATCGGATTCTCCCATACAGGGTTGAATCAGAAACTCCGTTTATTTTCTTGCAAGATTATGGCTTCAGCCTTAAATTCTGGGTCTGTTGTACAACAAAGAAGTCACTGAATGAAGCGAAGAAAATTAATTCTGTCATTATTCGGGTACATGATTTCACACATTTTTGTGCATAAGCATTCAGAAAAGGTTACTGCAAGTGTTCAATTCAATTCAGTGTGCTGCAAAAGATGTGTGTGTATGATTGCCTAATTATAATTATAACCACAGTGTTGCTTTTTTTAAAAAGTCTTCATTATAAGAACATAATTGTCTTTGTTAATTGCTAGGAAGCTGCAGATCCTTTTCTTATCTGTGGCCTCAGTGGTTGTCTTTGCTTTTTGAAAAAGGCATTGTACTCCAGGAGCTTTGTTTAAACAATGGAGACTTTGTACAGCATTGCTAATACATTTCACAGGGACTTCACATGAAAAAAGATATAGATGTCAAGATTATCAAGCATGCAAAATAGTAGCAGCACTGCGAGTTTTCTGTGCTGCGATGCCTTCCCTGAGCAAAGGTGTAGTTTGGAAGCTGAATTCCTCATTTTCCCATAAGCCAAATTCCCTGATTGGGATATTCCTCTATGGTCTTGGGTAAGCTCCCTGAGCAGCAGTGTGTGGCATTAATGGCACAGTTCTAATGGCAATAAATATTTTTCCCTAATAAGCAGATGTGACAGTAGGCCAGAGCACCAGAGATGGGTGCAACTCGTGTTCCACAGTGCAGGAACATGAGCTCACACAGCTGAGCAATGGCATAAAGTTATACATACCCGGGACCTCAGAACATAAATAAGATCTTATCCAGCCTTGATGGTTCTGTGAGATACAAATGTGCATCTGAGGATTCTTGTCATCTAAATCCTACTCGTTTAGCTTAGCACTCCCACATAAAATAGGGCAGAAGACATTTAGAAAGGAATTCAACCCAAACTGGTAAAAAAGAAAGTCCTCTTCACAGAAATGGAGGGTAGACATGGAGTGTCCTGTCCATGCAGAAAACCTTCACTTTACAGCAGCATTTAACACAAAAGTCCGCCAAAGGCAACCCGAAGATATTCTGTCAGATCTCATTTATGCCCTGATGCTGCAATAAAAAAGACAGAATTCCTTGTCGGTACAGCAGTCCTTGTTTTTCAAAGGAAAACACAAAATTCATGGAGGAGCTGAAGTTGTTGAGAAAGGCTTTAGGTGAGATTTCTTTCTTTCAGCCCTGTGGAAAATGCTTTTCCTCAGACAGCAGAGAAGTAGTGAGAGAAATTGCCGGCTATTGCTACTGATATTGGTGGCTTTCATGACATAAGAAATGGCGAGCTTGCTGATTTGCTTTCCTTTAGCAAGGTAGGAGGCCACAGGCTCATGAATACTGACAGATGAGGCTCAGCCTACAGCTGCACATCCCCACTGCATGCTTACAATGCTCTCAGCAGTTCAGGGGCAGCAGAGCTGTGCAGGGAGCTGCTCCTGGACCTCCACTTTAAAGCCCATAATATTAACCTGATGCTAGGAAGGGAGGCTGTGAGCTACAGGAGCCCTGTGACCTTTTGATTAGCAGATCAGCCACCCCTAGAGGAGAAATTTGATTGCCCAGAGGTGGCTGATAAATCACCATCCTGAGAAGGAACATACCATTTGCTATGGCTGTGCTGCTGTCCCATTGCAATCAGTGCGTGCAAGTAATTTCTTCTTCTTGAGGCAAATTGGGCTACTTGTCTCTAAGTGATATTTCAGCAGAAAAGGCTGAGCTCCTGCCCACCTCATTCACCTCACACCACTGGCCAAGATTTGGCTGAGCGAACAGGTTGAATAAGAGGCAGTGCAAATGCTAAGCAGAACCAAATTGTGCTGTGTTCGTACAGCTGGGGCAGCTGCCCTGGCTGTTAGATGGAACAACTATCATTACTCCTCTAGGAAATATTTTGTATTGAAAGTTATCCAAAAGCTGCCGTGTTATCCATCAGGAATAAGTCTGTACCAACAATGCAGATTTCTCCTACATCCCAAGTCCTGCTGCTTGATGCGTCAAGAAAACGTGTAGGTGCATTAAGCTGCCAAGCGTACTTGTTGTGAAGAAGCAAAGCAAAGTTAGTGTTTCATCAGTGTGTTTGGCTGTCAAGGGAAAAATCCGTTGGAAGCCTTCAGGAACAAAGAACTGGAGAACGCGCTGACATTTTTAAGATGAGAGGAGAGATTATTGAAGAAAAGACTTGAATGAACATTCTGGATTTTTGCTCAGACCCACCTTTCTAAGAAAACTCAACCACTTCTTTTCTCGTCAGTGCACTGATTAATTAGCCTGCCTTTTTTTTAACGCCAAAACTGAGACTCTTTCAAAACAGTTTCACCAATAATTAGGACCCTTCATTCCTTTGCAACACTTGAGAACTGATGACAAAGATTGCAAGAAATACCCCACAGCAGTCTATTAAGAGCAGGCTTTATGAGAGCAGAAAGCTTGGAGTTTTTTAGGCACCAAAGGATGGTCCACCAAACCTGTCAAACTTTTCTGACACTGACATTGGCTCCTGGAGTTGCATGCTAGAAATGCTAGCAGAGAAAATTCATAGAATCATAGGATGGTTTGGGTTGGAAGGGACCTTTGAGATCATCTAGTTCCCACCCCCGCTGTAGGCAGGGACACCTCCCTCTAGACCAGGTTGCTCACAGCCCCATCCAACCTGGCCTTGAATGCTTCCAGGGAGGGGGCATCCACAACCTCACTGGGCAACCTGTTTCACCCTCACAGTAAAGAATTTCTTCCTAATATCCAGTTTAAATCTACCCTCTTCTGGTTTAAAATCATTTCACCTTGTCCTGTGGCTATCTGCCCTTCTAAAAAGTCCCACCCCAGTTTTCCCCCTTCAGGTACTGGAAGGGCTGTAAGATACCTCCAAAGCATTCTCTTCTCCAGTCTGAATAGCCCCAGCTGTCAGCCTGTCCTCACAGGATTTCTCATCTTTGTGGCCCTCCTCTGGATGTGCTCCAGCAACTCCATGTCCTTCTTGTCTTGGGGCTTTCAGAACTGGATGCAGACTCCAGGTGGGGTCTCATGAGAGCAGAGCGGAGGGGCAGAATCACCTCCCTTGTTCTGCTGGTCACACTTCTCTTGATACAACCCAAGATATGGTTGGCCTTCTGGGCTGCAAGAGCACATTGATGGCTCATATTGAGTCCTCCATCAATTAACATCTCCAAATCCTTCTCCTCAGGGCTGCTCTCAAGCCATTCTCTACCCAACCTGTATTTGTGCTTGGGATTACCCCAACCCTGATGCAGGACCTTGCCCTTGGCTTTATTGAACTTGATGAAGATGGCATGCACCCACCTCTCAAGTCTGTTAGGTCCCTCTGGACATTTCATCCTGGCCTTTAATGTAAATTCAATAACTAGCAATCTGAATATGGAAATTTGTCCCTTAATGCCTCATCAGTTGCTTGACTTCTGCCTGTGTGCAGAGTTGGACTGAGATGGGTTTGAGCCTTCTCACACTGAGCTTAGTAGCACATGATGCTTCCAGTATCCCCAGTTCCTATCTCAATTCCTCACTTCTAATGGTGTCAAAATCAGGTTTGCATGATGTCATGGCTAAAAAGGACATCCAGAAATCCCACTAGACTGCAATCAGAACATCCTGATTACAGTCAGATGTATTCTGCATTAATTATATTCTAGTGGCAACTAACTTCCTACTCACTGCTTTAATTCTTTCTAAAAAATAATCTTCATAACATGCAGCAATAATAATGCAACAGTCCTAAAGCAGTTCAAGGGTTATTTCAGAGTCTGTCTGGCAGGCAGAATGATTTCTATTGTTTTAAACATACATTCTAAATTTGAAGAACAGATCTGAAAATCTCCCCAAATTAAAGTAAATGGGAAAAAAAGTTTATTAATATGATTAAATATCCAACTTTTCTGCATGAGAATTGCAGCTAAAATCATTAATGGCTTGAAATCCTTGCACAAATCTCTAACCATAAATAGCCATCCTGCCTGCCACACTTTCTCAACAGTGTGGTAATGAGCAACAGCAAGTTACTGAAACAGGATCGTAGAAGGAATAAAATGCTTTGGGTTTGCTCTGCCTAGTAAGCCTGTCAGGTTGCAAACTGCTCACCACAGGTCTCTAAGTGGCCAGTTATCTCAGAGGCTGCTGGCAAACTGATGGCTCAAGTTCCCTCCCTCTCTTTGCCATCCCCTTTTCCTCATCTCATTCCTCAGTGCACAGAAACTTTGGCACTTCATAAAAATCTCAATCAAAGCATCTTTTCCAAGTTCAGGAATGCCCATTTTCATCCTGGAAGTTTCAGAAGAGGGGATTAACCCGTTGGTACAAATGTACTGGTTCTGTCCTTGTCCTCAACCAAAGGCATGATAAATCCCTCCAGCGTGTTTTTCTCATGAGATTTCCTAGTCAGGAATCTGGAAGAAGTGATCTAAAAGCTGATCTCTATTTTAGCAATCAGCTCCTTCCCCATCTCTCACACCTGACACACAGAGAGAGCATCCAACTGCACCTCCAAGCTCATTCGCATGGGCAAAGAGGACCCTCAAAGACACCCTGCCAAGGCAAGGCCTTTGAACCCATCAGATCCCATCTCCATTCAATTACAGCTCATGTCACAGGAAACCCAATTCAGAGACACTTGGTAGAGGAAGAGACAGATCTCAATGTGACAATGGATAATCTGAAAAAATTAAGACCGTTTAAATATTCCGAGAGAAGCAGAAACACATTAAGGAGTGTTTGCAAAGTAGCTATTTGTGCCTGGCATACATACAATCTAAAATTGCATTAGCTGCTGAATTACTGGCATTCCTTTTCTCTTAATATAGTTTCTCTAAGCAGTAAACTTGAGTCTATTGAAGTCATCCTTTCCATTTGACAACTGCTTCAGTAGTCTGTCTAATGTAATCAGATATACTCAGAGAACTACGGAATGCAAAGGCACTGCCATTACAGCCAAGCCTGTGGATATATTTTTGCAAATTATGTAGCAAAACGAAGCAGTAAATCAGTGTCTGATTAGCTCTGGGATCTGAGGAAGTTCTGATTTGAAAACTGATGAGAAAATTGCCCTCTGGAATGATAAATGGGCTGAGGTCTTTGCAGTTTTTTGGGAAAGCAGGATGTTTTATGTTCCCAAAACTACAGTGATCACAGCTGTCCCATGGCAGTGGTTAGGGGCAGGAAGACCTTGTCAAGTGTTTTATCTTCCACTCAACAGAGGTGAAATATTACCCTTGCATTAAGTGCTGCAAGCGTGGACTAGATGAGGCAGGACTTAAAGCTGCAACCTTCCCTTGCTGCATCACATCAGGCACTGCTCAGAGGGGCCCAAATTTCAGATTTGGCCCTCACCCAAGTTTTGGTTGGCATGGAATGCATCAAGGCTTGGCATTTCCAATATCCAATTGGTTCCAATTCCAATTGGTTCCAGATGTCCTGGGTTTCAGCTCTGTCTTTTCAGCCCACCCGGCTCCTGCCTGGCACTCAATTAGCAAACTGGTGAGACCTGATGCCTTCTTTGCTTTGTGTTTATCCATCATTTGAACACAGTGGGATGCTGCCCCAGTACCGTAACACTACTATTAATAACAAGAAAGATGCAAATTAGCCTTTGGATTTCCCCAGAGCCAAAGCTTCCCTGCAGTCAGGGATCACTTCACCATTCACAACTAAGAGATGATTCACTGTTCTCCTTTAAAGATCACATCCCAGTCTAGATTTCAGTCACTGACATTTTACCCTATCAATATTTTCTGATGAGTCCTCACTGTTTTGGTGTCCATGGCGACAACTGCTTTTCTTCTGCAGCCAGCATCCCAGCGCCAGCGTGGGAGTGCTGATGAGGTCCCTGGGTTTAGCACTCACTCATAGGAACTAACAGGGGCTGCTCTTCCCCATCACTCAGCACCTGGGGAACCACGCCAGATCAGGGGAACACGGAGGAGGCAGCCCCCAGCTAGCAAGGCTTATTCATTTATCAAGCCAAGTTCAGCATTAACACTTCAGAGCACATCCAAAAGCCTCGAGCATGTTTTGGAAAAGCAGCGGAGACAAACAGTGTGCATTCACTCTTACCTGCTGTCTGCTGTTAAATAGTTGATGGGAATGAAGAGGAGGAAGAGGAAATCAAACATGTGCATTTTAAGGCACCTGCTTAATTGATTGAACTGACAAACTTTCCACTTACGCAGGACCTTCATTAATGACAGTGGGTCAGTTAATATATCTTTGCAACCATCTTTTCTGTATTTTATTATTTTCCTCTCAGAAAACAAGCAAACAAGAAGCTGTTAGAAAAAGCCAACACCTCATGCAATGAGAAAATAATTAAGCATTGATTTGGTCAGCTTTGTAGGATCTTAGCCAGACAGACACTACAGAAAACCATCTCCGTCCCTTCTTGCTGTACAGGATTTCATAACCAAAGTATCCCATTGTCTTGTCAGGAATACATTAATGTTCAGATGGGTAAAACTGAGGCATCAAGAAATTGAAAATTGATAAAGTGAAGAATCCAAGAGGTGCTGTTCTCAGTCTCATTCTGTTGTCTCAGAGCATTTTCCTGTGGAGCCAGGCATTCTTAGGGGATTTCTGAGATGTCAAGTATACAGCAGTTCACATATTAACAGAGAAGATTTAATGCTTGTCTACAGTAAAGCCAGTGATTACAAAATGCTGTTCTGTACATGTGTTCTATGAGCAGGAGATATGACTATAGCAAATGCGTGACCATTTTACAAGGGCTTGTTAGAATGTCAGTAGACATGAAATGGAAATAGCCTGATAGAGGGTCTGGAGCCATGCACAAGTCACTGTCAGCCCCCCGTTCAGGCATTCTTCCTGGAATTCCCTACAGATGGCAAAAGAAAGCAGGCAGTTCCATTTGTAAGGCATTAAAACTTGCCTTGATACCTGGAACAGCCAGCAATGTTTTGAGTGTCCCAAAAGAATTGCTGCTACTCATTCAAGGAGAATGAAATTATAAGGAGACATCTGTAAGAACAGAGAGAAGAGGAGTAAATAGTATCTTTCCCCCTCCAACGCACCCTTCAATTGCATTTTTGATTTCAGCATTAAGTTTACAACTGCAACAGACGGCAGCCAGGCTGGGGCCCCCCTCCATTGCAGAGACTGGTGATACTGCTGGTTTCCATCCCCAGCCCCTGAACAGAAGTGCATGCAGCATGGGGAACGTGCAAGAGGAACTGGATGTTGGTGCCAAGTCTCACAGCCAGGTACAGCCTCACACAAGGAGGGGTTGCACAGAAGGAGGGCTGGACTGTGTGGTTACAGCTCCCTTCATCCACCTGATCAGTCTGTCCCAGGTGAGCACCTTCCTTTGTGTTCCTCAGTTTAGTGGTAAGCACCTTATCAGCTCAAAGCTCTCCCTGCCTCTCTTTGCCCACTGTGCCTTCTCTCAGGTGTGAAACAGAGGGAACAGAAATCCCTACCATCTAATCAGACTAAGGCAACAAGTAGAGCTGCATGATGCCCAAGCAGAGTGATTTTGTCACCATTCTCCCATGCAAATCACTGGACCTAACCTTGGAATCAATACCAAGTTGCAAAGAATGAGAATGTTCCAAAATCCAAAGAGAGGGACCAGCAAGGAAAAGATCAGTGAGAACAACAGGGCAGATAAGTTCCACTGAAATCTTTTGTGAATTAGGGTCTCTGCTTCCTGCTCTTGCTCTTGGCATTATAATACATGATATCATTTTCAGGTTGATTTGATTTACCAGAGCACACATAATGCTTCATAGCCCTCCAAGTGCTTTAATTCCACAGCAAAGGCTACGAGTGCTATAATCACTCATCTGACTAGGTAATTATATTTACAGGAGATAAAACAACAGTTTTTATATCTGTATGTCATGCCCAACACAAGCAAAGACCATGATTGGCTTCCAAATCCTCATTCGTTACTGAACTGCAGACTTTTGTGCAATTGTTTCAGTCTTCAAAGAACTAAATGAGACAATCAATTAATTGAGTCCTGCCAATTGCAGAGTCTTCCTATGTCCTGCTGTGCAAAATGTGCTGCTGGAAATCTGAACGACCAATGCTTGCCCAGGTGTGGATAGCAGCAGGAACTGACACAAAATGAACAAATGGGAAATCCAGTAAAAGCAGCATGAGAAAGCACAGAAAGGTTTGTTATTTAGGGGAAGATGACAAGAATGGCCAGAAACAATAGTATTTTCAGGGGTAATTAATACTGGTTCCAATTTGGGATGAAAATGAGCTTTGAAAAGTCAGTATTTCCCATTTCCCATGGAAACAGTTGCTTCTTTTCAAACTTATTTTTTACATAGGAAAGCCTTATGGCGACATTTACATATCACAGTACTGCTTGCATTGTTAATGCTTGTGATGACTATGCAGCATTCACCATCAACATCAATGGGCATTGACAGAATGCCAATCATTTTAGCAAAATAAGAATGAAGCCTTGTAGCTCAGAAAGTAAATGGTATCCTGGGCTCCATCAAAAGAGGGTTGGCCAGCAGGGACAGGGAGGTGATTGTCCATCCCTGCTCTGCTCTTGTGAGGCCGCATCTGCAGCACTGCATCCAGGTCTGGAGCCCCCAGTACAAAAAAGACAGAGAGCTGTTGGAGAGGGTGAAGAGGAGCCACAAAGATGATCGGGGGTTGGAGCACCTCCATACAAAGACAGGCTGAGGGAGATGGGCTTGTTCAGCCTGGAGAAAAGAAGGCTGTGAGGTGACCTTATTGCAGCCTGCAGTACCTAAAGGGAGCCTACAAACAGGAGGGGAATCAACTCTGTGAAAGGGGAGATAACAGCAGGACAAGGGGAAATGAAGTCGAGGGAGGGAAGATTTAGGCTGGATATCAGGGGGAAGGTCTTTACTATGAGAGTGGTGAGGTGCTGGAACAGCTGCCCAGAGAGGCTGTGGATGCCCCGTCCATCCCTGGAGGTGTTCAAGGCCAGGTTGGATGGGGCCCTGGGCAGCCTGGGCTGGTGTGAAATGGGGAGGTTGGTGGCCCTGCATGTGGCAGGGGGTTGGAGATTCTGATCCTTGAGGTCCCTTCTAATCCTGGCCATTCTGTGATTCTGTGACTCTGAGCTGATTTCAGTGAAGCAGCAGCAAGAGGAAACCAAAAGGTCGGGGTGCACATTTCAGTACGGCACAAAGGGACAGAACTGAAACACCCAAACCTGTTGTTAATATTGAGATAATTCTCATGGAAATCGATTGGACAGATTTGGAAAGGAAAGCAAAACAAAGCAAAGCAAAACAGCATGGCTTTCCATTAGAACAGCAGACTCCTGGTGTGCTGAAATTATCCCAAATCTTCCAGAGCTTGTCTGAACCTGTGAGTACAAAGCAGCTGATAGCTCTCAATCTCCATGAGAGATATAAGGAACCCAATGAAATATAACTCTTCTCCAGGTCCATTATTTTCCATAGCTGACATATTTTGGGGCAGTCAGTCTCTGCCCTAATGCCAGGTCTTACAAACCTCTGCTTTTCTGTGCGTGGAATCACTACTGATGTAAGAGAATTGTAAAGTCAGGTCGAAAGGCAGCACCAAAAGTTCCCCCAGTGCCACTGCCAGAGAGCAGCAACATTAGGATGTGGCTGAGAGCAATAAATAAACATTGATGCCAACCCATCACATACTGCTGTTATGACTAATTCAGTCCTTTGATGTCTATATTGTTGCTGAAATTAACTTAATGAGTGCTCACTTCACTAAGGTGGAATCAAGTATTAACAACTGAATGGGATGAAATCCCAACCATGGCTCACCACAGAGAAAGAAATGGGTCTGAAAGCAAGAAGGATCAGATGAAGAGCAGCAGGTGGGAGAGATGACTGAGGCAGCGAGGAGCTCTGTTAGCTGGAACAGGCAGCTTCCCTCCAAGGATGCCTTTTGCTGCTTGTCTGAGGGATGGAGGACGAAGCAGTGGGATTCCTTCTCTCCCTTAGCTGCCCAATGGATCTGGTGTTCCTCTGCTCATCCCTTGCTGCCAAACACAGTTGCCAAGCCTGATTCCTCCTTTTGCTTCTATTTCTGACTTGTGCTGCTGCTTTTCTGAAGCTCAGCTGCAAAGAAGGTGGGAACTTTTGCTTCATCTGGAATAATTTCTCCATTATTTCTTTTCCTACTGAGAATAAAACATCACCTGCTGAAGGCAATGTGGTTTAATACCAAACAGAGGGAGAGAAAATCTAATTAAATAAGCAAAGATGCATCTCAACTTTTGCTGAAAGGGCAGAATATGGAAAAAAAATACAGCACTGTTTACTGTCTGCACAGGTTAAATAGAGGTTCTTGCTCTTGCAGTACAGAAATACAACCATGTAAAAATGGAATGCTCAATCTGAGCATCCCTTTATCATATGGGAATGAAATAACTGGTGTACCAGCATCCTTCTGTTTCTTGGTAACAAAGATAATTTAAGTTATACCCACTGTATTTCTATTCCTATTAGACAGAGACACAGCTGGATTACTAACACAAATACACATGGAACATTTCAATTCCCATGGGGATATTTTGTCTGGTTATGTAGTTATGGCAAATATGGAAGAATCTCTTTGCTCTTGGAACAGGTTTTTAACTAGACATGCATGTGAATCTTTCATGAAGCAGGATGGACTGACAGAGACCTAAAATCGTGTCCTACTGAGGATGGAGATCTCTCTCCTTATTTAGAAAGACACATCTGCAGCCCTTCAGGAACAAGGCTGTAAAAGCCATGAGGCTGTACAAGTTTGGGAAAGCATCCTCAAGCTCCTTAAGCATCCACCAGGAACCAGGCAGGCAGAACCCATCCAAAAGGAGCAGCACACAGTTGGATCAGAAGCACAGTCTTTGAGTATGGGAGAAGGTAGGAGACATATAGATCCAAAGGAAGCAAGAAGGAAAAGATTAATGACTAACTCAAAGAATTTGGTGCAGCTGGGAAAGATGGATGGTGAAACTCCTGGAGATTTGCACATTTGTTTTCATTTCACATCAGAACAGTCAGTCTGTTGTAAAGTTTCATTAAGAACAGTAAATGATTGATCCATCCTAGAGTGACAAACAGACCGAGTCCCAGTTCACTCAGGTGGGAAATGGAAGACTCCAGACCCTTGTTCTGGATACCTTGAGAAGACAGAGTCTTTGGATCACTGGATGCTTAGAATGTATTGCCATCCCTTCTCATCTTCAAACCCTAAAAGCTGAAATATTTGTTTCACAGACATGGTAATCTTTCATCATTTTGACCAAAAACTAATTCCAAGAATAGTTTTAGTGAAAATAAATGTTGCAAAGAATTCTTTCATTTCAATCAACAGAACTTTCTCTAGAGCTCATGCAAGATCCAGGCTTTTAGTTAATTTACCACTTTTCAGCTTATCTCTGCCTTATCTCCACACAGTCATCTATTTGCTTGCTGCAAAGAAATCTCAATTTTCTGATCCTTATATAAATGTGAAACCTGTATTAAACTGAGACTTTTTTTTTCCTAAAGACACTCTTATAAAGGTTTTCCATGTCACAAGCTCCTTACAATATCTGGATTTATATCTGACTTTTTGCCTTTATACACATAATAGCAGAAAAGTTAGAGATAACCTTATGCTGCATTGGAGAATCTACATTACAGGAGTAAATGTGGCTCTGAATTTTCCTACTGACCTGTGGCAGAAAATTGAAAGGTACATAAATAGCATGAGAGGAGTAAATCTGAACTGAGCGATTGAGGCCAGAGTTTGTCTGCACAAGGGAGATATTTGCAGGCACCAGTATCCCAAACACCAGCTTTAAGGCAGGGCTTGATCTAACTGTAGGCAAGGTAGGCAGCTGCCTGGAGGAGCCCAGTGGTCCCCCAGACCCTCAGTCTTTGTCTTTCATCAGGTCATGAAATGCAGAAGCAGGCCCCTTCGTGGACATCCAGGCTTCTCAAGCCTTGAAGTTATCCCAAGTTATGTCCTTCCCTCCTGTTACCATCCTGATGATGCTCCAAGGAGCTGATGATGCTTCAAGGAGACTCTGGATATATGAGCTGGGCAAGGAATGGCTCTAACAGCTAAACAACCTTTCAGGTACAACATAACATACGAAGCTGTCCTTCTGGCATGTGAATCTTACTTGATTTATAAAGCTATGAAATGGAAAAGCAATCTTCTTGGGAACAATTGAGATACTTCAACTACTACAGCCCACATAATCTTCCTGGAGGTTGGGCACTGGTGAGAAGAATGTCACACACCTGAATGCATCAGGGCCAATAAGGGCTTCTGAACCACCGATGCAAAGAAATCATAGAGGAAATCAAGATGAGTGGGCAGCTGGCTGTTACTCCTAGTTTAACAAGAGTTTTGGTCTTCTCACCTTCTGCAAATTGCAGAACAGAAAGGAGGCCAGGGAACAGCTTGACTTCCAGCTGCATATTTTCCTTTGTGTTGCCCCAGTGCTTTTTATCTTAGAAGCACTGCAGTTATCACTGGCAGCTCCAGAGCCAGGATTCTTTGAGGCAGCTTAAAGCGTTCCACAGGAAACCATTTCCATGACACACAGCATTAAATGGTTGCTTAATGCAGGGCCTTGCTTGTGAGCTCGTTACCCTGGGTTCTGTTGAAGATTAGCAGAGAGGAACAGGTATTACAGCCTGTTTTCATAGAATCACATAAGGGCTTAGGTTGGAGGGGTCCTTAAAGATCAATTGGTTCCAACCTCCCTGCCATGATCAGGGCTGCCAGCCACTAGATCACACTGCCCAGGGTCCCATGCAACCTGGTACTGAATGCCTCCACAGATGGGGCACCCACAACTTCTCTGGGCAATCTGTGCCACCACTTCACCGTCCTCCAAGTAAAACATTTCTTCCTAACATCTAACCTAAATCTGCCTTCTTTTAGTTTAAAGCCCTTGTCCTATCGCTATCAGACTGTGTAAAAAGTTGGTCCCTCTCCTGCTTGTAAGCTCCTTTCAAGTACTGGAAGGTCACAGCGAGGTCTTCCCAGAGCATTCTCATTTCTAGGCTAAACAAGCCCAACTCACTCAGTCTTTATTCATAGGAGAGGTATTCCTGCCCTTTAATCATCTTCTTAGCCCTTCTCTGGACCTGCTCCAACATCTGCACATCCCTCCTGCACTGGAGGCCCCATGGATGGAGCACTGGGGGCAATCACCTCCCTCTCCCTGCTGGAGCAGTGATATTATTTATTTTATCACAGATTATTGAAATCTTGGGGAGTTTTATCATGGCTATAAGTGAAACACGGATTGCTAGCTCTTTGGTTCAGGTAGAAGAACCTTCAGCAGGAAAACACCTATGGCAAGAGCTTTTGTAGCTCCTGCTTTGAGTCCTACTTTCTGCAGGAGGTTAGATCAGATGGATCTCTGAAATGGCCTTCCAACATAAATCTTTCTCTACGTTAATTGCAGGTAGAGAAACAACAGATGGCACTGTAGAGTATCTCATAAAGCTTGTGTGTTTTTAGCAGGCAGACCTGTATAATTCTTTTCTATTACTGTTTAGCAAGGCTTCAGCCAAAAGAGCTCTTACAGACTGTCAGTGGAGCAAACTCAAGGGTAATACAAACTCTCCGGGGCATCAATCTAGTATTCAGCCTCACCAAAACACGCAATAAGAGAAAAACAAACCAAGAAAAACATGTGAAAATGGAGACCATGTTTACTTCACCCATTATGCTCACAAGTGATGCTCAATTGTGACTACAGGCTACTCTCTTTCATAACAGCCTAGAATTATTCAGTTATTTAACTCATTAAACCTTTCAACTTGTTTTTTTTTTTTAACAGATGTCAGACTGCTTCAAATTCCTTACTAGATGGAGATTGCTTTTTAGGGAACAGCCAACTCCCCCTCATCCCTCAGCATTGTAGTTGGAGGCTTATTTCTTTCTGATGAAGCTATGTGCTTGCCTGGAGATACAGATGCCCAGAGAGTGATCTGTTGGCTGCTGAGCTGTTCTGATGGGACATTAGAGTCAAGCAAGGTGTTGGATTTTGGTGTTACTGTTGCTGGAATTTAGGGAAATGCAGCCATCAAGTTTTGAAGGACCTGCCTTGGATGATGTTTCTTCCCTTAAGCATCAATATTGCAGAGCAGAGCTGGACAAACTGCTGCTGAATGTTGGTATGTGGGCTCTGCAACTGCACGAGGCACTTCAGTTAGATCCCACCCTGAGTCATCTGTAAAATATGTATCAACATCTCAGCTAGCCACATTGACTCCTTTTATAGCCAAAGGATAGATTAGTCATCCGCTGTTTCTGACATCTGAGGATGAGCTGTTCCTGTTGAGGGAGAAAAAAGCCTTGATGCCTGGCTCAGCTGTTCACATCCGCACTCTGGACACCTCGTATGTGATGAGATGAATTTCACCCCCTGCACATTCTGGGCTGATATATTTTGCCCAAATGTACATGCCCTCAGTGTTGACATCTCTATCTGAACAAGCAATCTGGGATCCCTTAATAGTTAATAGAGAAAAACCAGCACCAACGGGACACAATTCATCACAATGCAAGGGAAATGTTAGACAATCAGGCAGGAAATTTTTGCCTCTCACCATAGAGAGAGGGGACATCTCTTTCAAACAGTGACATTGTCATCACAGATCCCTGAAGTTAATGGAGATAAATTCACTCTGTGCCCTGGTTTCTGATCTAATAAAATGAGGATGGATCTAGTGTTTGTATAGGAGATAAAGACAAGGAAGGAGCCAAAAATTGCTGATGAAGGTATTCTGCATTGGAGGAAGGACTAAAGGCAGAGAGTTGGATTTCCAAAAGAACTTAGCAGTGCTACGAGCCACAGACGTGGAGACTGATGGTCCACTTTTGTAAGAGATGTTCTTCTTAATTACAGCAGCTTCCACAGGCATACAAGGATTCTTCCTACAGCTCAGGGTGACCAAACTTTGGATGTATACAAAAGGGTGAAGTCCTCTACAGGCTCACTTCTCATTCCCTGTTGGTTTGGTCTCTGTCTGCAGGCGGTGCTGAGAGCACATAATAAATGACCAAAGTCCCATTGCAGTTGGTAGCATCAGCTTTTTCAGCAGTGTTCCTGCCAAAATATGTTTCTCTGGGAGGTGAAGGAAGATCAATTTTGCACAAAGAAGGGATTCTTCCAAAGTTTTAAAAACTTGAGTGGGAGGCAATCAGAGGGTCTGCCGACAGCAAAGGCTGCTGGAAATGGAAATGAAAATGTCAGTGAGGTTTATATAGTGGCACTTGGCCAGAGCTGGACTGGATTAACTGAGCCAGGACAACACTAAACACAATGTACTAATAGGCTCTCAGAGTATATATCAGACAGATGAAAGCAATTGTCCCTTGACCTTCTGCACCACAATTCACCTATGGCATTTGCAATAGCCTGCTAATAAACGTTTGGGAGAAAGATTATTGCTACCTTGGCAAAACTGCTTCACTCTGTCCAGAGCTCTTTACAAACTCAACAACAGTTGACTCCTCTTGATAAAACCCAGGTAAAGCTTCTCCATGCTGAAGAAATCACTCTTCATGTGAGCCATCTAAACAACAGCCACCCTGCTAACTCAACAGGCTATTGTGACAGCCTATGTGGGAAAATCAGATGAATTCTGAACCTCTGTCTGGTCTGTCCTCTGCAGGTTAAATGCTGGACACAACACAAAGGAGATGCAATTGGTCAAGAGGTAAATCTGGGATTGTTTTTCTCTTTGTGCAAATCCCAGACCTACCCTTCAAGGCTTGCAGCCAGTAACGTGTTTCAGCTGATGTTTTACTGACTGCTCACAGCTCAGTGCCGTTTCTCCATTGCTCCCTAGGGAACTGTCTGTGATTTCCAGGTCTTCACTGGTGATGGAAGCCTCTTCAGAATCACTTATAGGAATGTGAGGCAGAACCTTCTTTTAAGCACACATGACCCAACAGTTTGCATTTACTGCTTCTTTTGATGCTCTTTAGTTTGACATCATCTGTTAGAGCATCTTTGTAGTTGATATTTACAGAGTGCATTTGGAGTGAATTCAAAAATAGCAATGAGCGTGATATATTCTTATAGTAAGGATGTCAAGAAACTCAAAGGCAGTCTATAAGAACTGCGTGTTTAAAAAAGATGTTGTCCTTATTTATCCTAATCCACTTCTTATCTACTGTCCCCACCTACTCAGCTCTTGTGAGGCCCCATCTGCAGCACTGCGTCCAGGTCTGGAGCCCCCAGCACAGGAAGGACCTGGAGCTCTTGGAGCGGGTCCAGAGGAAGGCACTGAGATGATCAGAGGGCTGGAGCAGCTCTGCTGTAAGGAAAGGTTGGGGGAACTGGGATTGTTCAGCTTGGGGAAGAGAAAGCTCCAGGGAGACCTCATTGTGGCCTTGCAGTGCTTGAAGGGAGAGTATAAACAGGAGGGGAACTTCTGTTTATGAGGGTGGATGGTGATAGGACAGGGAGAATGGTTTTAAAGTGGGACAGGGGAGGTTGAGGTTGGATATTAGGAGGAAGTTTTTGACCCAGAGGGTGGTGAGGCACTGGCACAGGTTGCCCAAGGAGGCTGTGGATGCCCCATCCCTGCAGGCATTCAAGGCCAGGCTGGATGTGGCTCTGGGCAGCCTGGGCTGCTGGTTGGTGACCTGCACACAGCAGGGGGTTGGAACCAGATGAGCACTGTGGTCCATTTCAACCTAGGCCATTCTATAACTCTATAATCCTATGATAATGATGAAGCTGCCATCACCCAGACTGCTGCACATTTAGTCTCACTTACAATGACAGAACTTTACTCGTGAGACACTCTGTGAGCTCCAGAACCACTCTGACCAGTTCACAGGGCTGCGTGTCTTTCTCAGCACATTCTCTTCCTGGTTCTCAACCCTCTGCAGCTCCATTAACATTTAGCAAATTTGAAGAGGACTTTAAAGTAGGACTGGTGTGACACTGCAGGCACCTGGGCTCCTGCATTACTTGATCTGTAATTCTGTGACAGCATAAGGCTGCTGTATTTCCCACATTTCTCTTAAATGTATCATTGGTCTCCATGCCTTTGGTATTTCCTTGAATAATATTGTACCATGCGAGTCTCATTGAGAAAATAAGCCCAGAGGGGTATAATGGCAGTTGGCATTTCTCATCAGCTCCCGCTGACCTTGAAATTGATTTCATGATGGCAAAATTGAGAATAAAAATAATAGCTCTAATAATCAGGTACTCTGTAAAACCTCTTTTGTTCAATGGACCTACATAGCTGACATAATCCAGCAGCAGAAAAAATATGACATAATTGTAGAAACGTTACAAAAGAAGCCAGGGGCTGCCTGCTTCAGACGTGGCTTACATTGGTCTTGCAAAGGGGCTCAGGAATTATTTCAATTCCAGATTCCAGAAAATCTAGGCACATGTACCCAAATGCTTGTGAGAAATGGTATGTTAGAGTTCCCATAGTAATACATTCACTGGGCAACTCATGCCCACAGAGCATGTTGAGACGTTTCTCCGCCATGGGAGAACTCAGCACAACCTGTGTAGCTTTTGCACCTCTCTGCATCCCATACATAGCAAGGAACATATGCATGCCCTGCTTTGAATATGCAGGAGATGTGCCCTGTGCTAGGTGGGCTTCAAGTATTCTGCAAAGCCAAAGTCTGCTGACAGCACAGAACAGCAGATGAAGAAGCTGGTGCATACGTGTTTCACAAGAAGAGCTTTACCTGGCTGTGCCTTCTGATGGTTTATATCCTGGGACCAGGGACCTAACAGACTCCCAGCCTAATCTGTACCTGAATGAGAACAGCAAATTCCCATGTAACACATTTCATGGCTGCATCCCCTGGAAAGTTGTAGAGGAGCATAGCACTTGTCTCAGTTTCACAGATGGAGCAATAGAGGCATCAGTTCAAGCCATCGAGTTCAGCACATGGCAGATTTAGGAACAGAAGCCACTTCAGTGGCTGCTCTCCCTGTCTCACTTCATGCAGCAGCAGATGACAAACTCACATGAAGCAATTACTCAGCAGAAGGGAAGCTCAGAGAAAAACAACTTTCTGTGCTGCTCTGTCAGGATGACCCAGACACATTCTGGCTTCATCGAGTGGCCCTCACCCTGCACACTAGCAAAGCCATCACAACCCAGCCCATGGTCTCACACGGAAGCCAGGTGACAGCCAGCAGCCCAGGTCACTAAAACTTAACTTTTGCTCTCTGCAGTGTAGGGAGGATTGTTCCTTCAGCTTCACCAGGTATTTCTATGAGAAAAGCCCACTGGAACTGGTTCAAAAGTAACCCAGAGACCAGTCCAAACCTTCCTACCACTGGCTACGGTGGAGTCCTTTTGCCCAGGATAGTTTCTTCTAACTCCATAGCTCAGATGCTGGAATAGAAAAAAGTGCAGGAAAGCCGTCCTGTGGGTCATCCAAGCAGGAGGCCTCCCTGCCAGCACTCCCTGCCTGGGCTCACTGGATGATGATGAATGAGGAATTTACAACCCAGAATGATTTTGCATTCTTGCACCTGGGAGGAGTTTATTATTCTGATCCTTTGACTTTTTCATCCTCCTCCTTTTCCTGCCTTCTGTCTCCTGGGTCTCGCAGCATTGCTCATTGAGTCAGGGTTGCAATGCAGTTAATTAGCTGAGTGTTTGTTTATTTGCTTTTGGGAAGACATGGAAGGTGAGAGGCTGGAGTTCAGTGGCTTAGCAGTCAGTGCTGGCTCTGTCTGCTCAGCAGCTCCTACGCTGAGGGCAGCTCAAGGCTAAAGTACCAATTAAATTCCACTTAATCCCTCTAATAATAATAAGGAGAAAAAAAAACCCAAACACCTAAGCAGTGCCACTCTTGCACTATACGCCTTGCTGGGGGGATTTGAGCCCTGTACTTCATGCTCTGCAGCCATCCATCACTTTTAGCCTCCCACAGCCACTTCCCAGCCTCTGCACAAAAGCCACCTTCACCTCTGCATGTGTCCAGCCCCACCAATTAAGAAATGATGGACCTGGAGCAGCCACTCTGCCATGCTTGTGGCTCAGGCTGAGCCCAGCTTGTCCTGCCCAGCAAACAAGCCCAATCTCATGTTCAGAGTGCTGATAACTATAGAGCATTTTCTCCCTCTGACAGCAGGAAAATAACTCTGGGGTACAGAATGGGGGAAAAAAAAGTATATAAAGAGGCAAAAGACAGAGCAAAACGAGTAGAGAGCTGGCACACGTACATGGTCTGTGCAGCACCTGCTTCCACCCACAGCTGCAGACTAATTACTGTGTGTGCAGCGCTTGAATTACCATCATGTTGTGGTCTTATGTTCATGGGTGCATTGAACAGATGCAAATGGACTCTGAAACGAATGTAGAGCCAAAGGCAAGAAGAGCCAAAACCAAATCCCACTGTTTATGTAAAGACATATAAACCTGCACACATCCAAATATTTAAGCTTTATGTTTATGTAGGATTGCTTTGGAACATGGACTCAGTCAGAACACTTAAAGTCTTCTCTACAAAGCTTGGACCATGACATAAAATGTCCTTCATGTCCTTGGGCTCCATCAGAAGAGGGGTGCCCAGCAGGGTCAGGGAGGTGATTGTCCCTCCCTGCTCTACCCTCATGAGGCCCCATCTGATGTACTGTGTCCAGGTCTGGGGCTCCCAATACAGGAAAGTTGTGGAATAATTGGAGGGGGTCCAGAGGAGGGCCATTAAGATGATCAGAAGGCTGGAACAGCTCTCCTATGAGGACAGGCTGAGGGAGCTGGGCTTGTTCAGCCTGGAGAAGAGAAAGCTGCGAAGAGACCTCATTGCAGCCTTCCAGTATTTAAAAGGGGATTGTAAACAGGAGGGGAATCAACTTTATACAAAGCTAGATAGTGATAGGACAAGCGGGAATGGCTTTAGGCTCAAGGAGGGAAGACTGAGGTTGGATGTCAGGGGGAAGTTCTTCACAGAGAGAGTGGTGAGGTGCTGGAACAGCTGCCCAGAGAGGCTGTGGATGCCCCGTCCATCCCTGGAGATGTTCAGGACCAGGTTGGATGGAAACCTGGGCAGCCTGGGCTGGTAGCAGACCTGGAGATTGTTGACCCTGCCTGCAGCAGTGGGGTTGGAACTTGATCATTGGGATCCCTTCCAATCCAAGCCATTCTATGGTTCTATGACTCTTTGTCACTCTAAATCCACTCACTGCAGGCAGTGGGTTCATGCACGCCTCATGATATTCAGGTTAAGCAAAACATGCTTTTTCTCCTACTGAAAAAAAATACTCAGGGAAAGGCAGATGGGCCTCAGCTGGAGCCCTGCCTGGCAGACACAGCATGACCTTCATGAGAGTGCTGGAACGTGGGAATGCTTTGACCTTCCCCAGTAGTTCTGGCAATTCAAGCCCTGGCACTTGGATCACTTGGGAGAAAAAAAAAAAAAAAAAGCCAAAAAAACCCCACACACTCTTTGTGTCAAACTGCTCTTTTCCCTGCAGAGAGCAGGGAGCATATTTCCCAGCTGAGTTTTCTCCAAACAAGAGTTACTGCCCATGTGTTTGATTTGTGGGGTGATTAAAAGAGGTTGGGATTCTCTCATGCTTTTCCCATTTTCAGGCTCAGATGCTGACTCTGGTACATGCAGCTCATTCATTCTTGCAGGTGATGTCATTTATACTGCTAAATAAGAAATAATTTCTTAGCACACAGATTCAGTGGCTCATAAGTTATGTATTTATTTCCACAGGTGCATTTTTTTTAAGGCCAGAAGGAAATATAGCCACCACCTAGCCTGACCTCCAGCATAACACAGGACATTGAAATCTACCCAGCAAACTCTGTGCTGCTCCTTCAGCTAGAGACATGAAGAAACATCCATCCTTCCCTTCCTTTTCTGCAGTAAGCATCTACCTTGCTACTAAGCAAAGTAATTCAGCAACTTTGGTCTTGAATTTGATTGGCATATGTGAGTATATTTATCTCAGATATATTACCTCAAACTTTCTTTGACATACATGGTGCATTTCTTTGACTAATGAAGTCTCAGTGCAGTATTTTCTCGAGCAAACTCATTACTCCTGGAATGACTGAGTTAGGGCTGGTCTGAAAACAGTTGCATTTGTTTTGTAGGCATGACGGCTTGTTCTGCTGCTTGTAACCAAGAAAGTCTTTGCTTGTGACATCGAGTTCGACATTTCTCATTCCTCCTGCTGGAACTTTCCAATCAATACAAAATGAGACATTTTATGTGACGAGGATTTTTCTTCCAGTGTGACATTTTGATTTGTAATTGCCAACATTTGAATGTGCTTATTCTTACCTTTAAGACAGTGTAAGAAGTTGCAGAAGTACACAGCAACAAGAGGCGTTCCCCCTCTCAGCTGAACGGGTCCCATGGAGCCCAGCATAGATGCACTTTGCAACCACTGTATTTCTGGCAAAAAGAGGCTGCTTCAAATATAAAGAAGGACAGCAGTTCGGAAGGCTGGAGATGGCAATACACTGATACACAAAGGATTGAAGTTTGGTAGGATTATTTTATTTTCGCAGGCAATGTTTTAATGGTGGTGCACTTAAAGCTGCCCGAGTTAAAATAGGATCCATAATGCTCCTTAAAGGCCTTTTTCTGCCGTCTCACATTCACCTGGATTTCTCAGGTGCTTTAAAAAAATCAAAAATCCAGACAATTTGATTGTGTAAACTTAATGAAGCCAGCACAGCCACGCGAGCAGCGCTGCAGGGTCTGGGTTCATTGCATCTCAGCTGCAGAGCAACACGCAGTTAGATAGAAACATTCAGTTAAAACACTGCTGTACAAAGCATTTTACAGCTCTTACATGGATTCCAATTCATCTCAGCCTGAAAAGCTCTTGAGCCTGTATCAGAGGTGAACAAGGGAGCTTTTTAAATTAACAGCCATTTAAGACTGGGAGTCAGTGAGAGGATATGTGACGTGCCAAGATAGAAAAGACCTCAGTCGTAATACTGTATCCAGTTCACAGAAGGCTGCTGAGGCACCCTCATGTAATCCTTTTCTTGTAAATAAATTGTGTGGGATCATCTCAGGTATTTTTCCACCTCCAGCGACTGTGAGATTCCAGACTTTTGATCTCTGATCTCTTTATTTCAGCTCGGCGGCTGTGTTAGGGAAGTGCAGGCACAAACCCAAGCACACCAAGACTTCAGTTGAGATGGCTTTGAGCACAGACACCTCCTGCAGCTCTGGGATTTACAGGAGGTTGCAATGCCAGGATGTGGAGACATCACACAGCAAGAGAAGGCACAACACATGTATCTCAGAGGTAATCCTTTCCCCACTGGTTGCCAGCATGGATGAAACACTCAATAACCTTTGCCACAATTCACCACGTGGGCAAGAACAATTCTCATGAACAGAAGTGGCAAGAGCCAGGGAAGCCCCTAATCTCCTTCAGATCTTCATAGACTTAGCACTCTACAACAGACACAGAGAAGCATGAACAGCCTGGGAGGACTCCTGAGCTTTTCTTTTCCCCTTTTAGCACCAAGGCACAAAAGGGAACCCATCCAAACTTCACTTAGCCACGTATATGAACAACAGTCTCCAACAGCTACTCAATCAGGAGAACGCAATCCACAATCTCAGTTATTCCTATCCTTCCCTCTCTGGTCCATGCTGTAAAGCGTGCAACCCCCCGCAGCACTGCTCTGTGGCTCTGAGCCTTTATGTGAATGCAGATGCAGGATCTCAGACATGCTCCAGCTCCAGGCACTCCCAGTGCCACCCTTGGTTGGACCAGTTATGTCATGAAGTCACCACCCCTGGAAGTGTTCAAGAAACATGTAGATGTTCTACTGAGTTCTTTGCTGCTTTGGGAAAAAAATGGTGGATGCTTTAACTGCTGCTGCAGTGGCAATTGTAACAGTGATGTGTCACTGTTAGATTCACTGCTTCAAGCCAGACTAGCCGACACCAGCAATTTCTTGTGCAATAAATTCGAAAAAAGCATCTAAAACAAACTTCTAATTATGTACAGATTTTGGTGTTGATTATAATTCCCAGTCCTGCAGAGCAGGGTGTAATTATTATTTTCTCATCTGTTGACAGAGGAATAAACTATTACAAATGTTGAATACATTCCTGTTCATCAGAAAGGAGAAATGGAGCGACTCCTCAGTACAAACAACGTGAGCCCATGGCTGTGGTTGTGGGTACTGAGATTTGCAAGGATAAGCCTCATTTCAGACAGTACTTCCAAATTTCCTGTTACAGAATTAGCCCCATTCACAGCTCCCACTGTAACACCCAAATGGATCACTGGAAATCTTCCATTAGGAAATGGGAGCATCAGCCACGGCTGAGCTGAAAGGGACCCTGGAGAATCCAACCTACACGGCAGATTGTAAAGAGGAATGAAAATAACAGAAGCAGCAAATTCAGTTTTCGTTAAAAGCTTTTTAGTTCCTTGCCAGAACTTTCTGATGTCTTGTAAAGGCAGTTCGTGGCTTTGAGGATTTTTATTTGTCTGGAGAAAATAATACAATGAAAAGTGTCGGCGGTGTTCCATGAAGATCTTTGGCTCATTAAAACCCTTGGTTTTCTCTTGAGGCGTATCATTCTGCTTCGAGGAGCACTGATTTAAAACACTTCTTAAAACCAGGTCTCCATCTCACAACATCAATCAGCTTTCACCACAACTTTTCATGCAACTCCATCCAGAACCTGGCAGCCCTGCATGGTGTTTCTGACAAGGATTCCTGGCTTCCCAAGGAGAAAAAATGCAGAAAATCCTCATTCTGTCCTGAATTTTTAAACAGAACTGAAATGTCCGCAGCCTGGCATAACCCAGACATCAGCATTTTTATTTCTTTAGAACCATGTTTGGCACAAAGGAGTGGATCAATCTAACTGAAAAGAAGGCCTTTCTTAGCTCTGGCTCTTCAGGAATCCAAGGATTTTCTCCCCCAGCCAAATAAAATCACAAAATCCACAGATCTTTGCATTATTCAATGTTTTCCATCTTCAGACTGCAGTTGCTTATCTCTGCTATTCTAACAAGTAGAGAACCCTCATCCACTGGAGTGGGAAGCTGAAATACTAAGCTATGCATGAAGATAATTTATTGACTTAAAATATCTAACAAGGTCACCAGGTTTAGATTTCACTCCTCTTTTTTCCCCCTTTTTTTTTTTTTTTGGCTTTTCACCTCAAAGAGAAAATCAAGACAAGTTATTATTTCTAAAGACAGCAAACTGGGCCACTGCAAATGTCATCAAGGAAGCATTAAAGTCAAATATCCACTGTGAAGCTGTCAGAAGGAATTATTTAGGATAACTTTTGACTTTTAGGTGGAGTGGAGTGTACTGTTGAACTGGACCTCTGGGAATCCAGCTAGTACATTTTCAGCCCCTTTTACTCAATGTCATGAATATGTCTGGGACATTTTTGGTTAATTGTACAGGTGGGGGCTCTGAATGAGCCAAGAAGCAGCATCTGGATCGGAGTGACCACCTTTGTAGTTAGCAGAGAGAGGAGGGCAGCTCAGAAGGACAAGAGATGCCTCTCTTGGGAAGTGGATGGAGGATAGACAGAGCAGATGAATTACTCATCAGGAGCATCTCTTTCCTCATTAACACCAAAATGAGCCCAGAATGACTCATTCAGACTCACACATCTGCATCTAGATGAGATGAATCCTGTACTCAAGAAGAGTTCTGTTCGAGTCAGAGCAAAACAGGATCACAGCAGAAAGGCAACAGCAGCACTGGATAGCCCACTTCAATACCACCAGTGACACTGAGCTGCTGCAGGAGCAGAAAGCACAGGCACAGGAGGTATCTGTGAGTGTTACACACCGGTTTTGCCTCTTGGAAGTGCTTTCTGGTTAGGGTGAAAGTGAAGTTCTCCCTCAGCAAAGAGTGTAGAAATTGGAGAGACAAAACCTCAGCAGTTATCAGCTTTGAAGCTCCTCCAGGCACAAGCAAGCTTTGTTTGAGGTGGGGAGGAGACCTGCAGAATCCAGAGCAGCCAAGGAGCTCTAGCTCTAGGAATAAATAGGGCATGGAGTCAGGAGGAACAGGGGGTTTGTAGTGAACCTGCAGAAAAACAACAACAACAAAATAGCAAGAATTCTAGCTTGCATACAGTTTTGAAATCAGTAATTTCTCTTACCAATAGGAACCATATATATGTGTATATATATATGTATGTATGTATGTACATATGTATGTATGGTATAGCCTGCTTTCCTACCCATTTGTCTCCTGGGCTGGAGACATGAAGATGTACTGTGGCCAGCTGATACTTACTTTTTGGCCAGCTGGCAGACAGAATAGATGACCATTAAATTTGTTCCAAAGCTTATTTTTTTTTCTTCCCCAGCACAGAAAAGGTCCCTGAATGGGGAGCTACATAGGGGAGACAGGTAGAATTAGAATATTGCAAAAGAGAACATTGCAAAAGGCTTCTTTTGAAGTCACCCTTGCCAAAAGGTAAAAAGGGATAGAGCTTGCCTGCAGGGTTGAAAGAGTCACCAGGATGAAGTTGTGCTTGACACTGTAGGAATAGAAAAATAAGTCTGGTCTTTGTAAATGAGTAGGCTGAGGGAGAGTAAGTTAAATGGACAGAGGGCTGACTTACAGGCAGAGCCAGTGGGACAGATCCTTAGCTCTCGTGACATTTATTACCAACCACTGCTGCAAGCGATGATGACATTAATTGGAAAGAGAGGGAGCTGTAGTGGGGGAAGGTGTCACCTGTCACACCCAAAGGCACCCTTTGTCACGCTCAGTGTGGCAGTCAGTGACATCTTGGAGCAAACAATCTACTGCAGCACTTTTACAAACTTTGCAGTCGCTGAAAGGAGGGTTTCAAACCTGAAGGAGAGTTTTTGCAAGGAGCAGATTGAGCACGTCTTTCATTATGCCCCTCCAGCCTTGCAGCCCTCGGCTGTGCTTCTCTCCCAAGAAATTCCCTTGTAAGAGCTATTTTTTAATGTTTAATCTTCAGATGACTCAGAAATCTTTTCTGATAACAAAAACCTTCCAATTGTGGCTTTTATTCCTGAGAATAGAGACTTAGCCTTCAGGTGCCTGCATTGTCTTGACGAAGTTCCTGTCATAAAAATCTCTCGTGCACGTTGGGTGCTGATGGATTGCAAGCCATAAATCTTGCTGTTATTAGAGCCGCAGTTCTCCACGCTCATTGCAACAAGTACTCACCAGCCATAAATCCTTGTCTTCTTTTCCATAAGAGCCCATTTCAAATGCTTCGGTGAGATCTGGATTATTCTTTAGTTATTCGGGTGCTTCTTAGAAAAGACATCAGAGGTGGTCTGAGATAGAAAATGAGTCTCCCCAGTGAAGCTTCCAGGGGAATCCCAACGTTAACACAAATGCTGTTCCTAAAGCCACAAGAAAAGCATGTCAAGAATTTTCTTCCTTAAAATTTCCATTGTTTTCACTAAAGAAAACTGGAGACCAGGCACTGTTTATTTTCAAGGGGAGACATCCAGGAATGATTGATAAATAAACAATATGTGGGCAGATGCACAGCGATGCATAGGTGTGTAAATGAAAAGGTGAGATTGCCTTCAGATCAAGGTAGAAATAGACTCATGAAGGAATTTTGAAACCTTAAATCATTCTGTGAAATAACACAACCACAACACTCAGATCTTTGTCAAATCAGGCTTCAACAAAACCCAGAAGCACCCTGCTGAGATAAATGGTGATGGGGACTTCCATCTTCTGTTTGTGTTCATGCAGCTGTGGATGTATGAATGTGAACATGTGTACTCACACATAGGTTTCCAGGGGTGTATTCACAGACTATGGAGTCTGAAACAGTGTCAGAAACCTCAGAGCCGAAGACTTAGATTCAAGTTCATGATGGACTTCTCGACTGAAAAGTGATTGTTTGGGCCCAAACCCAGGCAAGAAAAGAGTAAGAGTCCCTTCTACAGAGGAAACAAGAATCCAGCCCTAAGTTAAAGCAAGCTAGATGACTCAGCTGACAAATACTGCCGTTTTTGCAGCTGAAGGCACTGTCAACATATTGCTGTGTTAGATGAGGACCAAGAACCTACGCCAGCTCCTGGATGTGTTTGAGTCTTTGTCAAGTAATTCTGGGATAACAGCTTTGTGCACATCCATATTGCAAATGCAAGCATAGCAATCTTGAACATCCTCAGTAAGAGACTCACTGCAGACACCAGTAGTGTCACACTACGTCCCAGCAGGTCAGGGCTGGTGCATGGTGATAAATAAGGTCAGGAGAAGAACAGAAATGAGGGAACCACTTTACTTCTGCCACAAGAACACAATTACAGGGAAGGAAACCACCCAACAACTCACCCTGATAATTTCAAGTATAATTTAATTGGAAGCATTAAAGTCTCTAAGCTCAAAGTTATTTCAGAAAAACAGACACATGCCCCTAAAATAGCCATTACAACTCTTTTCCTCCTACTCAGCAAGAAAAGGCACCAGGGATAATTTAATGACTCGAGTCATTAGATGCATACTGATGGTAGGGGATGACGCCAAGTCCTGAAACTTGGCAAGGAGAAGGAGACCATGTTATAGTTTATTTTACTCCTGCAAGATCAGAATGTGAAAGCTCCTTTCTATGAAAGAGGTTTCCTTTTTCTACAGTGAAAGCTCTTCAGCCAGTGTATTCCTGTTTTCTAGGGAGGAATGCAAGGAGCAGAATGTATGCAACCTCCTGGTGCAAGTCTCAGAGCCTCTTGCACTGTGCAAGGGCAATTCAGCTCCTGCCCTCCTGCCCCATGTGCACTCAGAGCATCTTTTCCTCCTTCCCAAGGCTCTAGACCACAGCACCAAGAGACAGAGCGCGGACCTGCAGCAAGCAGCAGTCATGTCCACAGAACACAGTACTGCTGAATGAGTTTTGGTTTCTCTTACTTGTTTGCTGGTGCTTGAACTTTCAGGTCATTCTTGGGTCCCAGTTTCAGGCTTCCCCTAGAAATGAAGGCAGTGGAAAACTCACTGCTGGAAAAAAGCAATGCTTCTCACCGATTCAAAGAAACATTCAGAAAATCACCAACTACCAGCTGTCAATACAACATGAGAGCCCACAAGGGGTGGACTGCCATTGGATTGCCTGGAACACATTGCTGGATACTCTTTTCAATGAACGTGAGTTTCCTCGTGTATTGAGGTCCCTCACCCAAGCTATATCAAATTGATGCCCGAGACACAAATGTAGCCCTCATTCATTGCTAAACACAGATAACCAAGCAGGTGGTAACTGCTGAAGAACATTCTCTGTTGGTAGCATATGTGGAACTGCCTTCGACCCCAGCCATGTCGAGAAGAAAGCAGATTTTCTCTCCAGATGGCAAGCTTTACTCATTCTAATTACAGATATATTCCCAAACACCTGAATGCTCTCCACATACACACTGAGACACCACTTTACAGGCTGATGACTTGAAGTAAAATGTACTTCATCCTTTAACAATTTTTTTTTTTAATCAAAATTTCAGCTCGGTTCTCTTGGCTGCCTGCTGTCTTTCTCCAAGCTGCCTTTTGCAGTCAGCTTGTTGTGTGGGTCTCCTTGGCTGCAGAATAGGGCAGCTCTGGCATAAGAACTTTTTGAAGGAGGAAAACAGGCTTTAAAATTAATCTTGGGATTAATTAGGAGGGAGATAGAAGTGTAGAGTTTCAAACTGCCTTATTCTTAATTAAGGACTGCTCACTTCACAGCTTCGTGATCCTGAAGCAGTAAAGAAGATGGGGCCAGGTATTTAGTGGTACAGGTCGATATAACCCCATTGACTTTGCAAAGTCAATTTATGCCTCTTCTATCCAAGATGACATATTCAGAAATCAGTAATGAGACTCTCCATGACTTCTGTGGATCAGGCCAATAAAAATGATCCATGCTTACTAATTTTTAGGCTTTTTTGGCTGATCATTAGGAGGTTTCCCTTTCGTCTCTCCCTCTTCCCTTTTCAAAGTCCACTGAGACAAATTCTACATTTTCTCAGCATTGCACTCTTCAGAACAACGCTTCGTTTCGATTCATTCCACAGTTTGACAGGATGAGCCAATATAAAGCTTTGTTTCTCTGACAAATAACTGCTTTACTCAATTCACAGGAAGAGCCCAAAGTGTTGTGAAAAACCAGCCATCATCTCAGGCCTTGTGGTGTCCAATAGAGATGCGTAGAAGAGAAGAGAGTACATTCCCCATTCAAAAGGATGCTGGAGATGTCATGGATATTTTTTCTCCCTTTTATAATATGGCAATTAAACTTCGGAATCTTAACAAGCGTTTTGAAGCCAGTCACCCCAAACATCATCCAGGACACTTTGCCTCGGGCTGTGAATTCAAAACGAGTTTTGCATAAATTATTGGCTGTGGATTTAAACTGAGGTGATTTTTGCTTTTTATCAGGATGGTGATGATTTCATTACATCTCTAACGGCGCTCGTTGTTGCCTTTTCCAGAGGTGGTGACAAGTGCAATTCATCAGCCACAGTTCCCAACCATGCTGACAGCTCTGACGATGACAGACACAAAAAGACAATACCCAAAGTGTATCCAAATGAGATAAAAAAATCAAGGATTTTTGTCATATCTCTGCACACGCACATACCCCTCCACATGTCTTATGCCAGGCATTACTTTGTGGTGACTTGAAATCCAGCAGCAATTTTATTGACTGAACATATGCCAGAAGATCATTTTGCAAACGTCAATGGGCTTGGAAGAGAAAATGAAAAATTCATCTGGAGAAAGTGACAAATGAGCTTAACTCGTTTCTTCTCCCCGAGTTAACAAGTGTTTAAAGGATTTTATTCACCATTGCCAGTGTTAAATCTCTGCAGCGGGCTGTAATGCAAACATACCTTCCCTGTAAAGCCATTTTACAATGATGAGACCTGTCCAGGAGTGCAGTGAAATACTTGGTTAGCATGTGGTTGAGCACAGAGCTTAAAACAGTGTACATGCATGAAGTGGTTTTGGTGAAAACAAAGTGGGAGTGTGGAAACTACTGAAACAGAGCATTTGCAACATCTCTTTTAAACCCAAATATTTCATTTAGGACTTAAAAGGACTTTTCTGTGAAGCATTTTAGAAATATAATTTCAGTCTGAGATCGAAGTGCTTTGGAATATAAACCAAATCCTTCCATATCTCTTTTCATTTCAACTTGAAATCGAAAGCTTCACAGTGATTTAAATAAAAAAGCTTTGTGGTGGATGAAGAGAAATTTCATTTCATGAGGAATGTTGACTTCCACTTTTTCTGGTCTGCTATGAGTGGGAAAAAATAAACCAAAATCTCAAAAAACATATCGACAAGAAACTGTTCCTACATCCAGCAAGGATCTTGGGTGCAACACATTTATGCTCGATAATTGGTCACATAGGGCCAATGGGTTTTGCTTTTTTAGAGCAGTTTATGTATCTGGCCTCCCAGACCAATGATAGCTTGACTATAATATCTTTTTTCCCCTCAGTATATGACTCTTGCGCTTCATTAAAGCAGAAAACTGCATTATTAGGGTCAAGTACAGCAGAGTGCATTAGCCATCCCTGCCCTGCTATTGCCTTCATGATGCTAAAGAGTGACAGCAAAAATGGATTGGGCTTGCAATGAATTCAAAGCAACAAAGATGTTGCTGATTTTAGGGCTGATGGCATTTTCCATTACAGCCTGAACAGATTGCCTGGCCTGCTTGAAAGGCAGCACTATTAGCTATGGCCCACAAACAGCACAAGTGTGAGGAATGTTCCATCTGATTCTAGAAGAAATAAGAATTTTCTGTACAACCCCCATCGAGATTTGCCTGCAGGCGACTGATTTACACCTGAGCTTCAGCTGAAGCGTTTCAAGGATCTTGGAACTACCTAACCTTGACAAATGCTGCCAGTCCAATCCCTCATTGCTGATCCTGCCACGTATCTGTTCTTAAGAAGTCCTGGAGCACCGTGCACATCTCTTCATGGATTGTCTGCCTTTGATTTTGAGAAAGATCCCTTGTTATGGCGGTTTGACCAGGGGAGAGTAGAAGCTTTGGTCTCAAAATTGTTGGTTAGCTGATGGATGGATTAGCTAACAGAAGGGTTTCAAGGCACCCAGGCTGATGGTTTGCTGTTTATGAGCACCCTGGAGCTAATGAAGATAGAAAGACTCCCAAAATCACAAGGATAGTCTGTAGAATCCTCATCTCTCCAACACAGGAACACCAAAGTCTATTGGCTCTTGGCAACCTTCAGTTGATTGTTCCGTCAATGGAGAGGTAAATATTTCTACCACTCTTATCAGTAACAATTTTTTTGCCATCAGGAAAGACATATTTGTGTTTGTAATCAAATTTGTGTTTGTAACTTTCCTGGGAAGTCTGTTAGTCTGGATATGTCTGTAGTGTTGCATGGGAAAGTGACAAATAGCAAATCCTCACTGAATGCTTCACTGAAGTTAAATATTCTGCAGAATATTCTTATTAGAAGTGGGATATTCTTTTATTCTTATGCCATAAATTGCACAGAAGGAAAAAAAAAAAGAAGAAGAAAAAAAAAAGCAGAAAAAGAAGAAAAAACATGGAACAGTATACTACCAGAGCACTTTCATGATTTCTGTAATATTGTCAGATGTTGAGATTTTTAACCTTGGAACGACAAGGTTGCTGAAACTTCCTCCAATTCCACTTCCCAAAAGCAGCTTGAAATAGCTGTGCCTGGAGAGCACAGAAGTGATGGGTAAAGACCTCAGAGCAATTATTGGTGAGTACCATCTGGATCTCCCTCACTTGGCAGCTGAAGTTTACGACCCATCCCTCTGTGCCCCGTCCCATCTCCCTCCATCTCTGATAACGAAGCACCTCAGATGTGTTTGGAGGTCAGCTCCCCTCCATGCAGCTGGAGTTGCTGCAAAGCACTGAGCTTCCCTCTCTGTAATTACCAGCTCTCAGCCTGCCTGAGCAAAAGCTTTGATTCGTATTCCTGGATGCGCTCTGCATCAAATTCTTCTGGTAATTACAGCTTCAAATGCTTAGAACTAGAGATGAAAGTAGAGCATGCTCTCTGGCAAAGGGACAGCGAGTCCAGGAAAAGTTGTGGCCGTGTGTATTGAAGCCTGGGGCAGCACAGGGGAATGTGGAAGTGAGGTTCAGTACAATTCTGGTTGGAATCGTCTGGTGACAGCTGCAGTGTGAACCTGGGGGCAGGGGGTGGTGGGCCAGGGGGTGAATCTGTGCCCACCTCCTCCTTGTGCTCTACCCCAGAAAGTCCATTGCTTGCAGCTGTCTGAGCTGGCGACCTAACAAGTCTCAGGTAACTATGGGTGATGACACCATTAGGGCCACAATAGGACTCCATTTCACCAGGCACAGCAAAGCATCCAGGATTTATTTCCTTTTGGGAACAGGAAAGTGAAAGTCATCTAAAACAATCAAATAAATACACAGCAACTTGAATTCAGCAGCAAGAGGGTAAATAAGATGAAAGCAACACCCCACCTCCCAGCTCAGCTGTGGTTTGGGGGTTTTGCATCACCTGCAGCATTTAACTTCTTGGCAGCTGTTTGGATGGAATACAATTGCACCCTTCCCCCATGTGATTACAGGACCCTTTCCTGGGGTTTCTATGGAAACCCAGCTGCTTTTAAAAATATCTGCTCTTCCCATCAGCAGAAGAGACTCAAAAAGTTAATTGCTACTTGACCAGCTCTCCCCCTTCGGGGGGGCTGTTTGCTTGTTTGCCCACTGGCTCCAGGGCTCTCCCTACCTTCAGCTTGGTGTTTACTTTGCAACAGGTTAAAGCAGCAGCTGAATTCAAGCAGCCATCTCAGGACACCTGCACTGGAAACTTGCACCAGGATCCCCCCTGTTCCCAGGAGGTGAAACTCAGGAATCACTTACATGGCTTTCCAGTGCTGGAGATCCCCTACCCCAGCCACTTCCATACCCACCTGGCAGCTCAAGTCTGTCCTATCACTGGGCGAAGCCTGAAGGACTTTGAGATCTCACCTGAGTGCATCACTGCACTTCTTTGGCACGAGAGCCTGCAAGGCATCCTACCTTCATAGCCAGACTGGGATGGCAGCATCTCTGCCCACACACTGCCTCTGCCAGAACACACAGACTGACCCTGCTGAATCTGCCACTGGGAAGGGACATCCCCAAAACCCCCCTGGTTCCCAATGCTCATTGCTTCTGACAGCCCCGCTGGCTGCCCGTGTTTGCCATAACAACGGTTTCCAGGCACGCACACATCCTGGAAGCACAAGTCCTGGTGCTTTAAATCAATCTAAATAGTTTCACAGACAAAACATCTTGTCAGCATCTACACAATCTCTCCTGATTGAACCAGTGATGGATGTGACACATCAAAAACACAGTGCTTAAACATTTTCGCTGCTTGCTAAAGCTCACTTGGAGGGGATGGGGAAGCAGCTTAGAGAAGCATAGGGCAGGAGAGCCTCGCTTTGCTGACATATAAGGCACATTCAGATGACATCCAGCGATTACTAGCCTGCATTAAAGCACAAATTGTTACTTATCCTCCCATCTTCTCATGCAGCCCTCACAGTTTCTCTAAATAGCATCACAGATGATTTAGAGAGGGCAGCAGCGCTTTGGCAGAGGTTGGGGGTAGTGAGTTTTGCAGCTGTTTGCATTTTATTCCACTAAACGTTCACTCTGTCTGGCTCTCCAAGTCTCTGGTGCAGAGTGAAAAGTGAGCTTTGAGCATCCACATCTCCAGGGATGAACGTTGGCTTTTGCATCATAAAGATCAGAGCCCCACAAGCATTGCAATGCGGCTTCTGCTGGGGGAACTGATCTCAGCAAGCAGCTTGTGAAGAGCAGAACAGCAGGAAGCCTGAGGAGCAGCAGAGGATTTGAGTGGGTTTTGTGGTCAAGCAGCCTGCTAGCCCAACCCTACTCCTGCTAACAGCTTTTGCATTTATAGGCGCATATGAGCAAATTATGTCTGGGTGTATCCGGGTAGGTACTGAGCTCACTGCCCCTTTGGAAGCCCTGCTCTAACCAAGGTAGCTAGTTAGCCACAAAATAACGAGATTTTGCTGTAGAGTACATAAGTACCTTTCATTTACCAGCTGGCTTTTCAGCCTTTGCAGTCACACCTGCAACCTTTTCTCTCCATGCTTTGCAATGACATCAGAGCTTAAGTTCACATTTTATCAGAAGAGCAGAAGCTTTAAGGAAAGCATTAAGTTCTGCAAGATCCATAATAAAATCACTGGAGCTGACAGCCATATAATCTGAAGTGCAAATTTCCAGTCCTTTTTAGCAAAGACAGCTGTCATGCTGATAGCTCACCACCAAAGCTAAAGTTTGTCCAGATTATTTAGCAAATACACACAAGTACTCCAGGAGAGAATCCACAAACAAGTCACTAATCCAAAAAAGCTGAAATCAGAGGATGACTGCAAGTTTGCTATTCCTGGCATGCTTAGGGCATGTAAATATGAGTAATTCTGGCAGTAGGATTAAACAGAACTAATGCTTTCGATCGTGCATTAGAAAGTGTGTTAGACTCGTGAGAACAGTGACACGACTGAGGTTTTATTCCATTTCAATTGCATGGGGCTTTCGCCCATGTTTTACTCAGTCTTCCAGCATGGCAGCCCTTCTGCCAGCCTCTTATAACACAGCATATTGTAAATACCCAAATGGAGGAGAAAAAAGCCATTTCCATAACAGGACAAGATGCTGTTGTAAATAACTCGAGTCGCAGGGGAGAACTCGGAGTGTGGCCAAAGCATCACACCTGTTGCATGGCCCATTATATGTTGCTTTAGTATGTCTTTAATCTGCACCTCTCCAAGGCATTCCCGCATTTTCTCATGGTAGATTAAAGAGAAGCCAATGTCTGGTAATCACAAATATTCTACCTTGCTGTCTCACGTGTTGCTGAAGGGGAAAGCAAGGGGAAAGGATGTGGAGATCGTGGAGCAGGTCCAGAGGAGGGCACTGAGATGATCAGAGGGCTGGAGCAGCTCTGCTGTAAGGAAAGGTTGGGGGAACTGGGATTGTTCAGCTTGGGGAAGAGAAAGCTCCGGGGAGACCTCACTGTGGCCTTCCAATGCTTGAAGGGAGAGTATAAACAGGAGGGGAACTGCTGTTTGTGAGGGTGGATGGTGATAGGACAGGGGGGAATGGTTTTAACTGAGACAGGGGAGGTTTAGGTTGGATATTAGGAGGAAGTTTTTGACCCAGAGGGTGGTGAGGCACTGGAACAGGTTGCCCAAGGAGGCTGTGGATGCCCCATCCCTGCAGGCATTGAAAGCCAGGCTGGATGTGGCTCTGGATGGAGCTCTTCCCACTCCAAAGAGACAGAGCCATGGAATGGGAATGCTGACAGCCAGGGAGTGACAAGGACTTGCTGAGGGGATGTAGAATGCAGAGCAATTCTTTTGACAACACATTTTTTTGGCCATTAAAAATACGTCACATCGCCTGCGATAGGTTTTATTTCACATCACAATGGTGGTGTCTGTTGCACATGGGAGGATTTATTTTAAATTGAAAATCATTTTTTTCAAGCTCTGAAAACAAAAAACAAACAAACAAAAAAACTATCTCCTTTTCTCATCTTGAATCAAAGTGACTTTATTCAGCAGAAGTGAGTGATTACATCAAAGATGCAATAACAGCGTCTGCAATCCCAATCCAGCCAACTCAGTGCACTGACTCCTGCACTGAGCTTTCCTGCCCATACCCCAAGACAAGCTATCCCTGCAAACTCATGCTCAGGACAAAGATCAGTCTTTCTTGTTACAGTGCTTGGTCGAAATAAAGTCCCCAGATAAGGAGGTTTTTGCAATGCCTTTCTGCAATGAGTCCTGAGCAGGGGATGTTTCCCTTCAGCCACCAGAGCCCTGCCTCGCCGTGTGCAGCCCTAGGGAGGAATCCTTATCTCCAGCGAGCACCATCCCCTGACAAGTGAGATGGAAAAAAATCAATAGGAGATTTGCTGGTTCTGAAGTGCTGAGGAGATAGAAGCCCATGGTGCATGATTTGATGTGCTGATTTTTATCAAAGGGATTCCCTTAGCGGCTCCTCTACCCCTCATCCATCCTTCTCTGCCATCATTTTCCTCAGGTCAGTACTGGGGGTGGTTCTCCATTTTCACACAGACCTGAGCACAGAGATCTGTGTGTGTTTTCAGACAGCAAAGGGGGACAGGAAGGACGAGTGCTCCTTTCTTCTCCTGTTTTGTATTCATTCCTGGGATGCCACCTTGGACTGCAGATTTTGTGCCGATGTAAAAATTCAGGAATAAAAGCAAACTGAACTCATATGCTTTAAACTGTGTAGGATTCTTGCTCCTTGCTGTTTGGGATGCTCAGCTGAATTTCACCCTACTCCAGCTGCAGCTGCTTCCCAGACTTAGCATTTCATACTTCTCTGATTAGAGATGACAAAGATGCTTTATAGGCTGCAAGTGAGGGCTGTAATGCAGCACAGATTTCCCTTGGAGGGCAGAATGGGCTTTTCTAGTGAATGAAGCAAAGGCAATAACTGACTGCAGCACGGAGCTCCAGGGCTGGCTGATGGAAGTAGCTCACTGCTTCCTAAGTGGAAATTATTAGCAAATGTATACACTCATTAGCATACGCAGACATTCGTCTGCATATGTAAACACTGTATGGACTCTGCACTCAGTTGGATGCAAAGTGGGCTGGCTTTCAGTTCCTACAAAACTGATTCAGACACCTGGAATGGTGTGATCTGCTCCTGGAAATATTGCACTCACATTTTTGGGAGTCTGTCGTTTTTTTCCAGCCAGCCAAAGTCCCCCAGAGCTGTGAAGGAGAACACATCTAACAGCCTGGAGTTGCTTCTTGTTTTAACTCACCCCAAGACAATGCCTGATGAAAAAGAACGCAGCAAACCACATCAGCCAGCCAGCTGGATTCTCCCCTTGGCTGCTTCATGGACTCGTGGCACAGCCCTGCAGCCTGTCCAAGCTCTCATTCTGTACCCATCCTCCTCCTGCAGCACATGGCAGGTAGCAGTTGATCAGTCCTCACCCTTTCTTTGCCTCCTCTCCTTTGGCAAGATGGTGCTGGGCAAGAGATTGCCTGGTCTGTATTTAGTATATCTGTGCTCTGCCCTTCAGCAGGGCTTCACAGCATTTTAATGCAGATATCAGGGAACCTATAATTAGATCTGCAATCAATCCTAATAGTGTCTCGTCAAGGCTGTTTTGTGCTGCCATCACTTTTGTTGCAGTGCTTTAGCAGCTGACTAAAAGCAATGGGTGCAGCAGACAGCAAAGCATTTCCCTGCCAGTCAGAGGTGAGAAAGGAAAGCAAAACAGATGAATTCTGCTTTTATTTCCCCTGCAATCCACCTACTCTTAGATATTACTATGAGCAGCTACCATTTGAGTACATTACTACAACACTTCTGTTTTCATGGTGTTTACAGGTGCAAACCAGCCAAGTATGACATACAATTTCTCTAAGGAGCTTAAACATTTGCAAGCCCAGTCGCATCCATGCAAGACTCAGTGCCCTTCAAAATACAGCAATTGCTTTCATGCACTTCCACAGAACCCTAAAGCCATTGGCCAGGACTGAGAGCAACCTTTGGAGCAAGCGAGAGGTTCACTGCAGAGGGAACAAAAAACACACAGCTCAGCTGAGCTGTAAATCCTGGTTCTGCTTTTCAGATGCCAGGAAGCAATTTTTTATTTTTCAGTCTAGAATGGCAGAAGAGTGTTATATGTCTCAACACAGATAACCACAAAGTTACCTTAAACAGAGATAAGCAGCTTGGGAAAATCTGCAGTTGATTCTAAGGAAGAGCTTAGATATGAGCATCCGTAGCTGGGCTCAGACATACAAGAGACAGAGCAGAAAAATCAGAACTTGCAGCTGAAACCCTGAGCCCCAGGAGGTAACAGATCCTGCCAGCATCATCCCTGCAGGACCTCAGCCCCAAACCCATCAGGTGTCTCAAATAAATGAAACTTGCCCCTGTCTGAATCTTATATATCCAGGGTGTGCCTCACCAGAAAAGTAGGCAGGGCTAAGAGGTCTCAATGAAATCTTAATTACATAAAGGAAGTTCCTAGGATCAGTAGCAGGATTTTTACCTACTGAATAGCTTTTTTCTATTACAGGGAATAAATCTACCTGCTCAGATAAGGTGCTTGCCAGTGGGATGTTCATTAACCTAGATGTGTTTGCTTTGTTGGACTGGGCTGATAATTAAAGTCTTTGCTTTTACTTCCCTTGAGAGTGAAGGGGTTTTAATATCTCTGCGTTGCTCAGACGTGAATAGTCCTTCAGACAACAGGATGGTCTGGGGGAGCAGGCCTGTAACAGAGCAACAAGTACAATAGCCTGAGCTGGGACCTGCCCTAAAACACAGAGCTGGGCTGGGAGCTGGAGGAGAGGGTCTGTCCTGGCTCTGCACACACTTATGCCCTCTCTCTCCTCAGAGATGTTGCAAAAGGGAGGTTTGAGGCTCTGACTCAATAAGATGCACTTGTAGCTTACTCCTGCAAGAACTGCATGGCAGTGGTTGCATTATAGGGGCTCCAAGGACTGCAGCCCTTGTTACGATGATAGAACTGCAAGGCAGCTGAGAGCACAGTGTTTTGCTGCTGCATCTGGGCCTTGCTGGGACACTGCTCTCTATTTGCTGTTATACAGTTAATGCAGTGATGAGAGCTGGGTTTGGCTTTGCTGCAGCAGCTCAGCACCTCCTTACCATGGCCATGATCACATAACAAGCCTCGCCTAGCAGCATCTCATGCAAGGCTGAAGCATAGCTGTGCAAATTTGTATGGCTAGGGATGGTTACATTGCTTGTGCAATGATTAACAAAGCTTAAAAACAGACCTGAGGTAGGAACAAGGCCCTGTAAATTCTGTCAAGCTCTGTTGGGTCTGATTACCCCAGCTGTAAATGGGGGGGAGGTGGTAATGGGATTCAGCCCATTAAAGGCTGCAGAGAGAGTTAGATCCAGATTTAATAACAAAGAGGGGTTCAGGGGAGCCTGAGGGTGGGAGCACAGGCTGTTCTCCTTCCTGTATCCCTGGGGGTCCCTGCCTGTACAGCTTGCTAAGCCTCACAAAGGCTATGTTCTCTGGGTGGCTCTTTTACCTGGCTGCTGCTATCGGACCAAGACTGAGGATTCTGTCCCATAGATTGAGACACCAAATCTCCCATTTCCCAGGATAATTTTTTCTCTTTTAGGCTTTCCAAAACCACCACACCAGGGAGCCCAGCACTACCTCTGCCTGCCTGTCACTGCAATGAGAAGCAGGGATCAAACCCTCAGAGATTTTCTGTGTATTTGCTCAAAACTGGCTCTCCTGTCTGTGCATTGCTTTCCAGCTCAAGGACTAATGCTGAGAAAGGCACTTGGAGTACAAAGTTACCTGGAGAGCTTTTATGCCAAACCTTTGACTTATGTGCGAGATTAATCCTTACTTCCCAAATCTTTTAATGTTAAGGAGGGAAAGAAACGTTCTGCCGATGTCCAATAAATGATCCCTGAGGCAAGCTTCCACTGGAGGGAAACAGAAATAAAATGCAGCAGCCCAGGATTTAAGTATCGAGCACTTAACTCCCTCAGAGCTGGGCTGCTCAGCAACCAGCCAAAGGCATTTCTGCTCCTGTGGGGATGTGTTAGCACCCAGATGGGTTATGTCTATGGGCATGCAGAGCAGCTGGGTGCTGCTACAGGAGGCTGCAGTGTGTGCTTGCTCTGGCTCAAATCATACGTGAAACCTTGCTGGATGTCTTTGTGCAATTACCTGCATGCTGCAGCCTCTGCAGCACAGTGGGTTAACCCTTCCTCTCCTCCCTTTGCTCCTCAGGAACTGTTGGAAAGATACCATTCTGCTTTGGATTTTAACCCATTCCTCCTTCAAAGCTAGGGAAAAGGCTAATAGCCATCCGCCTGCTTGCTTGAGCCTCTGCTCTGGGCTGATCCCAGGGTGGGATGGGAAGCTCAGCCCTCCAGCACTGCCAGATCTGCTGATCTGGTTAGGTAGCACTGATCTTTGCTTGCCTGCTGTGCTCAGTCCCTCTGACTGCATCCCTGAGCAGCCAGCATCTCTCTAGTCAGGTCAGTGAGCTCTGAGTGCCCAGTTGTGCTGATCCCAGCTTCTGGGTTGCTGCATTTCTCAGACATCTGCTATTTCAGAAGGGATTTAATGTTAGAATCTCCAGGAATTCAGAGGAACTCAGATTGCAAAAGCCTTGGAAAGTGGATCTCCAGGCAGTCAGATGCTCAGGGCGATAGGGCATGGTCACACAAACACCAGCTGCCATTTCACACCCAGACCATGAGTGCATTTTGTTGAGGACCCTCATGTGCCAACCTCTGTGTTCCTATGGGATTCCCTGGCTGTGGTCTCTTGAAGAAATCACAGGGTTGCATGGAGGTGGAGCTGGCACCCCTCTTCCTGCCCAACCATAAAAATGCAGTAAGCATCTCCTGCAAAGGAGACCCTCCCCTCCTTCCTAGATGGTTGTTCCCCGTGGTCACAGCAGCTCTGTTTAGGCTCTGCCTTGTCCTCAGCTGGGTTTTGTTGGGTTCCTCCCTCAGATCCCAGAAGATGCCTGAGCTCATCCAGGCAATCTTCACCCCTGCAATCCCCCTGTGGCAGCTTTCCCCAAAACCACTTCTGATATACATCTCACACTGTTAAAAACCAGGCAACGTACTACAGGGCTTCATCCTCCTTTCCATTAGGAAGCTTTTCTTAATGTCTAACCTAAATCTTTCTTCCTACGACTTAAACCCATTATTTCTCATCTTATCCCCCATGGACAAGGAGAATACTGTACTGCCTTCCTTTCTGCAATTCTCTTGTGTGCTTGAAGGCTGCATCTATCTTTACAACATCACTGGAAAATAGAGCATTGCCACTATCTCCAGCAAACAGATGGGAGCAGAGGCACTGTAATTGGGATGTGTTGTGGAAATGCTAAGTCATGGCTTGAACCAGTGATTGAGCATCTGGTGGGAAGGCAGGGTCAACCCAGGGGAGCTCAGCTGCGTACAATGCAATGCAATGCACCTGAGTGACTGGAAGGGCTGGAGCCAGAACCCCCCTCCTTTCCAGCCCTTATTTAAGGGTTGGCAGTGAAGGTAAAGGAGTCTTGCTGGAGATCCCAGTGTACCTGAGGTCTTCTGAAGGAGCTTCTTTGTTTATGAGCCTAGGGCTGTTGCATTCGAGTAAGTCCTCGCTTTCTGCAGCTTAGGGCTTTGCTGCTCTGCTGTTACTGCTGCTCTTTCCATCACATGACAGGGTTTCTTGCTTAATTTTCAATACTTTGCTTAATTTTAAGTGCCTGAATGTCAGCAGTCCAAACAAGTGGTGTGATGTTTGCTTCTGCATGTAGCGCAGCCTCCTCCAGCTGATATCCCTCAGTCCCCTGCTTTGGTGCTGTGGTCTTTTGCTTCTCCACCATAATGGTTTTGTTTCAGGGTAGGATGATGGGAATTCAGGCTTCTGCTTTCCCAAATGTGTATTTGCAGAGTATTTATCACAGCTAATAAGGGTGCTGAAGGGGCTCTGCTGAGGGCCGTCCATGCAGAGGTGCCATAACAGTGGGCACCACGTGCTGCACAGCATCCAGGAGAGATGACCTTGGGTGAAAGATCCCTTTTTGATGCTTCTTGGGAAGAAATGTTACTTGCAAGTTTACTTATAACATTGTCTTTCATGCGCAAAGCTGCTGCCTTGTTTAATCAGAGAAAACAGCATATATTGGTTGCTCTTTCCTTTCAATTACCTTTTAGCAGTAAGTTTGTGTTATGTCTGAGTTTTGGCAGGAACATAAAACTGTAAGAAGTAGGAGATAGAGCTCGATTCATTTGGAGAAGGGGAGGTGTAATATTATTTATTTTCCAATTGGAAAAATAAAAAATAGCTTGGTACTGGTATGTGTTGTGAGCTCAAGCTGTGAATTGGGAAATAAGAACATAAACATTTCAGTCTTCAGTTTCTGTGCCAATTTGGCACTTCGAGAAGAAGCAAGTTTTGATTACCCTTTTTTTAAAAAAAAATTATTTTTAAATTTGGGGTGATTTTTTCGTTTCAACGCATCCTTCAATTGGGCTTTCTATTAATTGAAAACCTGATTAAAAGAGAAAAAAAAGAAAAGAAAATACTAGAACTGTAGAAGGTGTCCTCAGTGTGGGTGTGGGATGGACTGTGCTGCAAAAAGGGGTTCAGCCCCTGGAGAAGGGGAGCAGGGGAGGGCAGTGCTGGCTGCTACCTGAGCTTGCAGAACTGCTGTTCTGGCTCATATAGCCTTACAGTCATCCCCCAAATCCCAGCATGTTATCTGCTTGCTGAACTTGAACAAAGTAAAACCAAAACCCAAAACAAATAAAACGGAGGAGGGAGGGAACAGAGGGGGATAGAGAGTTCTGAGATGGAATATGGTGCTTTGAGATGCTTTATTTTGAGTATGGCTTTGCCCAAAATATTTTTTTACTAGAGAGAAAAGGCCTGTTTAGTACTAAAGTAAACCAAACCCATCAAAGCTGTGCTTTGCCAATGGCAGACAGGCTGTCCCTACTCAACAGAAACTTATTTTCTAAAGGCATCTTTTCTCAAACAGCAACACATGGCATTTTTGCCCAAAGTTCCGATAAAACAAACAACAATTAATTGAGCTGGAAAACTGAGCCAGCTCTGCCTATGAGCTGGAGGACTCTGCCAATGAAAGCTCTGCAGGATGACAGCTCTGAAGCCCAAGCTTCAGCTCATCCTGTTCTCCCTACTGGCACGTGGTAATCTCCTCTGAATTGTGGAACCACTGGCTTTCACTTTTAATTTGATCTCCCTACAGAGCTGGGAATTCCTCTCCCCAGAGCCTTGCTGGGCTGCTTGGCCCATGCTGTCCCTGCAGGGAGGAGATGGGCTGTAGGATGTTGGTTGGTGCCCTAAGGTGTTAACACTCACCTCCATCTGCTAACATGACCCCCTGCCTCCCTCCAAGGCTCCTGCTTGTTGCACACAAAGCTGTGCAGTGCTTTGAGTACCAAGCAAATCTGGCTTACAAACCCATTACTGGGTTCTTGTTACGCAGTTCACCTGCTTCACTGGGAAGATTGCCTTGGAACTGGGATTGAGGTGTCATACTTCAGTCACTGAGTGACAGCTTAGCATCCCACTGAGTACAGCAGTCTGTGGTGCTCCCATCTCCTGACTGCAGGTACTGCGAATCCAAGAGTTGATAGCAAGAGCTTATGGCTCTTCTTGGGTCACGTGCCAGATCTGGTCCAACTAATGTGGAGGCAATGAAAGCACACCTCTTTTGATGTGAGTTCCATGAAGACAATAAAATAATTAGGATGTAAAACAGAGCAGTATCTTTTCCAGAATCAGGTGTGGAGTGTTGAGGTGATGCTTTCCATTCTCTGGGAATGGGAATATGAGATCTCTTCAATGCCTTCTAGCAAGCATAGTCCTTGGCCTGGGTCCTTGCAGAGACTGGCAATGGTGATGACAAATATCCTCAGTTTTCCCCATCCTGCTATCAAAGCTGCATCCTCCTTTGGTTTGTGTTTGGCAGCTGGGGGAAGGTGCCAGAAGACCAGGAACATTACACCTACATGTCCAAAGAAGCACTACACTCCCCATTTTCTAGTATGGCTGAAAATGGCAGTGGGAACCAATTAATTGCTTTCAAGGAAAAAAGCAGCTTATATGTAGTGGGTTGAAATACAGAAATAATCCAGGAGAGAAATTATAGTGAAGTCCTTTGTAGCTATTATCAGTATTCATTCACATTTATAAATAGATAAATACTCTAAATACTCTCTACTTTCAGCCTGTTTTGTACTGAAGCAAAGTAAATTGATCCAGTTTAACACATACCATAGGTGTCTGAGCAGAAAGGAAAAGCAGATTGCATCCTGACATGTCTGAAGAGGATTCTCAGCCACCTTTACTAGCTAATTCGGCAGGTTGTATGCTCAGCCCAGACAGAAATGTTCTATGAAGTCAAAGGATGCCCTGAACTGGAAAACATGAGTGGGAACCATATATACCTGCAACAGTGTCACATCTTGCAGCTATCAGTCAAATATCACAACCTTGGAGCAACACAGGAGATAACCTATGAGAGCCTGATTTATTTTTTCCCATGCATTTCACCTGAAGCTTATGTGCTATGACCCAACCAACACCATGCAAGAGATCCTACTACAACTATTGAAATGAGGAACAGAGGGATACACTCAGGAACACTTGGGCCAGAAATATGAAAGTGTTTTTGTCCATCTGCTTCTCTAACAGCTTGAGAAACTGAGGATTTATGTCTGCTGTGCTGCTGTTAGTTCTTCTGGAAGAAGCTGGAGAAAGTCTTGATTTGACACTGTGCTTTTTAGGAACTATTTAAAACTAAGATGGCAACTGTCATAGAAAATATGTAAAGGTGACATCCGAAGGCAGTTTGAAGTCCAAAACAAGATCTAAAGTTCTCTCCTCCACAAGACCATGAGGTATTCAGTGGTGTGGGTGTCCTCCTCCTCATGCAGTCACTCCTGAACCACTGTCCTCTTCTTATGGGCAATAACTGAGAAGGTGGCACCTCCTGGGCATTGCCTATGGTATGGGTAGCGACATCCCTCTTTGGGATGGCTGGTCCAAGCTTGGGATGGTGACAAGTATCAGGTTCAAAGCTTCTCCTTCTCCCTGCATGGCCACACCAAATAGCTGTGGTGTTTGGTGATTCATGTTACTCCCATCCAGTGGCAGCTGTGGAGAAAGGAAACATATGACACTGATGTGATCCTTCCTCCTCCCATGCCAACATCCCATTCTGCCTGGCTTAGGGTGGGGGCATCCACAGATAAAGAGTCAGGATCTCCTTTCTTTTCAGAAAAAGATCTTTAGCACTTTTCCCTTCCATCTCTTCTACCTCACCACCCCCTTTCCCTCTGAAGGAAATGGCACTGGGGCTGATCTTATTAATGGCTTGACACTAGTACAACCTTCTAGGCTAACACATCAAGAACAGACTTTAACCATGCCCCTGAGATGCTCCACTGAGAAAGCATCAAGCACAACAAGGCTTCACTCTTCCTAGGATATACATTACCGCACACACTGCCTTTCACCTCCTCAGTGGGCGTCAGGACCTCACTTATGGAACTCAAGCTGCAGAATAGCTGAACCTTCAGAAGGAAGTGGAGAGGTGGGCTGCCTACTGGTTCTAGCATTTGCTGAGGGGGTGTTAGGCTGTTCCTGCCAGAAGCAAAAGATGCTCTGCATGGACCTGTTAAAAAAGAGTAAGTCTGGCTGTAAATAGGCATTTCACCATGATTGCACTGCTTACAAATGTCATTGAGAAGTAGTGACTTCTCACCAACATGCATGCAGAAAGAAGAGAACTCTCCTAATGTAAATCAAATATGGATAAAACTTACTCCCACCCAACTGTTTGCCCCAAACGAATATGACAAGGTAATGAAGCTGTAATAGCGTGTGCTACATAGAGAGCAATCCCCTTGAAAGGCTTCCATCACCTATCTTTGCAGTCCCTATGGCACAAGAGGGGAGCAGAGCAATGAGAACTCCTTTGGAGCAGAATTTGTGGCTGACACAAGTTAGGAGGGGACTTGTGCTTTTTCTATAGCTTGTTAGCTCCAGGAGTGAGGAAGCAGCTTTCCTACTCTTCCTGACAGGTTGCTGATGTCATCCAGTTTGTTGTTATGCAGCAGAGGTCCCAAAGAGTGTCGAAGACTTCAGAATGTGTGCAGAACCCCAAGGCATTCTTCTCTGCTGGAGATCAAGTGATCCAGATGTTGATGTGGCCATTGGCAGTGAGATGGAGGAAGTAAGAGGACAGTCAATATGCCAGTGGCTGTGACTGCCAAGCAGATAGTCCTGTCTCAAGAATACAATAGCCCATCTATCACCTCACCTAGAGAAAGGATCCTAGGCCAAAGAGTTAGAAAGGGGTGATTTGACCCTACTGAATGGAGTGTTCATGAAATAAATGATAGAAGTTGGCTTTAGTGTTTGCCACCATCTCTTCTCTATACAAATTCAGATGGGTTGGAGTCCCTTTGCCCTCCCCAGGATACCTCTCTTCAGGGAGGCTTGTGACGTACTTACCTTAAAACAAAATCTGTTCTTTCCTGTGTTTGGTAAGTGACTTGGGTGAGTGGTATCTTCTGATGCTCACTGTATAGACAGCAGTCTCTATGACTGGTCACCAGCACTCAGACAAGATGGTTGTGACCCATTCAGCTGGAGTCACGATGGAGCTCCCCAGCATGTGACACTGCAAGAGACCCTGCCCAAGGCTTTAGCTGGAATCAAAGCCATGTGGCAAAGAGGCCATGTGCTTTCTGCCCGACACTGTGCTCTGAGGTCCAGCTTGCCCTCTCAGATCTTGCATGTGGTATCCCTAGGCTCTGTGCCAACACTGTTCTTCGTTCTGGTCTGAGGTAATTGATGTTGCTCCTCACTTCTGTCGTTGATAGTGGTTGGTCATGTACACCTAGCCATATGAGCTTTTCCCATTAAATATCTTATTGTCCTTGCTCACAGGCCTCGGATTCTTCCTGCATGCCAGCTATAAAAGACACACTTTTATTTTTAGCTTGGAGGTGTTGGCAAGAAATGCAGTGTATGCATCCACATTACAAACAAGGAGCAGCACGGCCCCTAATCCTGGGCCTCCTTTTTGTTCTGCCCGAATCAAGGATGGCAAACCTTGGTGCTTAATCAAATGCCCCTAAACACCTGTCAGTCACTCTCCCAAATGCAAATAATGTGAAGCAATATGCGAACTTTCTCATAAGGAACCACACCAGCGGCTGAGAAAGCTTTACACAAGCTGGATTCAATAATATCTGTGTTTTAAAGTCTGGAGTGCTTATTCTATCAATTTTCTCCTTTCTCCCCTTCTGGATTTTATTTTCAAGCAGGGAGAAATCTTTTCCAAGGTCGTGGAGAGGTTATGTTTTAAGATGTTTGCAGTGCATCGCTTCAGGCTAAGTTAAAATTCCCTTAATGATCATAGCCCTGTCTTGGCTGGGATTCATTTCTTCTGTTATCTTTATCTATACCTTTCTGAATCCTATTAGAGCTGTGATGCTGTTAACGTGGCACGACACCAAGGACAGAAGACACTTTTCTCCCTTTTTTTTTTCTTTTAACCTATGCTAGTGGTTTGTTGTCTCTTTTCATCCTCCTCTCTCTGCTTTCTCATGGCTTCTGGTTGACAGAAATGAGATGCCTAGCTCTTCCACTGTGATACTGGCAAAAATGCAGCAGTTCTTTTTACTCTACAGGAAGCTAGGTATGTTTTCTCTGTATTTCCTTTTTCCATTGCAATGGATACCTTTGCATTGATTTAATAGATTCCTCATGTACTCTCCTTAAAGTTTTAACCCTAGCAAGGGGGTGAAGCCTCACCTCATGCCCTTGTGAATGGCAAACCCAAACACTTGCCAATATTCAGCAGCTGTGGGCCTGTGGCACTGTGCTGTGGAAGAGGATTAACTGTAAATGGGGAACAGACGCACTGAACCTTCATCCTGCAGCTTCAGCTCAAGCTTCATCTCCCATCACAGAATGCTTTGATTGCAGATCTGCAGTCTGTCTGGCTGGTGAAATGCCTTTGAAGAGGAGAAAGCCTCTGTGTACTGATAAATAATGATGAGTGATGGGTGTACCTGGGGGCTCACGGGGAGGCAGAGCTACAAATTCCTTGAACAGGGACAATTTGCATCCCCAGAGCCAAACATACAGAACACCCTCCAACAAAATTAATTACTGCCAAAAGGCCAGGGTATGATTTGGCCTCTCTTTGGATTTAAGGCCTTGGTTGAAGAGACCCTGTCTCCACTTTCACGCTTATAACAGGGGTTGATGACCCTCTATTTACAAGAACAGTATATAGAAAAGATAAATTGCCTCTATATCAGCTAAGGCCTTGAAGCAAAATCACTGGGTGATAGGTTGTCACGACCATTTATTGCATGGGACAGCTGCCAGGCCCTGCTTGGTGTCCCTCGAGCAGTCACTTCAGAATCTGGGACCTGCATGAACTGCCATCCATCAGCCGAGCTCCCACCCAGCAGGGGGAAAGAATGGTCAGAGATGTTTTGTGAGCACTGCTGTGTTCTCCCCAGACAAGCTCAAGGACTCTCCTGATTTTCCTGTTCTCCATCCCATCCCAACTTTGGCCAGTTTGCTGTGCAGCAGCCATCCACGTGCAGAAGGCCACTGGGTCAGATCCATTTGTGGTAAAACCATCCCTACCATGAAAACTGGTTGGCTTGCTTGCCTGTGTTGTGTTGCAACTGCAGAAGATTTACTGCTGCTGTCAGGGCAGTGTATTCTGGGTGTTTGCAGACATACTCAACAGGAGCACCAAGATTTAAAAAATAATGGATGAATGGAAGAAATTCCAAATCTACAACCTGGCTACTGCAAGCACCTGATAGAAACTTCTCGTTTCTTTAGCTGGAAGTTAGCACAGCTATAATGGGAGGGCCTACAAGGGATTTTCTCTTTCAGCCAGTTCTACCAACTGTTTCCCCCGTTCTTAAAGGCAATGCACCATTCCCAGGCTCCCAGACACCTTAGTGAAATGCTTCATCCGTGTACTTCCATTGCTTTTCCCAACATAGAGAGTCTCAATCTGCCTTGTTCCTGTGATGATTTCTATCGCTGCAGCTATGGAGTACATATCATCCCTTTCCTCTCTCCAGGGGCCTCCTGATGTATTTTTAGACCTTTCTCCTCTCCTCTCAATTTTATGTTCTCTGGACTAAGGAAGGTCGAGGGAAATCCATTGCTTCTGTGTTTTCTTGTTCACATTACCAGAATTTCTCTGCACAGGAGTGCATTAATATTCTCCTATCCCTGTTTGAAATGCTTTACCTTGCTCTGCCTTTGCCCTTATCCCGGTTCAATCACAAGCAGCGTCCTACACTTGTCCCCAGACCAATGATAGCTCCTGTTTCTTCTTTTCTAACCGCTGTTTTCTCATCACATAGTGGAAATAACATTCATGTAAGCACAGTCATAAAATACAAATGAAGAGGATAATGCAATCTCTAAATTCAGCAACAGTCATCAGGTCTATACTGGTAATATGGTGCTCTATATCTCAGTTGCTACATAGCTCCTATTACCACTCGTGTGGAATATTAACCTGCTCCTGTGGTACAGAGGGAATTTATACCTATACCTACACTATCATATCAATTTACACAGTGTACATAGCCTGCCCTTTCATTTATTTGCATTCTGCATCTCTAGTAAACACTGAATAAAAGCGAGAGGAGAACCAAGGTACGTGATTACTTCAAATGATGCCACACTTCAAAGTACAGCAAAAAATAGCCATGTTAATCTTAATTTTCTGGGAACACACTGTGATTCCTCTAACGCTTTCTGCCCCAGGGGCAAAAAAGAAAAAAATAAAATCATGACAACAGATTCCCTGTTCTTTGATATGCATCCAGTCCTACTGTACTCCTTGTGCCTTACTGAGACCAGAAGCAAAACTGTAGTCATCTTGTGTTGTGCTGATGATACTGGTAGCATGGGAGTGTGAAGGCAGAGCCAGCATCAGTACATTTGGGAATGGGCTGCCACTCATTGCCTGCAATTTCCTAGGGCCAAAGAAGGACTCTATCTGTACTGCCAAACAGGTGTACATATAACCTGTTAGCTGCAGGACAGCATTCAAGTTATGTCACAACAATATTAGCTAGTTAAATGCTAGGATCAGTGGAGATTGCATGAGGATGCAGGAAGAGCTAGGCAAGAAATCCAACTGCTTAAAGCAGAGTTAACAAATACAGAATCATAGCATCAGTGAGACTTGCATATGTTTTTTTAAAAGCACCGTCTAGGCAGCCCAGTCACTGACTGTGGCTGTTTTCAATATTAAGCAAGAAATGGGAGTTGGGGGTCTTCTGCTGCACAGTGTTCTTCTGGACAGTCTGTGCTGTGGTGCCTCAAAGAATGGCAGTCCCAGCAGAACAGGGCTGCATTCTCCAGTTTTCCCAATTTTGAGTGCAGCAAACTGGATCAGGACTGAGACACACATGGGAATGCGTCCCCTGAGCTCCTTCCATGGGTGCCCAAGGGGAAGTAAATTTAAACTGGAGGCTTATATGGAAAAAGGAAAACCAGGCTCATTTGTGCAAAAATAAATTGAGAAACAATTACACGGCGCAGGGGAAAAATTAGAGTAGTAGCCAGTGAAGAAGACTTATCTTAATCATCCCATATTAGCTCAGTGAATTGGAAAATTGTGGAGAGTCTGCCAAAGAATATACTGCCCAGACCTTGTATCAGCTGCACCTCTACATAATATTTAGCTGCTTGGACAGTAAAATGCATTGCTTCCCATAAATCATGCCTCCCTGAGAATTACAACCTCATATTTGCCATGGAAGGTGGGTGTGTGGGGAGAGGGGTGGAAATAACTGCTACAAACATTCTCTATTGTGAGCAGGGAGACGGTTAATCTCTTCTGCCCAGAACATAAACCCACAGCTGTGGGTGGAAAGGTTATTTATGGTGTATCTTCCTTGATGAGCTCCTCCTAGGAGAAATGGGGGTGTTCTTCATTTCATGTCTGAGCCTTGGCTTGTGTGGATACAGGGAGAATGAAAAGCATGGGATCCTTGAAGGGGGAGGAAGAACTGTGTTTTTGTATGAGATGTTTTCCCAGGGCTGTGCTGACAAATCTCCAGTGCTTTTCTTAGGGGCCTCTGAGCCCTTAATGAATCATGGAATGTCTTGGGTTGGAAGGGACCCTAAAGATCATCAGGTTCCAACCCCACTGTCACAGGCAGAGTCACCAACATCCAGAATGCCTCTGGAGAAATGAATTCACCCGAAGCCCCGGGGGCACCAGTGTTTGAGGAACCTCTAGAGGTTCAGGAGGGTGAACCTTCCAGGTGCTCAGCTCTGACACTGCCTGTCCCTTCTGTGAGCCCCTCCATGCAGCTGAGCCACCATTTTCTTTGTGCACTTCATAGTGATCTCTCTGGTTGGGCATCCCTAGGGTAGCTGCTACCAGAGGATCTCCCCATGGTTAAACCACCAGGCTGGGATGTGGGGACAGTTTGTTTGATGACAGATCACTTGCAGAGCCCTGAGAAATCTCTCTGTCATGCTTTCCTCACCAATAATAAAGAAGAAACCCACTCCAGGGGAGGAGGAAGGTTTGTGGTCCGCTAATTAAGAACTCACAATCACATCAATCCTCGTTTAGCAGTCACAGTAAAGATTTGGAGTTTCACCAGAGCCCTCTCACTCGGGGAGCCTCTGATTTAAGGTGAGGAGCTCTCAGTCACTTCCTTGAAGTACTCTCCCATTCACTGGCCCCAAATTGCTTGGCCACTAGCCTGGATTTCCTAATGCTTTGTTGCTCGTGATCAAATCCAGTGGTCTGTGGGCAGCATGAGTGTTGCTGTTGTAGAGGAAAAAGGAAGCTTGTGGCACTTGCTCTTGCCTTTGCAGGTGTTCCTGCTTGGGCTTTCTGCCTGGGCACCTTTCCCTGTGTTCACAGTTCCTCCTCTCACTGTGTGAGTGTTTGATTTCAGGGAGGATCGTTACCCAACTGATTGAAGGGTGAGAGATCCCAGGTGCTCAAAGGACCTCTAACTGCTACTACATCCTTCCCAGCTCCATAGAATGCCTTCCGAGGAGCAACCTCACCCAACCCATGTGCACAGCTGGAAATGGAAACCATTCAGCTGAAAACTCTGCTTTTCAGAACAACAACAACAACAAAACATTTCTAGCACAGGGATGTGACCCAAAAAAGAACTGCTAATGCCATAGAGTCCATGTGTGTGTTTGGGTATTTTATGGCAGGGTTGGTGGTGGCTGTGCATGAAGAGGCTGCCAGCTAGTACAGCACCAGTCAGGACCCACGGGGATCCCTGCAGCACACAGACAAGCCCTGGAGAATTTCACATCAAAATGTCAAATTAATGCTTCAGGACAGAGGTCTGAATGAATCACGTGGACTTTCTTGTTTAGTTTCAGCAGTGCTGAGGTATTTTGTTCTAGGGACAGATTGCTCCAACGCAGAGCTTTAATCGCTTTTCTTTTTAACAATACTGAAATATTGATGGCATTCCATAATTACAGAAACATTGAATGTGTACCAAATATCCACTTAATAAATGGGTATTAAGAACCTATTTAATATCATATTTAATATAAACTTTTAATAATATATGAAGCCTAGCATGGCACAATATAAAAAACTAATGCTAGAATACAGATTCATATTTCATGCTAATACAGATGCAAAAGTTAAATAAGCCCACATCAGTGTGTGAATTATGTGTTCTGGTTACACTTTCATATTGCTCTGATTTTTGTTCTGATCTCTTTGAGTGGGGATCAGGAAGAGGCAGGTGCAGATCTGCTTGGAGGGGATCTGTTTGTCCATCCCAAACACTGCAGAAGCTTTGCCTGGACCATTGCTCAACCTCTTCCATTGGCTGATGAGCAGGAGGGAGTACCCAGACCCACGTGGGAGTGGGTGAGGCCGGTCTCATTGGCCTAATGTTGTGGCTTGCACAAGAAATGGGTTGCATCAAGGACCAAAAAACCCATGAATTGGGCTTAGCACACTTTGACAAGCAGATCTGACTGGGCTGTAGTCCAGCAGGACAGGAGCCCATCAAGGAGCAACACCATTTACGAGGGAACCGATCCAGCAAAGCTGTGAATCCAACCTCCCCAGCTGGAAGATCTCGGTTTAGAAGCACCATTTCCAAGGTCTGTCTAGACAGAGAGGATGCAGATCTAATTGCTGCCTGGCTCAGCACTGCTCTGCTGCCTCTAATTAAGCTGATGAGGGTACCAGCAGCAAACCCTGCCTGGGTGAGATGTGCTCTGCAGGCTCCTGGGACCACATCCCACCGACAGGCGCTCTGACAAATGCTTTTGGCTGCTCTCACCTGGGGAGATGAAGTAAAAGCAGTGATGTCTTTGTGTCCTACAGTCCCAGCTCAGTGGAGAAAAGAGGGATTTGGGTTAAACATGGCTGTCGGTTAAAAGCATCTCTCTGAACAAGAAAACTTGCTCATCCAGGGATAGCAAACAGCACAGAGGGCCATAAATAATGCAGAGATCCTTCACATGGAGCCTGGCTCTGACGTGCATTCATCAGAGAGACAGTAAATATTATTTTTCTATTCTCTTTTGTGTTTCTGTTGAATGGTAAGAGGCTCTTGGAAAAGGGGAAGTAGCTCGGAGGTGCTGTGCTGATCTGCTTCTCCTTTCTTCCTCCTCTCACCCCTCTTTGCTGCCATCCACAAAAGTCTGCTCGGTGGGCTCAGCAGGGCTTCCAAGCTCTCCCAGAGGGCTGTAGTTGCAGCTGGCTTTGGGAAGCAGATTGGCTTAATGTGCTAAACAAAATGATTTCAGAGCATGTCACAAACAGGGCAAACTGGAGCTCAGCAGCCGCGGTGCCTGGGACTGCCACCTCCCAGGAAAACGAAGCAGAAGCATTTGGCTGCTGGGGAATGGCAGGAGACAAAATGTGATTTTCTCTCTGGGCTAATGGAAATGCTTCACTGGAAACAGGTTTGAAACTCCCTATGGCTGCTAACAGGATCCTAAATTCACAGGTGCTGAGCAAGTGCCTGAAATGGTGATTCACTGATGTGGCTTTGCTGGTTCCCAAAATGCTAATGAGCAGTTCAGTCTCTAAACCACTAAATCAGTGTGCGAGACCTAAAAGGAGCAGCCGGGATGCTTTCCTGCTGCTAAAATAGTTCAGATGGAACTGCTGACAGAAAACTCCCCCAAAACCTGAGATTGTTTCATGAGACACTTCAATATGAGTGGACAAGTCCGATTTTGAGACCCCTAATTTGTTCAAAAGGCGCTTGGGACCCTGGTGCTTCTCCAAGTCCATTTATTTGGAAGTACCTTGAGATGCTGGGCTTCTGCTCCCATGTTTCTCCTGCACTGTCCTCATTTCTGCTCTAGTCCTTCCCTTAAGGTAGAATGTGTGACCCATATGTCGCAGCTGGATGCAGCATTTCTTCCGTGTTACACCCCCTGTCTAAATCACATGGATCAGTAAATAGAGAGCAGCTCCTCTAAAAGCTGCTGCACAAAGCAGTGTCACACTGACCCGTACTTCTTCCTCTCTGGAGCATCCCAAGATGACTTCAATCCTAGAGCATCTTACCTACTTAAAATCTGAGCTGATTTTGTCCAACCAGGGCATCTGAGAGCAAAGAGATGGAAGTAAAAGACTTTGCAGTCTGAGCCCAGTGTCCTGGCCATGGATTTGTGTCCCAGGACGACTCGGAGCCACCCAGTGCTTGTGTCTGCTCCTCTATCTACTCCCTAGCTTTCCTGCCATGTCCTTCCCAAGCACGTGCTGCAGATTTGGCTTTCGCAGCACAGAAAGGAAAGCAGTCTCACTTAGTCATTGCATCATTTGCCATCAATTGGGAGAAGTAATTAATTTGAAAATATTTACCTCCAATAGTTATGGATTTGGCTTGCTCTGCATCAACAAAGTCTCTGATAGATTCACCTAGCCCACGTGCATCCTTTTTTCCTTGAGTTTTGGATCTTTAAAAGCATCACAATCAGTCCCAGCTCTGTCTTCATCCTTTCTGTTTCTCAATTCTTTCCAAAGCTCTGGGGATTCTGGGACATTTTGGATAACAACCTCGTGGTGCTTCAGTGCAGTGATGGCTGAGGTTGTGTTTGGCTTTTAAGGTGACTCAGCTGGCCATGTTTCTCTCTGGGATTTTCCACTGCATCAGCAAGAAGAATTTAATCCATGTGGCTGTTGGGACTTCCTTGCAAGACTCCCATTCAGAGTCCTCCTCTAAGACCACAGGGTCACATAATCTTGATCTGTTTATGAGCTTGATTCCTCACCTTGGATTATGTTGGAGGCTGCTGGGATGTGGGTTGGCTCTGCACACCATGCAAACCCCCCAGAAAATGCTCCAGTGAACAAATGTTCATTAAAAAAAAAAACAAACAAAAACAGCAAATGTGAATTGTAACTGACTGCGTAGAGGTGCTGGTGAATTGACAACATACGCACACAGTCAAAATAAATGATCTGGAACACAGCAGAGAGAGATGGAAACTCTCTCACATCCCAGTCTGACAGGTACTGGGGGTGATGCTGAGCTGCTGGCTGGGGCAGATCCTTCACACTTCCCTCACTGGCATGAACCCATTACTGCTGACCATGAAAGCTGATTTAAATGTTGCAGAGAGCTCCAGCAAAGCCACCACCCATGGGAATAGCTTCATTGGACTTTATACTGAACAACAGGCAGGCATTTTCTATTCAGTCTCTCCTTATTGGATGCATTGATTAAGCAGCACACCTCTCCTTTTGCAGCAGTTCCAGGTGAGATCTAGTTGATCTGATCCACAGCATCCCTTTTATGACTTGCAAAGCACCAAAGGGTTTCAATCCCACAAGGTCAGACTGTAGTGCCAAGGGGCAGAGTCTCCCACCTCAGGTGGAGCTTTTGAGCACATTTAGGATTCCAAAGGGGACAAAATGAACTTGGTACAAAATCCCAGTGCTGACATTAAAATCAAGAGGAAAGGAGGTTGAGCTGCAGCTTCAGCACTTCCGGATTTGTTAGATAACATCTCCCAAGTCATCAGAAAATGAGTCTTAGTTAGCACCCACTTGGACCTCGGTTTGTCCTAAACGTATTCCCATGGCATTTGATGCCAGATCTCCACTCACCCACACCCTTCAGGCATCTCAGTGCCCCTTTTAGGGGAGCTGACTTGCAATCGGAGGCTGTAACGCAGCCCTGAGAAGCGCATCTGATGCGGCTCCAGGTTTGTCTGTGAATGTTTCCATACAGCTCTAATTAACAGCAACAACAATCACTTTTTAGCCGTGGGTGGGGAGCCCTGGTGGGCAGAGCGAGAATTTCTCTAACTGTTACTACTGCCTTCTCTCTCTAGGAAACCTTAGGGCAAATTTCCAAGTTTCATTCCTCTACTGCAGCATATTCCGGTACACGCAGCAGCCCTGCAGGGAAGCCATGCTTTGTAATGAAAACACTGTGCATTTGCTCTCTCTTACTTACGGGATAATAGACCAGGTGCTTTGTTTCACAAGATGATAATCAGAGTTCCCAGGTGGATAAAGTCAAGAACAACTAACTCATTTCTGTTGATGGACTGTGTTATTGTCTTTCCAAACCGGGTTTCCATTTCTCTATCCTCCTTGTATTATAAGCAGTGGAAAACTATAGGGGTCAGGATCAATCTGCCCACTATTTTCTTCCCTTTTCCCCCCTTCCTGCTCAGAGATTCTTTAAATCAGAAAGACCAGTTACATTGTTTTAAGCAATAGAGAGGAGAGACCACAATTCCAATCCATTTTTATACAAAATCTAATATAACGATACTCACAGCTACTATTTCAATACAACTCTCCTCACCTTGGCATTAGAACATAAGTGAGCAAGGCTCGCTGAACCCAGATCAGATAACACCCATGATGCAGGTATACAACCAATCCATCCCTTTTCAGTAGGGAGACTTTTGCTGTGCGTTGAACTGGTCCATGAGCTCATCCTCCCATCACCAGCAACCGCATCGTATAATCCCGCCTGCAAGTGATGATCCTGTTTGAAAACCTGCCAGGTTTTTTCCCCCCATTATTCCTACTGAGCAGTTACTTCAGGATTTCATTCCTTCAAGCATTAAGAAAAAAAAAAAATACACAACAATCTCCTTTAACTTCTAGCATGACCAATATATACCATTTGCTCCAAAGCCAGTATCACCATTTAGCTGAAATAGCTCCATTTCCCTCTCAGTGCTTATCCCCTTGACATATTTTCTACAGGGTAATTGCATCCCTCTGCACAGCCTTTGCCTTGCTAGCTTAAACAAGCTAAATTCTCATAATCTTCCCTCCAAGAACAGGTGCTTTTCTTTAATCCTCCCTGTAGTGTCTCTCTACACCTGATCTAGTCTGGGTTCAGCTGCTCAGCTGCTTTTTAACATCTTCACCCCACACTAGCATCCTTCTCCACTGGCATGAACATCTCCTGATGGCTACATGATGCAGCTTTGTAAAGATCCTTGGCAAGCTGCACAAAGTTAAAGTGGGACTTAATATAAATATATAGTCAGGACTTCAGCATTATGATTCTGCACTAAATCTGCACAAAAGTATGGACTACTCTGAGCCGCTGAGTGCAATTGTGGGATCAATGGGAGCAAGATGGGTAAGCAAGAATGGAGCAGGAAGGTCGTTCCTCAGTGATATGTGAGCTCTGTGATACTTCCAGGCCTTTATTATTGGGCTGCTCCATGACTGTGTGACATCTCCTTGCATTGCAGAGTGCATCAAAGGTTTGCTCAATCCTTCCCTCTTAGGAAAGACCTTTGGCAGCAGAAGTTGCAGACAGGGATGGCACTGCAGAACAGGTCTGAAAACATATACTGCTGAGCAAACTCTTCTGCCTTGATCCTGGCAGACCATTCCTTCCCATAATATATAAAGCACTCTTGCATCATTTTCCTTGTGCAAGTGGTGGTGAAATTGCTTTCTAGAGGTGGTTCTAAAAGCATGTTGAGTTATTTTGCAGCCTGGGAGTCTCATACTGCTGGAGGAGGCCGCACGCATATCCTGGTTTGGCAGCTGTTCCCTGACACCTTGCTAGGTGTGAAAGGATTGAGACAAAGTGAAAATTGCTGGGTTGATATTGGTACTCAATGCAGAAATTGAGGCTGTGATCCCATCGGAAGGGAGGCTGGAGGAAAGGCAAATAGGGTTAGCAATACAGAAGTGTAGCTGAGGCTTCTTGGAGCCATCAGTTGGCTTAGAGGCAGGCAACGGTTCTGTGAAAACTCCAAAATGCTGCCATGGAGGTATGTACCTCCATAACCAACAGCTGAGCCTGAGCCACACATGGCTGATGGAACAGAGCTCAGTTGTTGCGGAGGAAACCTTTCTGTGCACTCTGAGGTCTTAAATGTCATTGTTCCCCATTGAATGTGGGTTAAGGGGAGAAAAATGTTGTACTTCTCTTTGACTCTTGCATCTCTCACAAAGACATACAGAAACAATAGTGAGCCACTCCAGCACTTTAAGCAGGCGGGCATTGAAGCCCAGTAACACTTCAGTCTTTGCCAAGAGCACTCTGGATTATGCTTGAACCTGTTTTAACCTCGGCACTTAACCTCTTTTCCCACAACATTGCCATTGCATGGCAATATCCATGATGATATGAAAAGGCAAAAAGATGGTTTCCTCAGAGGGAAGGAATATTTGTTTCCATGTTGGGGCAGAGTTTTGAAGAAGCGTAAATAAATTATCCACTTGCTAACCCCAGTATTTTCAAGAAGCAAGAAGATAATTGTGTATTAATGAGGGATCACACAGTCAGGAGGGATCACACAGCTGGCCTCAGGTTTGGGAGAATATAACACTGAGAGCTGTTACTATCAGGCACGCTCCTGCTCTTGCTTTTCTATGGCCACATTTGCTACACAATGCAATACAGTTTGCACAGACCCCAAAACAAGCTGGCACAGAAAGAGAAGGACCTGGAATCCCAAAGCAGTCTAGGTGCATTCATGTGGTGCTGCGTTTGGGGTAATGTTCCAGTGCCTCAGGAACACATGGTAGCTGAAGAAAAGGCTTGATGCTGCTGCTCTAAGTCTGGTTTTTATTAACTGGAGAGGAGGAATCCACATTTTCGATTTGGGTTCAGCCCAGGACCTGCACATGAAGTCCATTTTGACTCAGGATATTCTGTTCCATGTTTCTAAGTGGGACCATGAACTGCTGCAATGAGATGGAACTGCTTGGGCATATAGCTGAGAGGAGAGTCAGGCTGGAGATGTTCTTCCCAAAGATGATGTGTTCTGATTTCTGGTTTTATTGGTTGATGAAACAGGTGTGTGAGAGCCTTTTATGGAGGACAAGTGTGATTACAAGAACATACCCGATTCAGACAGTTATCCTCCTGATACAGAAAAACAGAGGAGGACCAGAATACACAAGCCAAAAGGATGAACAGTAACTGCTAACAATTCATTGATGCCCCTTCCCCAGCATCCTCGATTACACTGCAAATGGGACCTGTGTAAATACCTATCTGATTTGCAACAACATAAGTGTAGACCTCATTTCCCTACCTCTGGTAACTAAATTGTCCTTGCTACAGCTCTAGAAATAGTCTGCCACATGAATTTACCTGTGCTTTAACCCCCTGCAAGGGGGGACCGTTACAGATTGCTTAAAAACACGGGAGGAAAATATGCAGCAATTAATTGTACCAACAAACAGCTAATGGCACACGAAATGGAGGCATAATTTTAGGCTCAGAAATACCCCTCCACATTTAACAGCATTCTGGAATGGAAAAGGGAGGCGGCGTTTTACTTAGGGATGCTGTTTAGCCTGCAGGCGCTTGCAGAAGCTATCTGGGGTTTGCAGAGCTGGGAATAGCTGTGGATGCTCAGGTACACTGCGTACCTGACTTGCAAATATAGCAAGCCAGGCTTTCAAAATGGTTTTTGAGTGATGACATTTGGAGAAAAAAATGCATTTGGTTTTAATACCTTCCAAATGGGAGCAATAGATATTCTTCTGTCTCTGCACAAAATCACAACCCGTGCCATCCTCTGAGGCAAGCTAAAACAAATCCTCCATATTTAAATTTTAATCAATATTAGAAATAAATGCTTAATAATAAACATAAACCAGGAAGACTGCCCTTGCCCCACGGTGCTGACAAACGTTATTGTCAGTCTGAACACTGTGCTGATGCCAAATTACGGAGGCTTAGAGCTGGGCTGGTCCTATGCATCCTGCCTATGGTGATGCTCTGGTCCCTGAGAGAAACCATGCAAGACATCTTCCATCCATCCCATCTGCGTGTGCTGTAGGGCAATACATCAGTACTCATGTTTTGTACCCTTAGCTGCTAGCTCACTTCAGGTTGGAGCCCAAGAGCTAAGCACCATCAGTGCACTGAGATCATGTAGGTAAGCAGGGTATCAAAGAGAAACAGAAATATTTCTGCTTGCAGTCTCCTGTATATAGGCTGAAAAGAAACCATGACAAACAAGGCTGAAGGGCTGAAGAGCAGAGATCTTTGCCTTTTCCCATCTCTTTGAGAGAGTCATGAGAGTCAAAGTGCAAAAGAAGTCATACAAGAATGGTGAGGAATTAATCAGAACTGGAGAGCCCTACAAGAAAAGGTATTAAAATGGTTTAAACCCACACTTTCTATGTCTCTTCCCAAGCTCATGAAGGAGGAATCAGATCCACACCATTTGTCTGGACCTCAATGTAAAAATAGAGGAATATCTCCTCTCTTTCAGTCCTTCTTCCACATTCTTTCTGAGGAATCAGAGTGTGAGCATTTATTGCATAAAGCTCACAAAGCCATGAGGCTCTGATGTACTCCCAGTCATCCCTATGTAGTTCATATTGCATATATATATCATAATATATATAAGCCATGCAATGCCATGTTACAATAATAAGCCAATACAAGTTTTGCTTACTTTCTGGACAACGTGGAGGTTAAAATTGAGGATGCAGGACTGGTGCTCCCAGCAGGAACTGCAGCAGCAGCCTTGCTATTCAATCCATGCATGTACAGGTAGACATATGCGTGTATATTCATCTACTCACACTTCAGCAGAGGAGCATCTCAACAAGCATGCAGATGTTGCTGTATCTGCCCTTGTAGCAAACCCAGGGCTTTGTATAGAAACACATCCTGAACCCACTTATTCTCATCAGTGTTGTGCTACCATGAGAAGCTGGGATGCTCTGGCCTCTGCAATTCTTTTTGTAAATTCCAGGGAGGAACGAGTGCTTTGCACAACTTGTGAACAAACAAACAAACAAACAAACAAACCCATTGTCTTTGAAACAGAGGAATGAATGAAGCCTGTTTTCCAAAGGATGCTGGTATTTTGTTTTCTAACTTCTCCCTGCTCTGCCCCTATGGACTCCCACCAAGAAAATCAGAATATTTTAGGAGCAGCTAACATCCTCATCCATGTACCAACCTTCACACATCTACCCCTGGGTTGTTTCTCTCTGTCCCACGGGTAGCACAGCCCCATGTATACTAATTTTCTTAGTTCGTTACGCTGTCTGTGCTGTCAGAGAAGTGTAAGCTGTCTTGTCACTACTAGGCTGCCTTTGGAGAAAGTGGGGCACTTATGCTTGTTGGACAGCTGGTTGCTGTCAGATGAAATGCATAATGTCATTGGTGGCCCTGGTTTTCCTCAGTGGATGTGAGTTTGGGTCTCTCTCAGCTGCCAGTTTTCATGAAGCTCATAGAAACCTAATGTCTGTGAGAATTCTCATAGTCTTTCAGATAGAGACAAAATTAGCCAATTTTCAATCTTCTGTAGGTTTCTCCTATCAGGAAATAAGGCTGCAGGTGAGCCATCTCCAGAAAGCTCAGAGATGGTCTGTCAGAAGGCATCCTGCATTGAAAGCTGCCCCTTGAAATAGGGACATATGAACATAGTGTATGAAATCCCCTTCTTCAGGGAAAGGCAGATGTAAGCCTTTGCTAATACCAGGTGATACCGAGTTCTGCCCCAAACCTTATTTAAAATAGACCCTGGTTTGCCTCAGGTCTATAAATGTATATATATATGTATAATGTATATAAATGTAAATCCCCCACTGAGGAGGACTTTTCCCATCAAATGATTCGGAACCAGCTGAAATGAACCAGCTTTTAATGAAGCATCCCAGGCTTCCAAGATTTGGTTTCGTTCTGAGATAGAATTTTTTAATTATTTTCAGGGAAAACAGAAATTCTTTATGACAAAGGTTTTCATTTTTCTCCTGGGAAATCTCATTCCAGTCAGTGCAATTTCAGGAAAGAAGGCTTTTTTTTTTTTTTTTTTTTTTTTGTGCATTCAGAGAGCATTTTCTAATGAAAAGTTTGTTAGGAGATAACCTAGCCAACCCCAGGCTTGTTCAAAACCCTGTGCTGTTTTCTGTTGTGAATTTGGTTTTCACTGCACAAATATCCTGAGGAAGCAAACTCCTATGGAGTTCAAGGTTCAGTGGAAGTTGGGTTGGTTTGATATTATAGCTGCTCATGGTGCTACATCTTCACACTGATGGCATCCCTCTGCATCACATCGTGTGTGTCCCTATAATTACATGCACCCTACAAGGAACTCTCTGCAGTTGGTGTAGAGCAGCAACCAGCACTCATGTTAATTCAGCTGCAATCCGTTGTCGTTGCCTTGACAGGAATGAATTCATTTGTTATTCATGTGGATGTCACATGTATTCCAGGAGACGCTCCATCATAATTTAGCATTAGTTAATGGCCACTTAGAGTGCTCCTGAAGCAGCTGTAAAAGGGATGGTGGCACTGGGATTCATTACCAGGGTGGAGAACAAAAAAAAAGAAAAAAGTTTTTCAATCAACAAGTGTGAAGTTTAACATCTGGCTTAACAACTCCTTGTCCTAACGAGGACATGCTATCCTCACCCTTTCTGGATACGCTGCTAATGAAAACTGGCTCCATGTTTTACATAAGGATTGGGTTTGGTGGGAGTATTGCTGGAGAAACAAGCTCAGTAGCAGCTTTTACAGACAGCTTTGCTGGAAACATTTGGTACCTTTTAAGTGTAAAAAGGAAAAATGCCCAAACATGAAGTGCAAGAAAACAAATTAATACATCAGAACTGTACAACTGCTGTAGTCAGCCGTCAGCTCCCCACCAGGACACTGTGTTATCTTCTGGGAGATACAGTCCAAACAGTGTGTCTAAGGGATGCGTGTGGATGATGAGCTGGAACTGCCGTTCTCAGCAAACTTCACTATAACATTTCTGTTCCATATTTTCACAGAAAAAAATAGAAGCTCAATAGCAAAAATGTGTTCTGATCCCAGACTTCCTCAAGTAAATCATCACTTTCCAGATGGCCTGGAGTCCCTCCCACCTCCCCAGACAAAATGCTATCCCCCATTTGAGGTCAAACTGAAGCCAGATTTGCTTGTTCAGCTGTCACAGGTTTCTCCATCACTGGAAAACTGCTGATGAGCTCACAGTGCTGCAAACACTGCTTGGGATGCATGGTAGGCAAAGATGGATCGCACATGCTGCTCTCCCAAAGCATCGCAGGTGGCAGTGGAAGAAATACAGAGGCTTAATGGTTCTGCTCTACATTTCCCACCCATTTTGGTGCTAGAGAGCAGCAGAGCATCATCTTGAAAAATTCAGCGACTTAAGGGTTAAGCTTCCACTAATTCCTCCCATTGGTCATTAATTCTCTTCTGCAATCAACTGAGTGGATTTAGCCCTTACTGCCAAGCCATGGCATATTGTAAAGATGTTTCCTTTCCTGCCATTGAGTTGTCCCGATGATTGACAATTATTTGCTCCTGTGCTGTACCAGAGTTTCAGCTCATCTTTATCTACTTGAGCTGGGAAAGTAAGACATTCTTCACACTGGCTGAAATTGGAGCCCTTCAATTATGCTGCTTACAGTACAGCTAAGTCACCAGAGTGCATTTGCTTGCATTTATTTATTCTCATCTCCTGGACCAGGATTAATTTCCCTTAAATGTTCAGGCTCACAAACATTTTGGGTCTCTTCTGTGGGATTTGGCTGTCTGGTGAAGTCATGACTGTCCTCCACCACGGGAGTGGGGTTTGAAAAAGCCCAGAGCAAGCAACAAGATGAAACATGAAAAAAGACAGTGTTTCAGTTTTGACTTTCTTCCCCTAATAATTTCAAAACCTTTGAAAAGGAAACAGATTTTTAATTATTTTAATTTGATGCCTACCTTCCTATTACTTCCATTTTTATTTCTAAGTTTCAAATATTTTTGGAACAAAGATATAAAGATATAAATTTCTGAAAAACAACTAAAACTGCATCCCACTAAAATTTTTGACCTTCAACTGCTTGTTTTTGTATTTTTTCTTCTCAGATGTGCAATATGGACAGACTCAGATCTATCAGGTTCCCTCAGGACAAACTCCATCTCTTAACACAGCCTGGAAGTTGGATCTGAGCACCTCCTGGTTGCCTGGTGGGAAAGCCCAAGGGCTGGCCATGAAGCTCACTCTGTCTGGAGTCTTCTTGTGCTCAGGACCAGCTGATCTGAAGAACAACCTGATGAGTGGGTTGAGTTTGACTCAGCCTTTTTCAGTTCTGATTTTCTTTTCAAATCCCTCTGAGCAGCTGTGGAGGAGGAAGGAAATCTCTGTGCAGAACTGGCTCGTGTGATGGGAGCAGTAAATGAGCAACTTCTGTTGGAGGTGAAAACACTCCTGTGGGCCAAGTCCCTCTGCACTGGGCTCCTCTCTGGAAATGTAACCAAGTGCAGATTAAACCTTTCATCTATCCCACCTTTGGCAAACACACGTGCATTTTCCACTACCACTCACTTCTTCCCTTCATGCTCCCTGGCTTAACACACAGGATAAATCCTTTCCTCAACAGCAACCACAACAGCAAATGATCAAAACAATTAAGATTTTTTATTTTTTTTTAAATATGCTTCAGTTATAATATTCATGGCTGGATAAAAACTGCTTCTCGATGGGCTCTGAGCACACAGGTGTCAATCTGTTTAAGTGATGCAGTCTCCTTCACCTCCAAGGAGCAATTGTTTTTTCTGGTCTCATTGATTGATCCATGGCAGGTGGAGGCAGCTCTGTCCACCTTATCTATCTCATTTCCCATCCTAGTTGTTGAGTTTATGAACCTTTCAAGGTTTCCTCATAGATATTTGCAAGTATAGAAATCCCAAAGAGCTTTTAGTAGACTTTTCAGGTTATTCTCACCCCTTAATACAGGACATACATTTAAAGTTTTGTTTTTATTTAACCTCTCAGCAGATGCAGGTGGCAAAATATCTACTGATTTTTGAAACCTGCAAATATAGTCACAATTCATGTTTTCCTCCCTCTGAAGCCTCTGAAGAGAGGACCTGCACGCGCAGTGCCAGCTTTCAGGCAAGAAAGCTTTTCATGGATGTGTTTTCCCAAAGAGCCTTTCTTAAGGAAAGCCACGTAAGGTATCTCATTAATCCTAAAAGAAAGATGAATGGAATTAGAAAAAAACACTTGATGTTTCTTTTGAACACTGTATGCAGTTGAAAGAGTTACTGAAATACATTACATATTATATACATAAGTATATGTGTGAAATAATTCAGGTTGTCAGGTATCTCAAGAGGCCACCCAGCCCCATGCTGAAGTCAGATCTGTTTTCTCTTCTTGTAAAGTGTGACCTTCTCCTGCCTCATTTCATGACCACCAGTTTCAATTTGTGACCATTGGCTTTGAGGGGGATTGCAGGCACTGAACCATACCCACCAGCACCTTGCTAGGAGCATTTTGAATAAGCACACAGCATGGTTTCACAGCACCACATCATGCTTTTAAGCACGGGCATCACTGCTCTTGGTCAAACAAGCACAAAAGGGAATATCGGAGAAATTACTTATTGTTCTACTCAAGCTGGATACTAGGGACATTTATTGGCACAGGCTGCCCAGAGGGAGGATGGAGTCACTGTCCTGGAGGTGTTCAAGAAAAGTGGAGATGTGTGGCACTGAGGGATGTGGTTAATGGACGTGGTGGGATGGGTTGGGGTTGGATTCGGGGATCTCAGAGGTCGTTACCAAGCTTAAAGATTCTGTGATTCCATTTCTCATGAAGTCCTGAAGGAAGACTTCCATGAGGTGTATGGAAGTAGGTCAGGACAAGCTATGTGGCTCCAATTTTGCCTCTCCAAATGGAAACCATGTTTTTGTGTGTATGTGTGCATGCATATTTTTATTGTTTTTGGTGGTGGTCTTTTTTTGGGTATTATTTTTGCAGGTTTGTGTTGTATTGTTTTTTATGTTTCTTCACATAGAGTTTTAGGCATGGCAGTATTAAAGCCTAGGGTCCGTGTAGAAAGAGCACAGGCACATTTTAATATTTCCCATGATTTTACCTTTCATCCACTACAGACAGCAAGGAAACAATACAACACTGCCACTGAACCTATTTGTGTAAAAGTTATCACAAAATGGCAGATGCCATTATGGCATATTTCACAGATTCTGAGGCAAACTTTGGAAAAAGTCACGAATTCCAAAGAAACAATGAAACAGAGGTCATATAATCATATGAATCCAGCAGCTAGCATCATGATTATTACTTTTTTTGTTTGGAGGAAAGTGAAAGTTGTATAATAAGGGATGAGAATGGACTAATCAGTGCAAGAAGCAAAAGCTATTTACTACATAGTGGCCTCTCGGGCGCACTAAAAAGAACGGCAGAAAATGTATGCATGGGTAAAGACAAATAGATTGATGGAAACTTGCATCTCAAAATAGGAATATTCACATGAGATGCTCTCCATTATGTGGACACTGTCTATCAGCAAAAATGTGTGTTGAAAATACGTGAGTTATATCCTTTCATTGTCACAGCCACTGAAAATACGTGAATAGACATCCAGCAACAAAAGCAGAGAAGGCACAAGCTAAGTTATTGTGTTACCTCAGAAATGAACTAGTTATGAGGGGAAGCTCTCACAACAGATCCCATTTAATCCACAAGATCCACATGACAGAAGGATGTGCTCCCAGACCAGAATGTGCATCCACTGCCCCACCTTGAATATCTCAGCCAAGGCTTGGCTGCTGGGGTTACTTTTCTCAGCAAGGTGGGACTCTGATATCCCATTCCTATGCTGCTTATATTATAGGTATCTACATCCCCATCACCCATCAGTCATTCTCCATTTGTCCGAGGAGGTGAGATGATTGTCATAGACTTGTCTCCCCTGCTACTCCACACATTTACTGTGCCACACACAAAAACCTCCTGCAAGGCTCCTTACTGCTGCTCTGTTCCTTTATTCCAGAGCAGCCAAGGACCATGAGCCATGGCTTCAAGCTTGGGGAAAAGCTTTGCTTCAGCACACCCGTAGAGAAACCCAGAAAGCTACAGCAGTGTATTTAGGGCTGACAAACCACAGCTTTTCCATGCTCAGCAGCCGTAGGATGGGAAGACCTTACTGTCATGTTGAGCAGCAGGAGCGCAGCTCCTCCAGAACGATGCCATCTGTGAGGTCGTTTTCAACTGAGACCTCCTGGGAGGAGTGATGCACAAAAGAAGAGAGGATTTCCTCAGCTGCTGTTATCAGGTTTCCTTCCTCCAAATACTCGAAAGGAATGGGTTTGCTAAAGCGTGCTCTGCCAATTTTCTATTCTTCATTACCTCGCCTACAGCAGAGGTCGGCATTATCTTATCTGCTGCTCAGTGCATTGCAAGGCCAACTGAGGAATCAGCACATATTTTGCTCAGTCCTTGCTGTTCCCTTTGGATGTATTCCTGCAGAAAAGCTTAGGGACCATAATACAGGGACATAATCCCAGGGAGAAGGAACACGGAGTGCAAGGAAGCACAGCTCAAATCCTGTGAATAAAGCAGTAATGGAGAAGTAGAGGAGGAGTAGGAGGGAAGGTATGGTCAAGTGTTCAGTGTGTCAGGACACTGCCCTGTCAGCTTCTGCTTTCCTACACGGGGCAAGCAGCTTTATTTAGGGGATGCACTGCACCCAACACACACATTACCCCCAGGGGACAGCTGCACAACCTTCTTCAGCATCTTATTGCATCGTACTGCACTGATGCAGCTTTCTGCTGCAAAACTGCTCCCAGGTGCATGAAAGTGAGGAGTACAGAGAGAACTGGAATTCTTCAGCATGATGACGCATTACAGAACTGCTCTGGGACTTACACCTCTGCTTCCTGGGAGGAAAGAAATCAATTTTCAGTGACGACGCTTTTCTTTTTCCAGCTGGTAATGCAGCAGAATGGATGGGCTGTCACTGAGCCTGTGTGCAAAGTTGCAACAGGTCGCTGATGATTAAACACAACGTTCCTCCAGAATTGCAGGTTCTGATTCTCCCTGGAGGCAGCTAACAGACCTTTACAGCATGCTCCCAGTAGAAAGATCTACTCAGCATTTAAGCAGGCGCTTTTTGCTGCCTTTTGTCTCTAGAGGCAAAGTCTGAAAGGAAAACGAAGCTTCTGAGTCTCTTTTGAGTTCTGCTGCCCAGATTTCCATACCATGAGGGATTGCCTGGAGTTGGTGACGCCAGAACATCTTCCTGTGCCTCCAGCACGTCCTCTGATGCATTTCTATGTATCAGGCGCAGAAGGCAACACTGGGAAGATGTTGTCTCCTGGATCACCCGCATCTGCTTTGCATAACTGACTGAAGTGTTTCACTGCCCCATTTCTCAATCTCTACAGCGTTTGCCAATGAGAATTGCTGTCAGACTGTAGCACCTCATCTGTTTCTAGCTGACTCCAACCTGATTTAGCAGAACCAGGATTTATTTAGCAGTCAGGGAAAGTTTTGTCTTTCTAGAAATTGTATAGAAAAAGATGCCATGAGAGAACAGCCCCATTTCCCAGAGATGCTGCCCAGAGCTCCCCTCTCACCTGACAACAAGAGCTGCTGTTTTGAGTTCCTGCAGGTGTTTTCAACCTGCTACTTAGGCTTTGGGGATTTGCTTCTGGCTGGTGCTTATTGCATTACTGGTAAGCATATCTTTGCTTTCCCTCTGGATTTTAGCATCTTTTTCTCTCTTTCTATCCATTTCCCATACTTTCTCACACATGGTTTTGCTTTAGTTCTCTCTTCCCCTAGCAACTTTTTTGATACATTCCAAAAACTTACAGCAGCCTCTGCTGAGGTCTGCCCACAGAGCAGAAGGAAAGGAACAGTCTGATTGGTATCCAGTCCAAAACAGGCATAGGCAACAACTGACATGAAATGCAACCTTCCTACTTAGGCATCTAAGGAGAGCACAGTCCAGGTGTTGGAAATGGCTATGGAACATGAGTGAGTTGGATCCATTTGCTGGGAGACCCACAAGAAGCAGAGGCATAAAATACTCCTAAAAACAGACCCAAATCCAGCTGGCAAACCAAACCATCATAAAGTCTGCTTCAGCCCCAGCCTATCTGCAGAACAGGCAGCACTGCTCTCAGACAGACAGCTGCCTGGGAGCTGTTTGCATGGCTGACTGCAGGGCTGCTGAGCCCCCAACCAGGGCAGACTGGTGGCAGATCAGTGGGAAGGGATGAGCCAGAATGGCCTGAGAGTAAAGTGCAGCTTAGTCCCGTGCCAACTCGTGTGCCCACAGCTCTGCCCAGGCAGCACTCCAGCCACCAGCCCCTTTGCAGCCCCTCATTACCCAGCAGTGCACGGGTACCATCTCCTCTTCCAACAGTCTACTTTTTGATTCTATTTAACTCTGATGCTGTCTGCAAGCCGAGCTGCCACTCGGGTGGCAGCCAGGAGCCATGAGCTGATCAGCGTCTGTTCCTGCAAGATCCTCAGGCTGCCCAGCTTGCTCCTGCTCCCTGCCATCATCAGAACACTGCCTGATTTCTTTCCTTTTTCTATATTTTTTTTCTTTCCTCTAACACAACACCATGAAGACACCCAGCTGCTGACCACACTGCACAGCTAACTAGGATTTATGATCCACAACCATCAGGAACAAGCAGAAAAATTTCCCTTCTGTTTGATCAGAAGCCAGAATTTCATCACGGCTACAAACACCCAGGGAGATACAACCGACTGATGGACACTGCTCAGACCATCCCCAAATGCGCGCCTCTGTGCTGGCCTTTTTCCAGCCCTGTCTTCTTGCTACAGCTGGCTAAAATTCACTGACCATAGCAAGAGACCCCCAGGTCCCCTCCGTTGCTCAGCTTGGTCTGACAGCATGCACCCTCCAGGATCCTCATGTAAGATGAGTGCTGGACCTGCTGCCAGCCCCTTGCTCAGCCCCCACATCACCCCACACCATGCTGGGAAGCAGCACAAGAAGGGCTCCAGCAAGAAAACTGAAACTCAACAGGCTGCCTGCTCCTTCTCAGCTGTGCCACAACCCGTGCTCATCATACTGTGTCCACGCAACACAGCCAGTGACATCCAGGGCTATCCTGGTCCTGTACCACCACCATCCACATGCCCAGAGTGGAGAAAAGCAGAGCATCTGCTCATACTCACAGTTTTGAAGTCCTCATGGTTACATTCTTGACCTTTGAATTTGCAGTACAGCATCATATCCTTCAGGTCGTGGCCAACCCGTGCCAGGAACTCCTGCATGTTGAAAACTTTAGGTTTATACTGCTTAAAGTTGGCTTTCTCTTGGAGGATGGCTAAGACAGCCGGGTCAGCCAGGTGAGGGTTGGGGATCTGCAGGTTGACATCGAGCAGAGCCAGCAGCTCCCCAGCATGGTACAGATCATTGGTGGTCAGCCGGGAAAAGCGGAACTCATTGAGGTTACAGATGGTGACAGCAGGGAACACCAGGCTGTTTGCCACCACCTCGTCCACTTTGGTGACATGCTGGTAGGAGAAGTAGAAAGTCACCCGGTCCGAGCTCTCCACCAGGAGGAGCCCCAGAGAGCCCACAAAGGCCAAGGTCCAGAGCAGGCGCCGGATGGTCACTGGCCCATAGACGAAGACATGACGGATCCCGTGGAGTGTGGAGGTGTTGGCAAAAATCTGGATGCTGGAAGGCTGCAGGCTCCCCATGCTGCCCTCGCTGGTGCTGTCCTTCAGATCCATTGGGAGTAGCTGGTGAAATCCTTGCACTGCTTTTTGGGTCAGACTGTAGCAAGAACTGGGATCCTTCCCCTCCCCTCTGGAAAGTAATTAGAGCCTTTTAGAGGAGAGAGAGCAAAGATAGTCTCAGACCAGCTGCCACGAGCTTATCCCACCAGCTCAGCAATAGCTTCGTAGGGGTAAATATTTATACAAACATCCATTCAAACTCTAGCTCTTGATTTCGTCGGTGTGATAAGAAGGGCTGGTTTTATTTAGGGAGACACCAAGGTGATGTGGAAGAGATGTGGGTGGGAAGCGAAAGCCGAGCCAATGGAAATAAAGTCCTCCCCCTACACACGCGCACACACACACACACACACACACACCGAACAAGATGAGATTAAGCGAGAGGGAGAGCTTGAAACAAGCGGAGCAGCTCGCAGCCTGTTAACTGGTGCGTGAAGCCAAGAATGCCGCTACCCAGAGCTGATGGCTGGCAGTGAGGCTTCCAGACTCATCCTTCCCGTGCTCCGAAGGTGCTGCCGGATTTGGGCATCTCTTCTCCTCCCCACCCTGCTGTTTTGGGCAGGGCTTTAGGAAATAGCCCCCTCCCTAAAACCCCGCCGGTGTTATTTTGCAAGAGTTTCTCTCAGGGAAAGCCGGGCAGCAAATTCAGCAGGAAAATGCAAGAGAAGTAAAGGAGGAAAAAAGGGAAGGAGGGAAAAGGATTTATAAAAAAATGAAAAAGGGGGGAAAAAAACGCTTCTCAGCTCCATGCATGCGCATAGCAATAAAAAGCAATAGCATGAAGCCTCTCTGCCATGCAGCAGTTCCGGAGCAAAAAAAAAAAATTAAGACAGAAAAGGATGAAGCGGGAGAGGTAGTGGGGGAGAGGGGCTGCTGTGACTCTCCTTCCTTCTCTCTGTCTCAGCCTCCCTGCACTTCAGGACTCCAGCAGGCGAAGCACAGAGAGCTGTGAGTCACGCATCGATCCGAGCCCCACGGCGGGCAAGAGCAGCACTGCCAGATGTTTGGTGCTGCTGGAAGGCAGCTGCGATGGATGCCGTAGGGAAGGTGCTCCCAGCTGTGTCTTCAGATGGGAGGTTTGGAGGGGTGGGGATGTTGGGGAAGCAAACTGGGAAAGGTTTCCTAGCCAAGAGATGCTGCAAAATCCTGCACACTGAAGCCTCCAGATATGACAGCATCCTTAGCACACGCTGCAGGAGGTGGAAGGAGCAAGGTGTAGCCCTGGGTCTGAGAAGGGTCAGGAGTAGCTCCTCTCCATACTGACTCTGTGTACAGCAGTATTTTTATCTGTTTTATCTCAGATGTAGAAGGAAAAAATACTTTCTGTCTCCATACAGTGCTATGGCAGGTGAGGGTCCCTGGGGCCATGGTGGCATGGATGTGACAGTCAGCTGAGAGCAGAGGCTCAAGGAACAGCCACAGGCTGTCACAGTCTGTGGTGTGATGCCCAGAGACTATCAGCCTCCTGTGAATTTACCTCCAGAACAGACCTAAAGATTATCTTGGGCAAAGTGAGCCTGATTTTTATCTTGTGCTGTTATCCAGCCATGCAATCTCCCAGTCTACAGCATCCTATGTGAATATCTCTCAGGCTTAACTATTCAACCCAGCACTGCTATATGGCTATGCAGTGCTGCTCTCTCTCTTCTACACCAGAGAAACTGAGGCAAAGAGAAGCCAAAGGACATGTGAGCAGTCACACAGTTTGCACTGCAGCCATGAGCTGAAGACACCACTTGGTCTCTGGGTTGCTGGAATTCTGACACCTTAGAGGCCTCCTGCACCTTGTCTTTTGCTTTCCAGATGGGGTGGACAGCACTGAGCAGAGCCAAGCGAGGTGTGAAGCAGAATGAAAGCAACTCAGGAAAGTGGTTGCAGCTCCAGAGCTGCCTCCTCCTGCACTCAGCATCTCTCCAGAGCAAAGACCATTTCCCCCCCTTTAAAAAATGCCTGGCAGGAATAGGCTCCTATTCCCACCCATCACCATCCCAGCTCCAAATCTGTCTCCTCTTCCACCACCTGTGCTGTTTGGCCTGATGCATTAATGCTTTCATTTATTCACCATGCACACTGCCTTTACAGTGCTGTTTTCTGTAACTCATACCATATACCATCTGCTGCCTTTTATTAGTTGACTGTGTATAGCGCTGCGGGTGCAGTCTGGAGGAAGAAGCAGCATCCCCAGCAGTGCTGCACAGCACCAGAAATGCTCGTGGGTTTCTGCATTGGGGCTGGAGATGGACAGTGGAGACAAATGCTGCCCAGTAGTGCCATGCGGGCAGCCTGAAGTCTGGTTGTCACCACAGTGGCCAGGGTGTCCCCAGGACAGGGAAAGGCAGCTCTGATCACACCTGGAGCTGTGCTTGGGGGTGACACCAGCAGGGCTGGGCACACAGTTTGGGAGGGATGGCAAGGGGAGTTGGGACCACGGAGATGTAGTAATGGAGGGAGCAGTAATGACAGGGTGACAAGGGATGCAGGGAACAGAGCCTGACCCTGTCTCATTGCACAGCCTGTGCCTGCCCTCTTGTGTCTCAAGAACATGCTGCAGTGCACAGAGCCCTGAAACAGATGGGAAGTGGGTTTACTGGGGAAGAAAAAGAGGCAAAGGGGAGGTCCCAGCCTTTGGGAGACCCTCTACTTTCCCAGCCCAGCTGAGAAGCATGTGCCAAGTGAGCAGTTTGCATTGGTAAAGCCTGAACTGCTCTGGGCCCAAACTGACACCTGGAACAAGGGCTTTGCTGAAGGTGATTGTGGTCCTGTAAGTCTCACTCTGTTCCTCAGCCTTTCCCCAAAATTTTGGACCCCCTTATCACCTAACAGCATATTGCCAATAGCTCCAAGCTATTGGGAACACACAGCTCCACTTAGCTGAGAGACCTTGGCTAATTAAAATAGTCCTCCTTTCCAAACGGGAACATAATGTGGAATGCTGATGTTTCCCCTGAAATTAAATCTGATCCCTTCCAAGGTAGCTTTGGCTGGGCTAAAAGGCTTTTTACTACGTATAGAAAATTAAAAAAACATGATTGGATTTTGATGTATTTAATATTACGCTTGGATTTTTAATAGGTTATAAAATGAAAGCCATTAAAGAGTATAAAAACTCTCCCTGAAAGAAAACATGAAATATTCAAATGGCTGCACGTAGTGGCTGGAAAGCCGAATGAAGGATAAGGATCTGGGGGTGTGGGTCGATGCTTGGCTGCACACGAGCCAGCAGTGTGTCCAGGAGGCCAAGAAGGCCAATGGCATCCTGGTTGTGTCAGTAATCGAGCAGTCAGCAGAGCTGGTCCAGAGGCAGGAGGCCTTCCCTGATGGGAAGCAGTGGGGCTGCAGCCTTCTATATTTGTGTAGCAACTTCCTAGGCCAGCAGCCCAGACCCACTACAGCCAGGCAAGGGCTCAGCAGGCTGCTGTGGAGATGTGGAAATATTTCAGATATTCTAGTTTTGTTGGGCCCAGCAAAGAGATCTCAAAAGCACCTTCTGCTGGACCTAAGTTCTATTTTCCTTTTGTTTCCATCTCAAGTACACGAATATAAATGAGCCCCGGTCTATCCGTGCTGGTCTGCTGGGACTCTGGACCCAGAAGTCTGATCAAATTAACTTGAAGCATTTTAGCACACGAGTGTGTTGGGCTCTGCTCATTTAAATTTTACATGAATTCAAGCACCGAATCATAATGTGGCAAACAAGCATCAAGAAAGCTAGGAAAGGAAAGTCTAGATTTACCAGTAACCAGCAAAAGCTGGCAGCTGCCTCTGAGATTCACAGTCTCGTTCTGGGAGTCGGATGAGAGCTTTGTGAGAAGAAAAGGAAATCCGGGTCCCCACGAGCACATGAGGGGTGTGCAGACCTGCCTCTGAACTCTGCGGGCAGGGCAAAGATTGAAGGAGATGGATGTGGTCGGTGACACTGCCCATGTTTGCTACCAGCCCTGGGAGGTCAGAGCAGCGCGCAGGCTCTGAGCTCTGTGTGTGTCTGAGCCACAGCTGCTTATATTTTGATCGTGCTACCAGGTTTTTTCAATTCTGTTTAATCTTTTGGACAATGGGCTTGTGAGTCATCAGGGCTGGCAAGCAGGGGACAGAGACCTTTCTCCTCCTCAGTCTGTTTGCCACCTGCACGCTGTGTGTGTGCTGCTGCAGCTGGAGCTGAGGACCTCAGAGCACAGCAGCTCATAGTGAGGCCACGCTGCTTTGGTGGGGTACCAGTGCTTGCTCGCTGGTGCTTCATTTACTCTTTGTTAGATTTAGACCCATCACTGGGTTATTGGAGTATGGATCTGCACAGGGATGTGACCTTTGCAATTTTTCTGTGCCGGGCTGTATGATACAACAGATGAGAAGCATCAACTTGTCAGTTCAGCCACCAGGTATCAAACTGACTGACAGCCCGGGGAAGCTGCAGCTACACCGAATTGTCCCTAGAGAATGCTTTGATGGGTTCTTTTGCTGCAGGCATTTGTGTAAGGAATGGGCACCTACATTTGTACTCCTGTGTCGGACAGTGGCACGAAAAGGCTGGAATGTGTGGAGTAGAAAGTCAGCTCTGGTTCAGCACAGATCTGGGGAGGGATAATAATTAATTGCTTACAGGCAGGTTTCTTAACTGCCTGCAGGCTTGGGAATGTAAGCATATGAGAGCGTGCCAGCATGTCCCTTCTCTGAGCATCTTTGCTATTCCCATTTGGATTTGTTCAATTACACGGCAAAGTTTTTCTAACCGCCAGCAAGGGAAATTCATCCTGAGATCAGAAAAACAGTAATAGTAACTTGTAGACCTTATTCAGGACTTTGGAGCCTTCAGAGCACTAAACAAATGTTAGCTAATGAATCAAGCTGTGCTGCTTCTCCTGCCCCAGCCCTGGCAATAAATGCTCCGGGATTAGAAACATGCTGACACGTGTGCTGTGAGTGCCTGAGGCTGAGGGCATGGTGGCTCCTGAGCTGCTGCCTTGATGGTGCTGACGGGTAAAAAAGGATCTTGTTGTCAGCAGATCTGGTTGGGATATGTGCGGGGCTCATCCTTCAAAGAAAAATATTCCCTTTATCATCCTGGAAATGAAATGGAAATGTTATTGCTTTCTAAGGAAGCTTTAATTCAGTTTTAATTTTCTGGTACAGTAGGTTAGACTTCATCAGAGTGGCTCTGATGCCCACAGAGCATCTGGGACAGCAGCTCTTGGGACACTGCTGGGAAATGGCAAAAACTGTGTTGGTTATTTGGGTGCTGAGGTGTGGGTTTGAATTACGGCACAGCTGCTCAGTAGATAATTTTTAATATTTTTTTAATGTTTTGGCAGCAGACTGTATGTGAGAGATGAAACGTGCACGAGTTGAACTCCACAGCTGTAGGAATTGCTGTCAAAGCCACTCTTCAGTGTCCATCTGCCTTCCTTTGTAAGGTGACTGGGGAAACCACCTTCTGTCCAGCCAATAGGTGCAGGAAGGACTGCATGAAACCCTATGGGCAGTGGGAAACACCGGAGTGTTACCGTCCCATTGGGAAGTGATTTTTGGTCTTCCTGTACACACTGATTCAGCAAGTGCTGCTGAATGGTCCTGCTTGACAGCTGTTCCTCCGACAGATGCTTTACTTTCTATTTTCCTGGTCCTTCGCCCCATCTATTTGCTTTTCTGCAGTACAACACACAGCGTTCCTTGCCTGCCATCGTCCTGCTGGTCATCTTATTGCTTAGGCAAGAAATACAACGGTTAAATCTTCAGCAAGGAACAAATGAGGCCAGCTTCATGTTCTGTGCTGCTCTGGTTTCATTACTTTCTTAAAACAATGGCAACAAATGCAGCAGCAACAGCAACAAAGATTGCATCTTTTCTGCAGATAAATGAATTATTTGTGGCCTGGAGCTGGCAGTATGGGAGGAGGCCGATGAGTGCATTATTATTACAGACATGAAGTCCATCTTGTGTGTGTTGGGGCCCATGCTTGTTTTATTGCCACCGTCATGGCTTGCTGTTTTCTGTGGAGATGAGCATGTAATTCTGTGGCCTTCCTTGGGACCAGAAAAGGGAGAAACCAGCATGGGCAGGGACAGCAACCCCAACTGACCAACTTGGTCTCTTTTTTTAATTGTAGATTTTACTTCTCAGAAGCAGACCGAGAGGCAGATGTTGGCCTCCCAGCCCCGAGCCATGTTCTGGCTGGCTGTGCAGTGCTGGCCTAGCGCTGCCGTTGCCGCCGCCTCTTGTGGGGTGGCAGGGAGCCCTGGGGGCTGCTGCTGGCCTTCCTCTTCTTGGGCCGCCGGTGCCCCCCAGCAGAGCGGTCCCTGCCCTGGGTGCAGGGGCCCGCTGCCACCGCCTGCCCCGCTTCCTCCTCTGAGGGCACAGCGTTGGTGGTGTGGTGCCCGGGACCCCCCTGAAGGTCAGCAGGGAGCTCCTCAGCGCTGGGGCCTGCAGGGCTGGCGGAGCGGCCTGGGCTGGAGGCAGGAGGCCCCTGGTGAGAAGTGGCGGGGCTGGGGGCGGCCGCGGGTCTTTCTTGCTGCCCAGCAGCAGCACGGCTGTCCTGGTGGTGCTGCTGCTGGCGGAGCTGCTGGCCGTAGATGGCTGCGGTGATGGTGATGAGCCTCCTCACAAATCTCTTCGTGAGGTCCCTCAGGGATGGCCGCAGCTCCTGCAGCAAGACCTCTTCGTCCAGCCCGTACATACAGAGGCAGAGCAGGACGATGCTCTGCCTGGAGTGCACCACCCACCACGTGCTCCTGGAGATGGTCCAGAACTCCCAATCGAGCCACCGGAGCAGGGGTCTGAGGTTGGGCTGCTGCTGGAAAAAGGCAGCCCAGACCTCTGGAGGGAAGTTGTTCTCCGGAGCAACGAAAGCTGGCTCTGCAGGCTCCCGCTCACCCTGCAGGCCAGAAGCTGAGCATGCTGCGGGCTGTGGGACGGCACATTCGAGATAATCCTCGTCTGACCTCACCGAGTACACGATGGTCCTGACCTTCTGCCCGCATACAGCACAGCTCGGTTTCTGGATGGCCCACCAGAGCGCACAGCCGTAGCACAGCTGATGGAAACAGGGGGTCACGTAGGTCACATCTTCCCGACCGTGCCCGCAGATGGGGCAGGTCCAGGGCGATGGCGCCTCCATGGCCCCGGGCTGTGCGGTGGGCTGGGAGAGCCGAGGTCAGGAAGCTGCTCCCCTCGCAGGCGCCGCAGCGGGCAGAAGATGTCACAAACTGAAAAAGAGAGAGAGAGGCTGCGGTCACTCGCTGTCCCCGGGGCTGGCAGCAGTGATGCCCGGTCCCTGAGCGGCAAACCCACCCCAGGGCCGTGTCCCCGCACCGCTCACCTCTGCTGCTGCGAGCGCACTTGGCGGAGCCCCGGCTGCCTGAGCCAGGCAGGGCCGGGGAAACACTGGCGATGCTGTGAGCTGGGCACCCAGCAGTGCTGCCGGCAGCCGCACAGCACGACCCAAACAAAGTCCTCGGACGGCGCTCCAAGTCTCGCAAACAAGCTCGACAGGATTCCAGACACGAGTCCTCGCTGCACTCTACCGGTGCCCAATTGATGCACGAGCGTCAGGGAGGTCACAGTCATCTCTTGTGATGTCACAACGCCTTCCTTAGTTGTTGACCTCACAGTTCATGGCTGCAAGTATTTGAGCACCATCCTGGGCCTTCATATGGGAAAATAAAAATTGCACATTTACTATCTCCACAGTGATCCATCTTCTGGAAACTGTTGACAGTTTCTGAAACTTAAACACTTTTTTCCTGTTTGTTTTTGGATGCAATACAAGTTTGTGGCAATCTATACATCAGGCTTGCTTTTTATACCAAGCACTCATATCACAGTAGGTTGTTTGCTCACACTTTCCTATGCAACCTTCCCTATGGGACTTCTTTTAGCAGGAGGTTGGACTAGATGACCTATAGAGGTTCTTTCCAACCCCTGTGATTTAGTGATTCTGAGTAATTTTGCAATACTCCTGCTCCAGATAAGGTGCCCGTAAAAACATCGTATTCACAGAGATGCTGTTGAATCAACATTTTGAAGCACTACTAGAGGCAGATTTCTCCAGTAGCCATGCCTGGCATAGAATCATACAATCCCTGGAGTTGGAAGGGACCTTTAAAGGTCATCTATTGCAACACCCCTGCAATGAGCAGGGACAAACACAGCCAGATTAGGTTACCCAGGGCCTGTTCCAGCCTCGCTTTGAAGGTGTCCTGCAGCAATAGGACCTTCTGGGCTACGTTCCTCCCACTCCTTTTCCTCCTCCTCTCCTGTGCTGGCAGATTCCATCTTCCAAACCTCTCTGGCAGTAGAGGAAGAGGCTTCACCAGAACACAGCGATCACTCAGCCCAGCCCAAAACCAGCCCTGAGCCTGCAGACCAACTGAGTTACATGCACAGATTTTATTACAGAAAGGGAATATTGGATTTGCAGTAGTGTTTTTCTGCAGTCGGAGCCTGGCCCACTTGCTCTGACATTCCCAGCATCTCTGCAATAACAGATTTATTTGCCCTCTCTCCACGGCTCTGTTTATCAGCTGATATTTGAAGATGTTCCCATTATAGATGTTCCAAGCGGGTACAGAGTGAGCTGGGGGGTTACAAGGCCTCCATCTCTACCCCTGTGTGCCATTGCTGCGCTGAGTGACCCTGAGCAATCCAACACGTTTTTTCATTATATGTCAAATGCAAGCGATGTGGCTTCTATGGATTTAGAGATTTGGGACTGAAAAATGAGATATAAGAAGAGTTTTTCCTCTGGCAACCCCCCTTTTAAATAGTCCCTGAAAGTGTACTTGTTAAACATCACACAATTTTACTTTGATTTGTGTGTGTCATTTCTTGCCTGATACTCTTGGTTTTTGGAAAGCCTAGGAATGTACCTTAAATTATTCATAAATAATTAAAGTTTAGGGCCCATTCCAGGCCCTTCTCTCTGGGTAACAGCAGGCACTGCTCCGGCCAGCACATGAAACAGGCTAGGATATACCTTTTAATTCTTTATCCAAAAGTGTCTTCATCATCTTTTCCCTGTTTTTAACTTCTCCTTCAGTACTGGTGTGGCTCGCAACTCAAACTCTCCCAAGAAGGCAGTTTTCACAGGAATATAATTCCGGGAACAATTAAGACAAAGAATCCTACAAATTAAGAAGCCAGCCTTTCATTGCTATAGCAACCCTGATTGTCTTTCCTCAAGTGGTTGAACTGAGAAAATGAGAAAAACAATCTCAAAAGTAATTGCTGTCCTGCTGCCAAAAGAGCAGAGCTGGGATGTGAGCTGGGACAGCCCATCCTTGGCACTCCATGGAGAGACACCTCTCTGTGCCATTCCCATTCGACTTCAGCACCTCAAAAAGTATTTTTCTATCTCCCATGAGCAAGGGTTATAAAACCCTGGTGCACAAGGCTGGCTTGCACACATAGGTTGAAAAGATGCTGGGAATGCAATGCAGGTACATCAGCCTGAGCACTGCACTGCGCCGTGTGAAGCTCCCAACAAGTCTGGGGGTCCTCAGTCCCAAAAGACACCATAAAGGCTCCATTAAGGACCTGCTTTGAGATCAGCTGCTTTGTTCTCTGTGCTTCTGTGGCTATCTCAACCAAATCTCCAAGGGCTGCAGGAGGAAGCAGAGACACCCAATACATCTTCCCCGTGCTGATGTACCATTTGCAGTGATGCTCGGTGCCAGTGGATGCAAAGCCAGGAGCTGAGCCAAGGCTATATTATGAGTTTTGTTTGGCCTTTGCCTCTGCTGAGTCTGGATTAGGGGCACTGGTCATGCACTTGAGGACAGTATGAATCTGAGATCATGCCTCTATGCTTAGTGGGGACATATTTGTACACCCAGGCTGTGTCTGTGGCAGCAGTAGACCCTTCACTACAGAAATTAGAGCAGTGGAATTGGGAAGAGGCAAAGTCGGCTCGAGGCGGCTGGTTCCCAGCTCTGATGCTGCTGCTTGCACATATGTCATTTAATTTGCTTGTGGCCCCCAGTGTGCTGAATCAGCTTAATCCTTCCTCTTCCCAGGGGTGATGGTTAGTTAGTGTTTATTCAATGGTTTGAGCATCAGTGGGGACAGGAACTATACCAGATAATGGCATTTACTCTTCAGCAAGATAATTTCCACACTGTAGAGGAGCTGCTCCTGCACCAACAGAACAAGTCTCATCCTAAATCCTTGCCCTTTCTGTGAGGGAAGAACACATGAAATTTCCTTATTCCATTTGAATACAATTTAAGTTAGCACAGAGCGACGCAATAACTGCAGAGAGCAGTTTCCCTTTGCAGAATTGAGCAGCACAGACTTTATTGCTTTGCAGAACTGCCCAGGTATGCAGTATGTGACAGAAAAAGGCCTTACCTTGAGCCATTTGCTCCTTTGGAGACCAATCACTACGGTGCACTGCTTTCTGCACCGTCCTTGCAGAAATCCTCACGTGTGATATTTCGCAGGGTCTCAACATCTGATGCTAGCAAAAGGGCAAGCTGACCAAAGTAGCCACTGAAGAGGTCTCCAGCACTTGCTCTGCTTGCTTTTCTCCATCAGTGATAGAGAAGGGGAAGGCAAGGAGGTTCCCTGATGTGCTGTGCAGTACTGGGTGCAAAAAAGGGCTCAGAAAAGCTGTGGGAGAGAGCTGTTCTCAGTGGGGAAACTATTGCAGAGTGGTCTCAATAGATTTATTTTTTTTTTCCAAGCTCATCTCTACCTTGTCAAATACTTCATCCGAATTTACAAGATAAATAAATAAATAAAGCCACAAATCAGAACCAGAAGGGAAAAAACCCTGCTCTATTCCATCTGCAGTTAACCCTTCCAATCTGATTTTTCAGCCATCCCAAAGAAGAAAAAAAGACTCCCTCTGGCGTCAGTTATTAATAAATCCACTTGTGCAATCTCAGCTCGTGACCCAGCAGCAGAAGGCCTTGCCAGTTTACTCTGGCCCAAGCAGACAGCATTGCTCGCCTCGATGAGCCCATTGCTGGCATTGCATCCCGACTACGTGCTCTGCTGGTTAGTCTCATTTTTCTACCCTCTGGCTTCAACCCCGTGTCTTTGCTGGACTCCTGTCATAAGAGGGACAGAAAGTTCATTCCAGAAGATGAAAGAGGAGTTGCTTTTCCCTGGTTAGTTGTGTCATGGACAAAATAAAAGCTGCTGAACCCTCTGTGTGATATGAGTTTGCTGGCCTTGCTGATGAGCAGGCTGCTCTCAGGTCTGCAGACATGAGTGAGTCACTGCTCTCACTTGGCAGAGCATTTAAGATGAATTATCTGATCAGTGGAAACGCATTTTCAGGTCAGCCAGAGCTATTTGTAGAGATGTTGGTGAGTGATATATGGGCAAAATCATCTGCCAGAAGAATCAAATAAAAGAAAACAGTATAAATAAACAACAGCAGGCATAAACCTGGTGTAGTAGCAGCACAAAGTCCAAACAAAAACAAAACATCAGGATTATAATTTTGGGAAAAATAACAAGAATTACATCAGTCTGAATGTAACGGAAGATTAAAATCCCATTTTTTCCACCATCTTCTCTGCCCTTCTTCCAGCCATGTCCCAGCTAGAGCAACATTTCTGGGTTAGAGTTTTATGGACAGAGAAAGTCCATCTGGATGAAAGTTTCTGTAATAACAGTATCATCAGCTACAAAGTCCATCACTTGATTTGCAGTCAGGTGAGATCTGAGCAGCACAATAAGGCAAAGGCACAGCCCAATTGCCTGCCCACTGCCTTCCCTGCAGCTTGAATGGCAGCAGAGGTGCCCATAAGGAGAGGAGTCTCCGAGCCTTTTTCCTACAGGATCCTGTTTATTCTAACACTACAGCTTCTCACAACAGGCTCAGAGAAATCCATGTGCACTGTTAGTATTGCTTGCATCCAAGGTCAAAGATGAAAAAAGCCAATTCCCTGCTTTCATTTGTGAAGGTAACAGAGATGGCTCAGCATGCAATCTGATTTAGAGTTTTAATAACAGCAAGGAAGGAACAAAGTCCAACCCTTGCTTTTTTGGTTATTCACATTTTAATACAGCAACAAATCAACTTTTAATGGAACAGCAAAGAGGGTACAGACAGTTTCACCACCATGGCTCAGGCTGGCTGGGATCTGGGTTGGATAAGAGGTGAAGGGATGTTTGCTGCTGGCCAGGAATGGGTTGGGACTCAGATCCCTTAAGCAGGAGTAAGACAGTGGGGAAGAAGCCCAAGCACTGGGGCCTGGGAGCAAGTCAGCAAGATGAGTGCATCTTCAGCATGACATAATAACTGCATCTCCTCCTTTTGGTCCACAGGAGCACTTTTCCCGTAGCAAATTTCCTGCTTGTCTTAATGGGAAGGAAATTCTGTTTGTGTGCTCAGTGAATGAACCAAAACTCATCAGTGTGGGGAATGATTCTCAAAGCAGTCCCGGTATGAACTGAATGCAGGGCTTTAGTTCTCTCCTGAAAGAAGGATTGAAAAAAGAACTCAGTTCCTTTCCGAAATCCCCGTCGTTTTTTGCAGACTTGGCCAAATGGATTTGCTGAGTTCAGCTCAATATAAAACGGGGACAAAGGTTTTGGAAAAATTGAAACTGTTCATCTTGACATTTACAAAATTAAACGTCTTGCTCTCCCGCGGCAGGGCTTTCATCTCAAACAATGACACGATGCAATACTGCAGGGAAACACAAAACAAAACAAATAAAAATGACAAAAAAAAAAAAAAAATCCACGAGATTTGAAGGGCCTTCAAGTTCAACAGAAATATTGCATTTTGTTGAATGTGAGTTTCTGTTGGACTCACCATTACTGCGATGGGGTTGACAGTTTTAATCATAAATCTCATAAAAACAGCAGCTTTTCTTCACCCTTCAGGACAAAAACAATACATTCAAACCAAAAACAAAGTGAAGAGGCAATTCTTGAACTCAGATCAGAAAGAAATGAACATTTTACTGTTTCCATATGATTATTTTCCAGTGTGCTTCCAGGAGGAGGAAACAGCTTTATTGTCATTTACAGGCGAGGGGTTAAAGTCAGATAATTCAGTTGCTGATGTAGATCTGAAGTATTTAAAACCTTTTGTGTTCACTCCCCCCCTCTTGCCTTTTCTTCCCAGGTTTTGAGAATAGATGGCTTCTAATTAAATCTGGCAGAAACCAATACATTTTTGTTGAAGCTGTGGAAAGATGATACATTTTTCATGAAATCAGCTCTGCCTGGAATAATGTCATTTCATTTCCACTCTTTGAGACTTCAGCTGGGAGCAGCCACCAGGGATGAAGGGCCACTCCAGACAAGTGGCTTGTCCCAGAGAAAGGCTTTGACCCAATGGAAGGTGCATCTGATGCTCTTGAGACTCTTGAGAAGTGTCCATGCTCTTGACTTGCTTGGGGAGTTGTTTTCCCATAAGCCTCTCGAGGTGGTGGGTTTCCCTTCCCTTGCTCAGTGGATCCTATTCTGAGCCATGCTGCCCTGCTGCTCCAGAAGCCAGAATAGTCCCCTCCTTCCTGGAAATCCAACACCATCATTTTAGAGGCTGAATCCAGCAGGGAGATTCTCATCACCATAGCTATAGGAACCACGCCCAGTCTGAAAGCAGCTTGCAATGACTAAGAAGGATAAATAGCTCTATGAAGTGGGGACTTTATTAAGCACTAATTACTCCACCAGCACCAGTGATTGAGTGCAATTGCAGAATAAAATAAAAGGGGAAAACATGAAGTTCCTGTGTGCTGCGCTAGATGGTGGTGCATACAAAGCAAAAACCTTAGAGGTGCTCTCTGGGATGCTCAGCACTGAGCAGCACATCTTTGCTCTTCCAGGTCCCTGCCCCAAATTTAAGCTAAGGTGTGCAAGAGAGGCACATTCCTGCATTGAGCAAGGGGATGGGGTTTTGCTCCTTCTGCTCCTGCATTGCTATAGAGAAATTTATCAGCATTCTGAAAGCAAATAGCACTGTGCATCTAGGGAGAAGGCAAAAGAAACCTCCTTGCAAAATATTCCCCCCCACACTCTCCCCAGCAAAACAATGAACAAATACAGAATAACCATTCCTAGATGAAAGTATGCACTTTTCACCAGAAACACCTACAAGGTCTTCAGAAAGCACTCAGGAGCACCAGCTCTGTTGTAGGAATGGGGAAGGAAGGTGAGGGAGGTACCTTCCCATGGGATGTGTTTGTGCTGCTGCTGTCATTCTTGGAGGACAAGGAGATCAATCCTTGATGTAAACAGGCTCTCCAAGCTCCTTCCATTTTGCAAGGTGCTGCTAATGGAAGAAGAGCAGGTGGTGAGAGGCAAAGCAGGTGATGCAATGACAGGCAGGGCAGCTGGGGAGGATGTAAGTGATGAAGTTGTAATGTAGGGCTCTAGCAAGCAAAGGTTTCTACAGTTTCACAATACTAAGGCATGTGCCTCCTCCAAATCCTGCTGGCCTCTCTCTGCCTGCTATAGGTCACCAGCTCTGTGCTTTGGCTTTGCTTTGTGGTGGGAAAGGAGGAGAGTTGGAAGGCTGCTTTGAAGAGCACCAAATCCCCTGGCGCCTTCACCAGGAAGCTTTGTCAGAAGCAAGTCCTCTGGGCATCTGCTGGAGGTGAAAATCTGTCCTGTGTGTTTTCTGGAGATCTGTGCAGCATCTTGCAGTCTTGCTGCGTTTGGAAAGTCCTCTGGATTGCCTTGGGAATGCTCTGTCTGATGGCTGTGATGCAAAAAGAATTTTTTCCTGATCCCAGCAGACTTAGCAGCATTAAATACATAGCTTGGACAGGGGAGGAACAGTAAGTGTTGTAAGGGTATTGCTTGACACTGTATCTAGGACTGCATTGTTTTTTCTTTGGCTCCTCTTGGAGCTGGTGCAGGAATTTGGGATCTTTTGGTTGGAAAGAGTTATTTCTTCTTGTGGGAAAGGGCTCAAAGCAGAGCTGTGGGTGAAAAACTGCAGCTGGTGTTGGTCAATGGCAGTCCCTGGGCTGTGCTGGTGTTTACTCCAAATACAATTACAGAAAGCTCAGATACAGACACCCATCCCCTGCTGAAGATGCAGGGCTATTGGTGCTATCACACAGAGCAGCATAAACTGTTGTTTCTTATAAAGGAAGAGAGTAGATGGACTCTGGCAGCTCAGGCTGAGGTTTTTGGACATGGGAGTTGATGAAAGGAGAAATTCTCTTGGAAATTGTGAGTTAGACTGCTCTGGAGTCACTGTCCAACAGCAGATATTGCTGCCTTTCAGCCCAAGTCCTCCCGTCTAAGAGCTGTGGGGTGGGGTGATAGAAGAAGCAAAGCTTGCATCAGCAAAGCTGCATTCCCAGGATATATCCCCTCGTACATCAACATTAATAATTCACTTGGAAAAGAATCTTTTATTGTCTGCTTTCCAGATTTCCCCTATGTTTTCCTACAAAGGGCTCCCAGTCACCCTGCATTATCATTCTTTTTTCCTGTGGATACTGAAACTCAATTTAAAAAGTTTCTGCTTCTCAACTCCCAGTCATCACCTGTAGCCTTGAGGCCTCCAGTGAGGACAGATTGAATAATATTGCCTAAACATGAACAGTTTGCAAGGAAAATGGATGTTTTACCCAGATGTGCTGCCCCACTGAGTAATGGCAGAAGTGTGGGTCTGTGCCTGGTACCACTCCTGACCCCCACCAAAGGATCTGGATGGAAATCCCAAAAACAAATATCTGGGAAGACCAGGGCTTGCATTGGGCAGGAGTTTTCCTGAGCAATAAATGGGTGTTAATATGCCTCAGGGTCTGAGCATCCCATGACAACACAAAGGATGCCTTTACCCAACTTGTTTCCTTTCTCTTCATGAAAATGACCCAAAAGCAATTGCTGAGATACAGGGAAAATGCAAACATTTGGAAGAAATGAAGGAAAGTGTCATGTTTGGATGTGAACAGACCTGCAAGGTGATCTACCAGAAATACCCTTATGACGCTGTGGTCATTTCCTATGGTCACACTCAGAGTAGGGATGTCTTCCAGCACAGAAGTCTCAAATCTCTGCTCTGACTTTTCACTCCGAATTGAAATTACATTTCTGCAATTCCAAAATTCCTGGCATTTACCTGAGCAATATTGCATCGTTTTGTTTGAATAATATCTAAAGGTAAAGGTTTAAGTAAAGAACGGGGGGGGAAAAAAAAGCCTTTAGTGCTCTCAAATATCTGAGTATATTAAAACACGCTTTGGTGCCTCCTACAAAATGTATCTAAAATACCAACATCAATAAAACAGTGCAAAAATGTAAACGGAACGTGGAGGGCAGGGATTTTCGTTCTGTGGGAGAAAGTCTACCCAATTCTTTTTCAGCTTCTTCCCCCATGTTATGTTGTCCAACCTGGTGTGTTACTATAAAATGTTTCCAACAGATTCACGCTTGCGGGGGGGGGGGGGGCCAATCCCAGTTAAATTTTCCATCTAGCAAAGAATAGAATTTTGCATTTGTGTATCATCCACTGGGCAAAGTCTGGGGAGCAAAGTCATATCTTTGATTAGATTAGCTAGCGTAGTGAATGAGGAAAAAAAAAATTGGGAACAGCAACACAGCTGTCAGCGAAGCAATGACATTGCTCTCTTGCTCAGTTTTATATGATTGAAGCACTGAGTTCATGTCCTCCCTTCCTCTGCAAGAGTCTGTTTTTCATATTCAACTCCTACTCAAGGCTAGTTCATTGTGACTTCTCTTCTGCTGTGAGCTAAACAGTGGAAGTGCTCAAAAAAGAATTAGTTTTTCACTCCAGAGAAATTCAACGTGTGAAAACCAACCTACTCAGACTTCTCCAGAACTTGAGGTTTTCAGACCAACACACAGCTTTTGCAGGCGTGAATGATTCAAAACAGAGCTGTCCTCAGAGAAAATGATTTGATGACCCGCTTGGAGGCAAGTGGGGGCTGGGCTTGTAGGTCCTGGGGATTTACGTTGAGACAGAAAGCATGGCACTGAAAACTCATTTTACACCAATTCTGATGGGAATTTTCCAGGACCAGGTAGAGACAATGCCTGTGCTGCTCTATGAAATCCAGAACTGTTGGGGCCTTAAGTTCTTCAGATGTGCCCTCTAGCTCGGTTCCTTGCCCCAGAGGGTGAAAACATTGCTTGTTGCTTTGCTGGATGGTGCTGGCTTGGCATTTGTTTCTCTCCCTTGCCATTATGTGGCTGTGAAGATCTGTTCAACATTTATAGACCTGAAGAAGTTGGTGTGTGCCAAGAGTTCTTCCATTTTCTAACTGTATCTTTTGGCCCAATAAAAGATATTACCCCTTTTAAACACACTCCACCTTTGTCACAGTGTTTATGGTCTCACCATGAAGGACTGCCTGTTCCATAGCATCAGGCACAAGCACTGCCCAGGATCTGCTCCAGAGATGCAATTCTGAGCAATGCAAAGGCAGTCTTACACAGCTCCTGCCTGGAAGCTAATACAAATTTGCACTCTCTTCAATTCACCTTGCCTGACAAATAATGTAAAGCTATCTTGTTGACTACAGGAATCAGGGCTACAGGTTAACTAAACCCCTGACCATGAAATCAGTTCTGGGATTAGAGGTTTGTTGTGCTACAGGAAATGGAACTCACCAGCTTGTAAGTGGAGCCACCAGGAGGAAGATTGGGATGGCTTGGACTGTCACCAAGCTTTGGCTTCTTGTGCCATCAGATCTGCTGCAGCTCTTCCATGCAGCATGAGTCTGCAATGGGCTCCAGTGAGTTTTCTCTGTACTTTTCCTGCTTCAGTTGGAGACGAATTGTCAAAACTCGTAACATTCTACACCAAAAAAGACCCTGCAAAAAGTTTCAGAACTTTGAGTGCTATCAAGTGATGTTATTAATTTTTGACACTTGTTTTATGTGAATTCATGGACTGAAATTAAAGTTGAACCAAAACGGAAGTTATTACTTTGATCATAGAAAAGCAAATAGTAACTTCAGAAACTTCTTTTTTTTTTTCCCAGCTTTTATTACAAACAGCTAATTCATCACAACTGACCTTTTCCCATAAGTACCTTTAAATCCACACAGTTGGCATTTGGGGAAAAGCCATCAACAAACTCCAGAGCTGCAAGGAGCATCACCACATCGTGTCTCTGGCTGCCCCTTCAGCCCTGCTCAGCACTGCGAGCCCCATTTCTTGCATTAATCCAACAACTTTTCCAATCTGCTGTGGTCCAGCATGAGTTCCTGTAGCGTTACACTGAACATCAGCTTAGTGTGCTAGGGCTGAGACCTTGACAAGAAAAAGTACAAGCCAAGCCAAGACATGAATACTTTATTTTATTCTTGCACGTGAGCAACTCTGGTGCTTTTTTTCTTCTTTTTTTTAGTAGCAAGGCTGTGATTTCAAGAGCAAAGGTTGTGGGGATTTATTGCAAGCAGAACAAAGAGTAGCAAAGGGAAGATTAACAGCAGCCTGCTTGCTGAGTCCTGCTGTCAGGGACCCTATATTTCACATTTTACCCAACTTCATGCCTTTTGTGAGGTATGCTGAAGCAGCACAACACAACTCTAGAGTGATAGTAATAAATGGGCTTGCTAAAAAGAAGTGTTGTAGAAATCAGCTAGTGAAGGTGGGAAGGTGCAAAACTTTCTCCACTGACCCTGGAGTTGGTACTGATGGTATTGTGATGTCCTGGGCTTCATTTTCAAGTGGTCCTTGATGTTCCCATGAGATTCTCCTTGCAGTGTGGATGTGCTGCAAAGTTGGATGAGATGACCCTTAAAGGTCCTTTCCCCTCCAACCGTTCTACAATTCTATGAAATCATGCCTTCTCTCTATAGATCCCTTGGGGAGGCTGCCCTTGAGCAGATTTTGGAGAGGACTGAGAGGTTGCATTGCCCATCAGACTGCTCCCAATGCATTTTCATCACCCAGTTGAGGAGCCTGGAGTGGGGTACGTCGGTGGGCTAGCAGCAGCCAGAGAGGCTTTCCAGCCAAGTCAAAAAGATCTTTGCTGTGTGCAGACTCCTGGGATTCCACAAGAATGAAACCAACCTAAATTGGCTGGAGCAGCCTGCCCGTTCCCAGTCCCAGCTTTATCTTTTATTCAGCAAGCTAAACGATTTTGCCGTCGCTGCGTCTCATGTTGCAAGGTTTGCTTGACTGCTCTGTGCCTCATCAGCCCTTATGATAAATAAATAAATAAATAAGTAATAAATAAATGAACAAACTAGCATTCCCCCCAGTCTCCGGGCTATTTGCTATCCTGATTCAGCAGTTTGTTTGTGTTTAATTGCAATTATGTTCTTATGTTTTTAATTAACCCACCATCATTTTGTTGCTGCTGCCAGGCTAACAGTAGCACCTATATAATGCAGAACCAAACAGCTTCCTGGAGAGATGCTCTGGTAGGTGGGAAAGAGAGCAGCCAGGCTCTGCAGGGCAGGCAGCAGAGGAGGTCCTTGCTGCTGGCACAATCTTACTGTGTCCTGCCCCATGGCAGTGGAACCTCTCTCAATTTCCAGCTCTTCTGGAGGCCCACAGCTGTACTCTTCAGAGTAGAGGGACACAAAGAGTAGTGATGCATCAACACAGGTTGCCCAGGGAGGTGGTGGAGTCACAGTCCCTGGAGGTGTTCAAGGAACGAGGAGATGTGGCACCTGGGGACATGCTCAGTGGGCATGGTGGGGGTGGGTTGGGGTTGAACTTGGTGATTTTAGGGGGCTTTCCCAACTTCAATGATGCTAAGAGGGGGACATGAGTAAATGGATGCGAGGATAAGGGAAGATGAACTATGAATGCGTTTGGGATAAGGAAAGGATGGACCACATCCTGGGGGGACCTCAGGGCACAGCTCTGCTCATTCAGATCCTGGCCACTGCTATATCTGGTGTTCTCCAACTCACACCTCCTGTAACACATCCTGTAATCTTCCAGTGCTGAGGACAAGTGGAAATTTCTCTCTAAATGAAGCCTCTGGGAAATGTCACAAGAATTGACAAACCTTCAAATGCTTCTCTTCAGTGTGGTCAGCTGGGTCCGTTGCAGCAGCAGCTATTCGGCTCTCCGCATGAATTTTATATAATCAGAAGGAAAGGCTTCAATTCCCACTTCAATATTTTTCTTGACAAAATCAGTCAATTCTGAGACACATTCCAGTTTCTTTAAATCCTTATTTTCAGCTAGAAAGCTGAACCAGTGGGGGCCTTTAGCCAGCAGTATAAATTAAGAAGGAACTCCTTTGGAAAGCAGAGGAAGGCCCTCCTTTGCTCACCTGGCAAATTGTCTTGCCAGATAAATATCTTGCACAACTAAACTGGGCCGGTTCATAGTTCTCCATGTGGTTCACAGCAATGCTCAGGTCCAACATTTGTGTACTTTGTCCCAAATTTTCCTAAGAGCACTGATGTTCAGTTTCCTCAAAACCGTCTTTGGGTGTCATCAACGGAGAGTAAAATGTCATGTCCTTTTAATTTCTCTTTTCCCTTTTTTAGATCACCAAGTTTTGGTCTTCCATACTTTTATTTCCACTGTTCATGCCTGTGTTTGGCTTCTTGAAATGCCCAGGGGTTCTTGAAATACCTTTCCCCCAAAAAACAGCACAATGCAACCACTGAACGTGCATGTGGCATTTCCATCCCGTTGTGTAGATGCTAATAGAAATGTGTCACGCACCACCAGAGTCGGGTTTTAAATAAAATCAAAGAAATAAATAATGAATGGCTGTCAGACCGATAATGATGTGCAAAGCCCACGGAAGTCAATGACAGGGAGCGAGAGCCCTCTGAACTGGAAAGCTGTGATGGGGAGCAGTCGGTGTTTCCAAAAGCTTTGGTCAAGAATAAGACGAAAAGAATCCAGCAGCTTACAAATGTTCATTTTAACCTTTCCTTCATGTCGTTAGAAAGTGGGGTATTTCCACCTCCCCATCACTCCAGCTGTCCAAACGAGGAGGAACTGTTTCCCAATTTTCTTCTGGCTTTAATAAATTAGAGACTTTTAAAATACACTCCTCCCTGTTTCTGCCTCTAGACAGCATTGCTAGCTTTAACAGAGAAATAATCAGCCAGCAAGAAGGGATTGGCTTTTTGATTGAAGCTGAAACAAAACTGTACTAGAAACTTTATAGCATGGCAGTGTGGGCATCACCTGCTGTGTTTGTTTTCCAAAGGCATTGGGAGAAAAAAGCTATTTCCTACACCTCAGATACTGTGACCAATACATTGACATTTATTGGCATGCAGATCAGAGAACACTTCACACTGTAGAAAAGCCCTTTAATTATGCTTAATATTCAAACTGGGGCCTAATGTGGCTTTCTCTAGCTGTACTTACAATAATTGCTGTGCAAATAATGGATCTTTTCAGGGATCAAATGAAAAAGTTGAGGAAGGAGGAAATGATCTCTGGACAGGTCCTGTGCCAAATCCTCCTTCAGTTCACAAGACAACAAACAAAAATATCTGCTTACTTTGTGTTGGTTAAAGCATTTGCCTCATGCACAATGTTTTCTCCTCATTTGCAGGCTCACCTTTTGTCTTAATTTATCCAGAGAAAGGATGAATTGATTTCTGAGTCAACATACTGTTCCAAAAATAACGAAACAAAACGCTCCAACTGTTTCCATGAGGATCCAACCAGAGGCTGCACACACATCCTGCCCTCCTCCTCCGTTATTAACAAGAGTCATTTTGCTTTGAGGGTCACAGCTAAGGTAGGTGTGACTTTCCCTGTTGACTGCAGTGTTTACCTGTTGTACCTTCCTAATGAACCAGTGTCATAATTATTGTTTGTACTGATAATGTAGATCTTCTGTATAAGGAACTGCAGGCATACAAGAAGAAAATGAATCTTCTGCTGTTCTGCCCTTCCCTCCTCTGCTTTTCCCTTATGGTTATTGCCATATTTTTTCTCTCCCTGTTCTGCAACGCTCTTTGGCATAATTAGTAGCATTCAAATAGCTGTAAACGCTTTTAACTTGGTTTCTTTTATCTCCACTCATTAAGTCAATGATCTTATTACATTCATAGAATGTGAGGTGAAGAACCATCCTCTTCTGTCTTTTTGCACAAAGCACAAGGTCAGGTCAAGCAGTGCCTTTCAAGAAGTTGCATTAACTCCAGCAAACTGCTGTCTAGCAAGATAGAGTGGAAACCTTATAAATGGGATGGAGAAGATGCCAGCAAAGAAAGTTTCTCCTCCCCATCCCCCAATTAAAAAATAATTTTCTGAGTAAAAACGTTTTCTTTGGAGCATAATTATTTTATCAGAAATAATTGGGGTAAAGACTGGAAGAGAGGCCAGAAGAATTGTCTGAGCTGTGGTCCAAAAAACACTTCTCCAGGCCAAAGTAAAGTCTCATTAGACTCCGGGTCAACAAGTAGGCTTGAATTAATCCTTCTAGATTAAATATAAATAAAAATAGACACAGTGACAGTGGTGTCACCACTGCCACTCAACTGAGGCTGCTGGTTTGGACCCAGCTCTGTTCCTGCCCCACTACCAGCAGCCCCATGCTGGTTTCGTCCCTATAAGCGATCTTCTTCCCCTGTAACTCTTGCTGCCTTGCTCTGCTGCTGTCTCTTCCCTGCTTTGGAAAGCTGAAAGGGGGATGTTTTCCCATTGGGAGCATTCCCTATTGGGATGAGGCCACCACTGCCCTGTGGGATGGCTGTGTGCTCAAAGCTTGTCTTTCCCAGCCTTCGTTGGGTCCCTTAAAGAAAACTACATCCTCGTCGCATCACTGTTGTCTCAGCCTGACATTTTGATGACTAAATTTCATTGAGTTTAATTCCATTTCAGTGACTTAGACTGCAAGAGAGTCATGTACTTTTTAAAGCATGAATAATTTCCTACAAAATATTTTAAAATTAGCCACTTTGCAAATCCCAGGCCCTCGATATTTAGGGGATAGCAGACTTCAGAGTTCATTAAATATTAATCTGCTCAGCTCACGCATATCCATCCCAATACCATCTCTCATTATACCACCACGCTGTATTTTTTCCGGAGTCCCTGCCTGGAATTGCTATTCCCAAAGAACAACCCTGAAAGACATTAGGTCTGCCAAGGAGCTGCTTATGATATTTCATTTTCATGCAAAATGTATTGTAATGCCGCTTCCTAATCCAGTCCTTTAAATCTGTCCTCATAATAACATGGCTTGTTTTACAGAAAATAAATCTTGTTGTGCCCTTAATAATAACAGCAGGGAAAAAAAATAATAATAATCCTGGGAGACAGGAGAAAAAAGCTGCTGCAGCAGTTTTGTCAGTTAGCTCGGGTAAATAGAACATGGTGGGGAATGGAAGAAATGCAGTGTGCATTCGCCTGCTCCACAAAAAGCTTTCCTAAGTGCTTCTCTGGTGGAGGGAGCAGCCTGGATGTGCTTTGTGCTTTCTCCCCCATCCCACTCTCTGCAAAGCTCTGTTTTGATTATAGCAATTGAGGAAGGGTAGTAGGAATCAGACTCTGAGGTTTCCTTGTAAAGTGTGCAAACTGAATCTGTCTCCCCAAGAACAGTGCAGAAAGCCTTGGTAACACGGTGTGATGCTTGCATTTTGGTCAGTTCTGTGGTTTGAAATCAATAACAAACAAATAAAAAAAAGTAGTGTAGTTAGGTTTTAGCTTGAAATACCTTTGTTCTTGAAGATCTTCTTGGAGAGTTGTATCTGTGTTTCTTGAGCTGGCTGTGGTTTGTAAGGTCTTTTAGGACTAGCATCCATCTGTATGCACAGTGCTGGAGCAGGTGATAAGGAGCATCCCCAAGGCCAGGCAGCAGAACCAAAGGTGCCAACCCATTTCCTGGTGGGCAGCATCACCTATTCAGTGTAGGTCTCAGCAGGGAACTCAGCCCTGCCCATCCCTATGCTGTCTGGCCTCAGTTCAATGCCACACAGGGCAGAAAGCCTCAGTGACATGTAGCTCTTGTTTAAGGGTTTAGCAATGATTTAGATTCTGCCCAGTGGCAGCCCCATGGGATCAGGGCCCCTGGCAGTGTGCTATGGGCTGTGCCCTGCAATCTGGAAACCCTCCTGGGCAGGCACCAATAGCTCCCCTCCTAGAAGCAGCTCTGAGCTCTGCAGCCACATCCCTTTTCCAGCATAACTCAAATACAAAGAGGCAAAGCAAGCAAGAATGAAGCTGGATAATTTGGCATCCCCTCCACAGCAATCAGAAAAGACTCAGGAGTTAACCTGCCTCTGCCACAGAGGGCTGTGGAAAGCAGGAGACAAAACTTTCCGGTCTTAGGTGAAGAAACTCATTTCAAGATGCTCTCTCTCAAGAATTCAATTCACAGGTGCCAAACTGCTTCCTCTGTAACCCAGGCTGAAGATAATTAGAGAGCATTTAAAGCAGTGCCTCCACCACTCCCAAGCTCATGTGGTGCTCTCAGCCTGGACAGCCCTGGGAGAGTTCTGCCGTTTCCATAGGCAGATATTTGCTTGGGAGCTAACAAAGTCTGGGCAGCGTTATTGAAACCACAGGGCATTAGTTACAGGGCTAAGGAAACAAATCTCACGGCATAATCCTGAGGCACCTTTCATCTAATTAAACCTATATATAGCAGCTGCGGGCAGGAGAAATCGCATGAAAAGTTTCTCATCTGCTGAGTATTTTTCCATCCATCCCAACTGCCCCCATCTCCCTTAACTTGGAGAGGGGCTGAAAAAGATCCCTCAAATTGATTTGGAAGGAGAAAAGAGGGAGAAATGCCAGGCAGATAGAGATCAGCAGCATTTCCATTCCCTGAACTCTGCCTGCAAGGCACAGAGCTGCTGACACTCCCAGATAAACCCCACTTTTGCAGAGATAACCAAAGGCAGCCCAAGCTGCTCACACGGGGTCAAGCACTGCATTGTAGGCACCGGATTTTTCTTTCTTTAATTGCAAAGCTGAGCTGGAGATAGGACAATAAACCCAAGGACCTGGGGAAATCACAAAGGCTGTCCAGGAGAATTAGTGTTCAGCAAAGGATGAGAGCAGATGGGATGAACTTCTCTGCCTTGCATTCTAGGCAGGGTCACAGTAGACAGATGAGGAAGGAGGGCAAGAAGCCTGCTGTATATTTCGGTACTTAGCAGAGCCATTGCAGTGATGGATGATGAGTTTGGAGACAGGAGGCACCAGCAGAGGCCATCTCCCTGGGACAAGGAGGTCACAAGTTTACAAGAGGCAGTGGGCACAGCCGGAGCACAGGAGGTTCTGTCTGAGCACCAGGAGGCACTTCTGAGCTGTGCACATGGCTGAGCCCTGGAGCAGCGTGCGCAGAGAGATTGCGAGTCTCTTCCCTGGAGATATTAAAAATGTGGGAATGGTCTTGGGTACGTGGTTCTAGGTGACCCTGCTTGAACAGGGGTTGGACCAGATGGATGCAAAGGTACCTCGATCCTCAATTATTCAGCGATTCTACATGTGTGTCACACTGGGATCCTGGTGTTCATAGGTGGAGCAGGAGTTGGACATCTCCAGGGCTCATGGAGGGAGCAGTGGGGTGCGTGGGGAGGTTGTGCCCATCCCCATCTGATGCGGGGAGGCCAGGGCTTCTTTATGGTGCAAATCCTAAAGAAAAGAAGCACAGCATTGGCTGAAACCTCTTCTGCGAAGCTTGTGCTGATCACGTCAAAATTCCAGAGACTGGTTTTGCCCCAGGGAAAACACGGAGGAAATAATGTATCTGCATTAGCAAAGATTTCATTGCTCATCACAGCCTGGTCTGGGGTCCAGTGTGCCATGGGGACATTGGGTTGTCCATGCTTTGGTGGACACAATAGAGAGATCCTGTTCCATCACACCAGGGCTGACTGGGACCTCATATTCTTTCCTTTTATTCCTCTTTGCAGGGCCCACCTCAGAGCTAATGCCAGGGGTATCTTTACCCACAAAGCAGCAGACAAAGGCAGATGAGGAGGCAGACGGAGCTGTTCATTACCATCCTCACCATGTTAAAGGAGCCCCTCCCACAGCAGAGATTATACTATAATTAGCTTAGAGAATAAAGAACTTTTAATTAAGGACTGAAATTCAGCAGGCCATCTGCCTGGTTGTATCTGCAAGCAATAGGCATCTTCTGCTGGCAGCAGCATTTTTCCTGGTTCCTCTCTCTAACTCTCCAAGGCTCTCTCTTGGGCTGATACGAGGCTGAGCACACGGGCTGATGCCAGGACACCACATCCACACTGCCCAAGACACTGCATTGTAATTTGTTGGTTATTGCACTGCAGAACTCTCAGAGACAGGCATGGCAGCAGGGAGAGCAGCTCAGTCTCCTTTCAGACATGAAAGCATCTCCTGCAAGAAACCCACCCAGAAAATCTTTCAGTGGCAAATGCTCTTGCCATTGGTTCCTGAGTGAGCCCCTCAGGCTCCTCTGTAAATACATGTGAGCTTCTGAAAGGTCAGAGGCACAATTCCTGAAAGCTGTTGTGAGCAGTAAAACAAGTTGGAAAGCTGTGGTCTGGAGGCCACCGTGGCCAGTCGTGCAAAGATGCATGAGCAAAACGTTCCTACAATTACACAGCTCCTTTAAGCCCCCATTGTATATTCCCCCTTTTTAAACCACAGGATTTCAGAATCCCAGGGAATGAGCCATTTCTCTTTAATATCCTTTCTGTACCAGTCATCTCATAGTTCTTACTCCTCTGAGCTGAGGTGAAACAACGCTTTGTGGTCTTGCAATGAACACAGAAGAGATGTTTCCATTCTGACAACGTTCAGATCTATTGTGTCACTCAAAACACACTAAAATATTTTGACATCCCCAAAATTACTGTTGTTTTTCTGTCTCTCAGAATTTCCTTTTATCGTGCTTGTAGAAGTATGTTGCATTCAGTGTGGCTCCGCAGGAATGAGGACAGAGAGATGCTGGTGGACACCCTTAGTTTGAGGGTTGGCTCCCACAAGAGCACCCATTGATGTCTTATGGGCAGGAATGGCTTCGGTTGTTCCCTTGGTCCTGTTCCATCCACCTCAATACATCTCAATGGCCAACTCCCACCCTTCCCCATGCCATCACTCTGCCTTTAGGCTCCTTCGCCATGGGGAGAAGGGCTGAGGCTCAGGCAGTGGATGGTCTTTCACCAGGCTGAATTAAGTTGCATTAGAACATTACTGCCCATCAGCTGAGCTGTAGGGCCTGACCACAAGTAACCATGAAGAGGGGCTAAAGGGGACAACTCTATTTCTCTTCTGGGCTGGTTAAGAGGGGATACATGATTGATCGCTATGTCTTAATAAAAGGAGGAAAGCTGCTAATTTATCCAACTGAGTCTACAGTTATTCCCAGAATGAAAACCAGCTCATTTATAGCACACACTGGATCAAGTCCACAGGACACAAACTGTTAACCAGGGCATCCAAGGCATCTCTGATACTCACTGATCCTTTTCATGTGAATTTATCCAGCTCCATTCAACAGCTGCAGTCACACAGACAAGAAATCAACACTGGATCATGCTATCAATCCCCACCGCCCAGCTCACCCCTCCTCTTTGCTCTGCTCCTCACAGTTTGTATTCAAAATCTGTCATTCTGGGCTTGAAGTGAAGCAGCCCAAATCAGAACCATCTCAAGCATAACATCTGTTGCCTGGACTTAGAGGCATCAAGCAGCTTTCAGAGCCAAAAGGTAAAACCAAGGATCAATCTGCAATTGGTTCATAAATGTATTTACCCAAATGCAGATGGGTAAGTGATGCACAGGAAAAATGCTTTACTGTTGTGTACAAACAGATATGGAGCAAACCTGACAAATTACCTCTACAGACGATGTGAGCAGCTTACAGAATACCTGCCTCACCAGGCAGGCTTTCAGACAAGCACTGAGATGTCACGTGAGTGTTTCAGTAGCACAGCAGCTAGTTTTATTCATTTATTTTCAGTTGAGAAGGAGAACAAATTAATTTCTGAATGCCCATTATTAACTTTCGATGCCTAATCCTCAGGCTGAAAACTGCTTCAGGAGTAATATGAGGGAGGAATTACGAAATGTACAGTAATGAGAAAATCAGAGAGCCGGAGATTTGGGCTTAAGACTAATGATCCCCTCCTCTGAATTGAAGCAGAGGTACTGGAAAGACATTCAAGGTATGAAAATAAAAATTAAACACAAAATTAAAAGGCAGCTGAAAGATTTCTCTGTGGAGAAGGGTGTTTGCAGAGTACTTTCCTCAGTCTATCAAAGTGACAGCTGGGAGAATCAATAGGAGAAAGGAGAAAATAACATATCAAGGCATTTTTGGAAACTGGTGAAGGCTTATGGGGAAATTCCTATGCAGGCAAAAAAAAGAAAAAGAAAAAAAAAACCGACAGAACAAACAAACATTCACCATCCTTGTTTTATTTTTTTCTTCTCACCAAATAGGCCAAATAGAGTTTTATTTGTACTTAAGTCTATAGGCATACATCTGTGAGCAGGAGCTCAGCCCTATGGCAGCTGCTCCTTGAATTTCTTGATGAAGTGCAGATCTGAGCACCACCTCAATACAGAGATGTAACTTCCCTGCTTGGTCTCTGCATGCTTGAAATGTTTCTGGTTCTCTCTTGTTGCTCTGTGGCAGGAGGTGGATGGGGCAGGAAGGGGTAAATATCATCTGGAAGGGGTAATTTATCATCTGGAATTGCAGTCAATGTGCAGGACTTTGCATTAGGAAGGAGGACAAGAATATCTGATGAGAAAATATGCTGGTTTGATAAGCAGGAGTTCTTTTCCATTTCTTTCTCTTGCAGATGCCTGACTTAGGGGAGAAGATGAGGCAAAGGAGTTTGCACAGAGAACAGAGAAAAGCACTGCGCAGTGTTGGTAGCTCATCAAATGGTAAGCGCTATCTGTCCTCCAAGCCCTTTGCTCCAGTCTCAATTTCAGGCACAATTCTACCAGAACGACCTTTTTCTCACTCACACTTTGCTAATTTGCACCATTTCTGGCACCTCCTCCAGCTGTCAGACCACTGCCACTGCTACAGCTTAAAGAACTGGTGGCAAGATGTACCTCCATCCCAATTAGACTCACAAAGAGCCATGACGGCCCTGATGAGGAGCTGATTGAAATCCTATTTATTCCACCTCAAAACCCGCCCTTGCTTTCACGGCACATCCAGCAGCTTCCAGCAGAAATGCTCTGCAGCATTCAGACCCTCCTCCACAGACCAGAATAAATATGAGCTGCGTGCTTGGGAAGAGGACCTCCATCCCGTCGTGTTTTGCTGCATTTGCTCGTGTCACAAATTCAAGCATTTGAAAACCTGAGTCATCCTCCTCCTCTTGGCTGCCAAATTCACACCGAGGGATTTTGTTCATTGAGCTCCTGGTGATATTTATACCTCTGGCAACCTACTGCAGAAGGCGTGTTTGCTGCAGCCCCAACACCAATTGCTGGCACAAGATGCTTGTGTTGACACGTGCCTTCAGCAGCAGAAAGGCAGAAAGTGAATGGAGCAAAAGGAATGAGTCAGCTTACCAGCCACAGCAGCTTGTGGTTGCCTAAATGATGGTGTCTAGCCCCATGGTAGATGAAACAGAGTGTTTGTCAGCCTTGGGCTGTCTCTTTTGAAGGTTGTAATGTTCACCATCCCTGGAGGTGTTCAGAGCTGTGGAGATGTGGCACCAAGGGACATGGTTAGTGGGCACGGTGGGGGTGGGTTAGGGTTGGACTTGGGGATCTCAGAAGTCCTTCCAGCCTATGATTCTATGACTCTGTGTCTTGTTTCCCAGTGTCAGAGACTTTGAAGGTAGCTTGGAGCATCTCAGACAGCTTTAGACACCTGTGTTTGGGCAGCTGAAAGGAACTCAAGGCATCTATTTTAGGCAACCTCTAGTGAAGCCATCTGGCACCAGGACAGCATTCTTGACCCAAAACAACTGAAGCTTTTGCTAAAGTACTTCGATTTTCTGCCAGATACTCTAATTCTACAACTGGAACCCTCCCAGCTTCAAAACGTGGCATGGCAAAACCTATTGCCCTGGCTCTAGATGCATATCCCTCATCTCCAGCGGTGCCCTGACCTCATGCTCAGCGATCCCTTGGGTGAGTTGCCAGCAAAGTGATCATGGCCCTCTCAGTTTGTGCTCCACAACTTCTGAGCTGCCAAAAGTGGTGGTTGTCATGCAAGCAACATCCTCACACTCAATGGCTGGTAGGCGGCTGTCTGGATGCGGAGTGGAAAGTTGTTTGTAGAATATATAATAAGGATTATGTATGGATGCAGTTTACACAGAGATTGGCTGAGCTCTGCGTCTCACAAAGATGCATCCTCCTTCTTGTCTCATTTTGGTTTCCTTAAGCACAGGAGAGCTCTTCCCCCATCCAGATGAGAAACTGGGATTCGTCCTTCACCTCTCCACCCGCTCCATCAAATCAAGGTGACTGACAAGGTCACAACATTTGGAAATGGTAATCCACTCTGGGTGTCTTTTCAAGCTACTTCTAGATTTTCTGAGCCTGGAAAAGTAGAGATTTCAAACTAAACCATAAGCACAAATCCTAGCCCCCTCTTTTAAAGTGTAACTGGATTTTCAACACCATCCCAGATAAATTTTTGATGGGACCACCAAAGACTGTGAATAGAAGTGACACAGATGTGATTTTGTTGCCTATTCCCAGCACTGTGTGTGAGAAGCCTAGGAGAAAGCTGACAACGACAGAGCAGGACGTGAGGATGGAGGCTCCCTGCTGCAGACGTGCGGGGTCAGGGCATGCCCATCACCCAAGGTTTCTAAAGAGCACCTTGTTTCCCATGACTGCATTTGCAGGTCATTGACAGGGAGAAAAGAAGTTGTCAGAGCTTACAGAACTGGAAAAGGACCCCTGGGACATCCTGCCACTAAATGTCACACTGCACTTTTTTGGGTGACAAAATTCCATTTTGTTTTGGAGTTCTTTTATTCCTGTGCCCATATGTGTGTGTGTATTTTAGGAAGGGAAACAGTCTCTACCCTCTATTCTCTATCTCTCTATTGTGCACCAGAACCCACTCTCTGTGCAAGGTCCCTCTGTGTTCCACCTCCCACCCCCCTATGCACACCCAGCATCCCTCCTCCACTAACTGGGCTCCAAGGTGTGTGCTTGCTGCAGGAGCATTGCTCAGGGTGAAGAAGTGGGAGGAAGAGAAGGGTATGGGGCTAGGATGTCAGTGGGGTGGTGGAGGGGAGAAAAAGGCAGCTGAGGGAAAAGGGAGAAAGGATATGTTCATACTCTGTCCTTCAAGTCTCACCCTGAGCCCTTCAATCTGACCCAAGTCATCAGTAGACACAGGGAGGAAAGCTCAGAGGTGCATGGGGCAGCTCAGGTTCCTTTTTCAAACAGCATTTTTGACTGAGAAAGGTTTCAGGGAGGAAGTGAGAGCCACAGTCTCGAAGCACAGGGATTATTTTGGCAGCCTTGGATGTGAGGAATGCTCACCCCATCCACCAGCTCTGCTGGAGGGCATCTGAGAGTTGCTGTATCCCTGAGTTCTGGTGGGACTCCATCACTTCCCTTCTCCCTTTGCATTTTGCTTTTCCTGGATGTTTCAGGTTCTCACATCATCCACTATAAAAGATCACACGAGGCTTTAATATGCTTCGTGTAATTGTGTTATCTCCAAAGCAGGAGTCAGAGGTTGCCTTTGGCTTTTTCTTTTGAAGTCTTTTAAGAAATAGCTTCCTCCTTTACAAAACCAGTGGTCATTTTTTCCTCTAACAACATTGGCAAGGTTATTTCCAGGCTTGTCCTGTGATGAGGTTTCATTCTGTTGTACATCTCTGAGGAACAGATACTGGCAGCCCTGAAAGATCTCCAACGATATTTGTTTTCTATATTTGTGAAGGAACAGAAAAATAACTTCAGCCATATGACCTGAGAGAAATAAAACACTTTCAGTAAATCTGCAACTAAGGAGATTGTTAAGCAGTGTAAGATATGAACAAAACCATGTTTATATAATTTCAAATAGGTGATCCTGGATGATTTTCATTTAGGATTCTTCCAAAAGCTGGCCAAGGGGCTGACAAGCACCCTGATATTAAATGCTAATGAGTGACGAGTTTCTCCTTATGGAGGAAATTGCAGAAATTAATGGAGCATTGTGCAGAAAGAACAAGTAGGATGTCATAGGGCACAACACGTTCACAATCACAGTCAAAATAAAGGGGAAATTGATCATGGGATCCAGTTAATTGGGATAAACCTGTTCCGATCCATGCATTTGTAGCCCTTCCTTCCCTTCAGCTCTTCCCAGAAGCAAAGCCCAACATCATAGGTCAAACCAGGCTCACCCATGGGTGTTTGTATCCTGGAAGTTGAAAGAAAATGGACTGGGCTATATTGGACTGGACTGATTGCTAGGCTGGCTGCAAACACTGCAGGCAGTACATGCCTGTGTTGCAGCCAGAAATGGTCGACAAATAAATGTGTGCTATTCCCATTCTGCCAAAGTGCCTGCATAGGCAGCTCTGGTGTTGCTGCATCTCCTGTCCATGGAGAAGGTGAAAAATCAGGAAAGACCAAGAACAAAGAGCAGGTGTGATTGGAGACTTCAAGAAAATACGACATTATGGGAGATTTAAAGAGCTCAGTCTGGATAGCTGATCAGAAATGGAGAAAAAGAAAAGGACTGAGAGGTGATTTGTTCACACGGAGTAAGTGTTTCCCTGCAGAGAAAATAGAAGGTACTCAAGTGCTCTTGAATATAGTGGAGAAGGAATTTTCAGTGAGGATCAGAACCCAGGCAGCTTTGCATTGGAAATGAGGCACAAGTTTTATTTGCAACGACCATGACTAATCCATGCAACAACCATCCTTCTGTTATTCCCAGAGCAGGGCTGGATGCCCTTCCAGCACATCGGCTGCATCCAGTGGAAATGATCAGGTTCATGAGGTGAAAATCAAATGGTGCACATGTAACAGGTCCTGCAGCAGCAGGAGGGCTGGAAATCATGGGCTCTGCTATGGGGATGAGCGCATGGAGCAGTGCAGAGCTGGAGGCTGTCCACCAGAAAGTCAGGTCCTCAGTACACATCCTTTGTCCAAACATAAGCTTTCTGCAGAAAATTGAAAATATTGGAAAACTGCAAGGTTGGTTTATGTGTTTTTTTCCTCCAGGTGTGATACATTTGGCTGCCTGACCTGTAATGGTCCAGGTGTGGGGAAGCAGGCTTAGATACATGCACATACTCCAAAGCTACAGTGAAACTGCCCGTTGCAGAGAGCAGAAGAATTAGTTTTGTCTCATCTGAATGCCAACTTTATTCCCAGATTTCCTCTCAAATAATGCACACACCACGTTAAGTCCTGCTGAGTGCCATCCTGGAGGGGAATGCAGCACCGTGCCGTGACTCAGCCTGAGTGGGAGAACGTGCTGAGCGCGTGGCATGGGGAAATGACTCACAGTGCAGGAACGGGGGGTTCAGGTCCAAAGGCAGCGAGGAATGTGAAACCCCTGGAGCTGGGGGATGATATGAATCAGGCACAACTTTATACCTTTCTCAGCCATTTGTGAAAAGGAAAAGTGGGCCAGATTGGAAATAGCAGGAATGGAAGCCTTCTTGGGGCAGGGTTGGTTTCATTCCATTGCAAGCAGGGGTTGATGGAGATATTCCTGCAGCCTCTGCCCAGGACAGCCCCCAGGCAGCACCTGTCTGTGGTTCTGGGAAACCACAGCTCCCCAGCACTGCTCTGCCCTCCAGGAGCCACCCAACCACCTTTCCTAGTGCTGAGCATTCCCCAGAATGTCCAGTGCTGAATGCAAGTTCACCAGGTGTGTGCTAGGAACAGCAAAAAACCTTCATAAAGGAGCTAATATACCCCCTTCTGGAGTGCCATGGAGTTTAAATGAAAGCTTGCCAACTAATTAAAATCCTTTCATCCATCTCATAAACATCCTGGAATCGTTTTTCTCCCTGACTGAATTATTTAAGAGTTGGTTCCCTCAGGATTCAAAATGATTGTTTTAGTGTTGCATTACTGCAAGTTCAGTGTAGTGAGAAACCCTTTGGCCACGGAGGATCTTTGTTTGTGTAATAAAACTACGAAGAGATGCTGTTGCTCTGCATTCAGACAACTTCCTTCAGTCAAACCTGGTGCAGGAAAGGCATAAAGGAACACATTTCTCTGTACTCATGCTGGTAGAAGGCTGGACCCAATGCATCAATGGTAAGGAATGATGCCTGCAAATTACTTAAACTTTATGGAGAAGGGACAGAAGGAAGTTCTCCCACGAGCACCATCAGTTGGCCTGCCTCACGTTGCTCATCATAGTAGATCAAATACAATTCAATCTCCATTACAGTCTTTCTAGGAAAGCTCATGGCTTCTTCCACACCTGCCTCCGTGCTCGCCATGCACTCCTGCTCCCACACATCCAAGCAAACATGGAGCAGAAATGCCAATATATTTGCACTCACAAAAGCTCTGTGCTGCCATTATCTCTCCTCCATGCATACATGGCATAATGAGAAAGGAGGAACACTATTAAGCAAATGTAGCTTATAATGTTAGGATTTAATAGATTCCCATGGGAGGAAGACTTCAGTTTGACACTTGGGAGGAATCAGAAGGAGGAACTTTCTTTTATTTGACTGACACTCTGCTTGGAAAGCTGCAGAAAATCATATTGATTGCACTGAGGTTGCAGAATTGTTACAGGGGATCTGGCTGGAACGCATAACAGATACTCATCTATTCTGCAAATGACATCTGCAAGCCTTTGTATGTCCAACAGGAGTGGGAGACTCAACTGCCCTCACCACTGAGAGGCACCACTGGGGCTGAGGCTGCAGTCAGCAGCAATAAGATGCACTTTGTTCCTGGCTGGCTCAGAATTTGTTGGCTTTTTTTAACGGTCACATTCTCAAACATGCACTGCTCTTCCCCTTCATCCCAACCCTGACACATGCATACACATATACCAGTGAGCTTTATAATTAATTGCTACACTTAGGCCAGTGGGGCTTTGATGGTGCTGGGACTGCCTCTAGCACCTGAATTTTTCCATTATTATTATTATTATTTTATTTTACGGCTGCTTCTGTTTGCTCTACAGAGTTCAGAAAAAAATTTAAAAAAATAAAATAAAAAAAAAAGTATGAGAAGTGCAGAAGACAAAAGCAGTAATTATAACCCAACACACGGTCATTAGAGCACGGGAGATCAGAGCAGCCCTGCAAAGAGCAAAATATGGCAATGCCTTTGCAAGGGCCAAGAGACTCCAGCAGCTTCCAAGCGATGTCACATCCCGGGTTATTTTCATTTCTGTTTCTTTCCCATGTATTGCAATTGATTCTTGATTTGGAAGACGCCATTTGAAAGAATAATAAATTGGAAAGTTCTCAGCAGGTTTGCAGTCAGGGTGCGATTTTAGAATTATAGAATCATGAAGGATGGAGAAGGCCTCTGAGATCCCCAACTCCAACCCAACCCATCCCTCTATGCCCAGTGACCACGGCCCTCAGTGTCACATCTCCATGGCTCTTGGACAGATTTCACCTGCAGCTGATGGAAAGGAGGCACAGCAGCACACTGCTTTCTCTCTGCCTCTAATATCAATGTCTTTTTTAACTCCCTAGTTAATCCCTTTCTCTCTATTCCCCCTTCCCAGAACACCTTCTTCTCTTCTCCTTGCCCGAGAACACATGCTCCCAACTCTCAGGACTTGTCCCTAACCAGTTGCAGCCATTTGGCACTTCTCCCTGCATAGAAACCTATTTTATTTCATCTCCAAATACTTCTGAAGCTGCAGCAAAGCCAGGAATCTGCCTCCAATTGAAAGAGCTTTTCAGAAACGTGTCTGAAGCTGAAGCGTGAGCCTCACCGGAGCTCTGTACCCGCACAAGTGAAAATGGAAGTTGTCAGGAGACAATAAGATTAGATCTTCACCAAGTGTGAATAGCAAATGGCTGGACTGCAATGAAAAAGGCTGAAGATACAAAATGCTTCTAAATACTATTTCTAAAGGTTTTGAAGATGAAATGTGATGTAGTGAGGAAAGAAAAGAAGTAGAAATTCAAAGGCAGTGGGAGAAGCATTGACCTTTTGGATGGAAGAGACAGACAGAGCCAAACGTCTGGCAGGGCCATCTCCAGCTGGGGAACAGGCAGCTGCAGGTGGCTTTTCCACAGGGGACATCAGGGTCACCTCCTCGCTCAGCTCCCAGTGGCATGATGTGCACTGAGGTGGTGAACCCAAGCCCAGCTCTGTCTGGGCTTAGTGAGGGCAGAGTGGATGTCCTCTTGGTGGGGATGTCCAAGCAATTCCTTTGTCTCAGGCCCCAGCCCCAGGACAAGATGAGATGTGCCCTAGAAGTCACTGAAAGATTAATTCTAACTTAAACTATTCTGTGATATCCCTAGCTTAATGCTTGCAGCCTTATTCTTGCAGGAGTGCCTTTCTTGTTATGTAGCTGAGTGTTATGCCAGCTCACTCATGCCCAGAAGTGAGTGTACTGGTGCTGGAGGAGGACTTGTCTATGAATAAATCTTGACCTTTTGGATCATAGGGGTCTGCTATGAATTAAAGCAAAGCTTTCCGCTCCTCCCATAATGAGAGCTGGGTTATGAACCTGCTGTACTGGCTTCCACTGTTTTCAGCATCTTAAATCAGAGTGGTGATGCTGAGCGGTCCATGGATGGAGGTGCCAGCGGAGTGCTGCGAGCGGAGCTCTGCTTCCCTCTCTGTATGCTCAAACAGAGAGAACAGCCTTAGTGCTGGCACTGTGCTAACCCACACATCCTTTTCAAAAAGCCAAAGAAATAGAGCTTGTGTGAATGGACTGACTACGCATACGCTGCCATGAGGAATTACTCGGCTGGAAACGCTGCCTGGAGCGAGGAGGTGTGGGGCAGCTCAGCTGCAGCGCAGGGGTAATGGAACTCACTCTGCCTCACCTGGGATTCTCACGTCCTCTGGCACTGCGTGTCTTTGTCAAGGCAATTAGGTGCTGCATTTCTCCACTTTCTGATCCAGCGAAGGTCCCCGCAGGCAGTTCCCTGTGGAGCAGAACACTTATCAGAGCCGCAGGCAGGCAGGGCTCTGCAGACCTGGACTGGGCACTCTGCCTGCAGCCTGGCACCACTCAGGGTTTTCAAGCTGATCCTTTAGATCTGCTCTTTGCCTCTGGCAATTCCCTCTGCACGCATGGCGGCTGTGCTGTCAGCTCGGCTGAGATGAGTGAGCTCTGCACTGCTTGCAAGGCAGCCACAGCTGAATCATATCACAGAACCATAGAACGCCTTGGGTTGGAAGGGACCCCAGGGATTGTCCAATTCCAACCCCTCTGCCACAGGCAGGGCTACCAACCTCCACATCTGGTACTAGACCTGGCTGCCCATCCAACCTGGTCTTGAACACCTCCAGGGATGGGGCATCCACAGCCTCTCTGTGCAGCTGTTCCAACATCTCATCACTCTCTCTGTGAAGAACTTCCCCCTGACATCCAACCTAAACCTTGCTTCCTTGAGCTTAAAATCATCTCCCCTTCTCCTATCAGTGTCTGCTGAGTAAAAAGTTGATTCTCAGTTGAATCAGTTGAATGGAAGGGTCCCTCCAGCCCTAGTCTTCCTGGGGACAGCGTGGTGTCTCATAATCATTGGGGGAGTTCGGCATCACCAGCTGCATGCAGAGTAAAAGTGGGGTTCACTCCTTGGAAATCCCATGTGTTACTTCAGATGCTAAAAACGGAGATGAGCACCTGCCCTGTCCTCACCCACTGCATCAACAGCACTTCTGCTGAGGGGTGGGAAGGGACAAACCCACCCTTGTCCAGATTTGTTCTCAGAGATGGAGTGGATTCTGTCTTGTGTGTAATCACTGTCACAAGTGCAGCTGCCTTCAGTCAGTCCTTGGGTTCTCTAACCCACACCCCATGTTTCATTTCACCTGAATCCAGCCAGCCCAGATTGGTTTGAACTCCCCAGTCAAGAGCAGCTGACACAAAGCATTCACCTGCATGGCCAATCTGTCTCCTGCCATGGGCCTGGCCCACCTCTGCTTGTTTTATTCCTTCTCTGAGGTTTGTTTGTGTAACAGCTGAACACAGGGAACCTTTCTGTGGCTCTCACTCATTCACTCTCTCTCTGTGCCACTGCATTTAAGTGTAGACCTAATGCACTGCAGCAGGGAGCTTGTCACAACACATTAGCAGGGTATCTCTGGATTATTCCCTTCCATTGGCTGAACTTTCTGGGAATATTTTAAAAATCTTTGCTACGTGTTGTACAAGGCACAGGAAATAGCTCTGACTTGCTTAGCAGAGCTGTGGCACAGCCAGGCTGGTCCCTCACCGGCTGATTTTGATGCATGTCTTCAGCTGAAATCTTCCTGTATCTGATGACTTTCTTCCCTCTTTGAGCTTTATCTTGCTGAAGGCTCAATTGACCCAACCTAAACACTGATATCTCATGTGGGTGGGAAGGAGGGAGCTTGAGCCCCGGTGTGGAGACCTCTGTGGTGACAGATGAGCATCGTCCCCACCAAGTCGAATAAAGGCTAAAATGAGATGAACACAAAGAACAAATGTGAAAGAAACGGTTTCACTTTACGGAATGTTTCGGTGCCTTGCAGCATCTCCCAGGTCCAAAACCAGGATGCCCTTAGGCCTTTTTCCACCAACCAGTGTTTCCCAGCCCAACCGCCGACTCATTTTGCATTAAGTAATCCCAGTGGCATTGCAGGGCCGCTGAAATGGCAGGCAGACACCCATAGATCAGCCTGCCTCATCCCACAGTGTGGTGATTACAGGGAAGATGTATGGTCTGGGTAATATCCGCAGCGCTGCCATTAAGCTGACTGGGGGCTGATCCAGGTCCTTTGGCTGGAATAACGAGGTTAATCACACAGACTTGTTTCACAATGATTACTTTTGCGGCTCAAGCTCCCCACACACCTTCATCACAGCAGTATGAAATGGTTGGGATGGCATTAAGGAGCAGAAATCACCTGAAATCCACTGCTAGCTTCCAGAATTTTGGGGTGAAGCTTCTTCCCCCTCACACCCCAGTGAAATGCAGGCTCTGGGCTCATCCTGCTATTGGGAAACAAGACCAAAAGAGGCTGGGGATGATCTCAGCTTCCAGACATTGCATTTAAGCATGGAAATGTGGCTGAGACATCACCAGAGACCTGGCATCCCATGGCCAAGTCCTGGTGCACATCAGTGGGGTTTCCCTGATGGGAACTGCAGCCCTATAAAGATTGCATTAGAATAAAACCTAGGGCACGATCAGGATCTCACAAGATGAGATTAAAGCAGTTTGAAGGGACGAGAGCAAGCATAGCATCTGATGGGATCACAAGGAAGAAGGGCTGATCCCTAACAAGATTCTCAAGTTCTTTCTTCCCACCAAGCCAGGCCAATGGAGCACAATAAATGCTGACAACAGAGTGAGAACAGGGGAAAAAAAGGCATTGAAGGCTGGTGGAAAAAACAGCACAGCATGTCAAAAACTCTCTGGTTCAGGCAATCTTTACAACTCGGGAAGCATTTGTACATTTTAACATTTTTCAATGCATCCCAAGGTCAAAGCAGAGGTTCTTTGGGGGCTATTTGCACTCCGGCCTCTTTGCCCTCCTTCAGTGCAGCAGGACAACCCTATGGCAGCACTATGCAACCAGTCCAGGTGAAACCTGCCCAGCAGCATCCCGAGCTGAAACAGAGCTCATCAAAAGACGCATGGAGCAGCAAATAACTCTCCTCCAGCAGCCAGGCACTGATCGATGGCAGGGGAAGGACATCGATTGCTTCTGCCCCTTCTATTTTGAGCCAGCTGTGATATTTATTTATTATTTTCCCCCAATTCTCATGCAAACAAGAAGGCAGAGGAGTGAGGTCTTGCGTGCGTCCCCTAGGTGGCATCTACAGACTGTGCCGTGATGGTCCTCAGCTTTCCCTCGGGGTGCTGCTTTCCAAAATCCCATACAACTCTTCCCTCTGGATTTGCAGTTATTTCTGCAGTGAAGGCTCTGAAAGCCATCAGCCCTCTCTGGACACGTCTTCTGGGTTACCAGCACCAGCTCTGGCTGGACGTCACCCCTCCCCCAATGCTTGCATGTCCTGGTGGAGACACCCTATGAATTGCTGCATGAATATCACAGTAAGATCCTGATTAATAACTCACTCTGTTAAAAGCATTCATATGCTCTGCTTTGTCTCTGTGACATCCTTTACAAACTGAGGGTTAAACTCTATTTGCAGTATGGGTGAGGTAACCAAAGAAAGAGGAACACTGAGTTACCCAAAGGTGTAGATCCAAGGAGATTGATAGCAAAAGGATGAAAAGCACTGGAAAATGGTCTGGTTTCCTAATGGCCTCTGAACTTCAGATGTGGAGAAAGTTACATGGAGTGATGCTGGTCCGGGTCCCTCTCATGATGCAGCGTTTGGCCTTTGGACCAATCACAGGCAAACTCAGACCCTTCAAGCAAACATCTGCACCATTAAACACACCAATGTCACACTGCATCACCTTAGAAGTAGTTGTGGGCTTCATCATCTCTGCTCTGGAGGAGAGAGGGTCGTGAGAAGAATTTTGGGGCACCAGTTTGTTAACAGCAACCATTGTGGTCCTGTGTATGAGTGTCAGGGAGCAGACAACAGCAGGATGGCTCAGCTCATCTCTGCCCTGTCAAAAGGATGGAGGTGCCTCGGAGAAGCTGTGACCTACATTGCCTTGCTGGAAAGCAGGAGGTTGTCCTGGATGTCCCACCATCAGAGCACACGTGCAGATTTGCTGGGGATGCAGAAGAAAGGACGAGGTGCAGCGCCGGCTCAGCGGTTTGTATTGTGCCATAAATCACCAGCACTGCTTCCCCTGCAGGGTGTGAGGGATGGACAGTCTCTCTGGGTGCAGCGCATGGGATAATGAACGTCCAAGTGCTGCCAGGAGACAGTGACAAATCAGCAATGCCTTCAGCTCTGACCTCTTGCTGGGGATGCAGAAGCCATATATCGGTCAAGGACAAGGACACATCCCTGCTTTTTAAGAATTCTTTCTTGCTCAGGCATTTCTTGGTCCTTTTTGTCCAGACACCAAGGCCTTGAGCACCTGAAGCTGGAGCATGCTCCCATCCTCTCCCAGAGCCTTTGCTGTGGATGCCCAACTGGTCTTTCAGCTGGTCCCTGTAACCATGGCTTTGTCTGTAGGAGCAAAAGGAGTCAGTGGAGGACACCCTGACCTGTGGTGCTTGTACATCAGGAGCCCACCTCTTAATAAATCAATGAACTTGTGACCGGGTGGAGGAGATAGAGCAAGCCAGTGCACTTTTAGGCTGGGAGTAGCTATTAAGAGAGATAAATCAGAGCTAAGAACCCCAGGAATGGAGCAAAGCCACCCTGCAGAAACATGGGAGCAGCCCCAGCACATGCCATACCCCCAGACTGACCTGCTCCCCTCTCTGCTGCTTCTCTGCTCATTTGAGGTTAAAGTGATTTCTTTGGCTGCTGAGCCTGCAGAATGCTCCAGGCACTCTGAAAGAAGCCATCCTACTCCCCATGGATTTCCAGAGGGAAATACTGGAGATGTTGTAAGGGCAGCAGAAGCTTCATCTCCGCACAACGCAACCGCAGTGCCTGTGATCTGCCCTGGGAGGATGGGGGAAAAATATCTCCCAAACATATTGAAGGGCATTTCTGGGCATCACTGTGCTGAGGGAAGCATCTGTGCTGCTTATAGGGGCTCAGCTGTTAAATAGCCCAAATTTCCAGGTGCTTTATTAGAAAAGAACCACTTTGAGGTTTGAACCCTTCTAGGTTTGTGCTCTGGAGTCTGCATTTTTAGCCATCATTTCCTAGTTGCTCTGTTTGAACAGGAGGTGACCATTCCTGCAGGTTGAGGATGTGGAGACTGAACACAGACCAGGATTTTAGGGATGCCAATAAAACCTTCCTAGCAGGAATTGGGGCAGGAATTCATGAACATCACAATGAGTTTCTGAGTGGCAGCAAAGCTTTTGAAGCACAGAGTGCTGCCAAAGACAGCAGCACCTCAGCCTTAAACACAGCAAAAATTGCACCTTGTGTCTTACCAGACACCAGCAGCAGAGAGCTCTGAGCACTGGTATACTAAGGTGTTAAGCTGGAGCCAAAACTTGCAAAAAGAATTCAATTCAGCCAAATATGCAAAAGTTAATGGGAGTGCACAGTTTTGGGTTGAGCCATCCCAGGATGCAACAAAACCACAGGTAAAAGACCCATGAGAGAAGGTATCCCTGCTTGCTCGAGGTCTAAAACTGCCCATGAAGAAGCCTGGATATGAAGAATGCCTCTGGCTTCATACATGGCCCTATCCCAGAGAGCCTGGGATGTGCACAGGAGAGGTAGAGGAGTCAGATCATGAGCAACAAAGTCAGGTTATGAGCAACAGAAATCCTCTGCAAGTGGTGCCTGCTGCTTTGCAGAGGGGTGGGGAAGGAGGAAAAGTGAAGCATGTGATTCTATTCTATTCTATCCTATTCTATTCTATTCTATTCTATTCTATTCTATTCTATTCTATTCT